>NC_091989.1:80849781-81149781 GCF_044704955.1 Pristiophorus japonicus | reverse complement strand
GTCAGTGAGTCCCCTCCCCCTGCCCCTGGTCAGTGAGGCCCCTCCCCCTGCCCCTGGTCAGTGAGGCTCATTGGTCTACCCCTGGTCAGTGAGGCCACTCCCCCTGCCCCTGGTCAGTGAGGCTCATCGGTCTACCCCTGGTCAGTGAGGCCCCTCCCCCTGCCCCTGGTCAGTGAGGCTCATCAGTCTACCCCTGGTCAGTGAGGCCACTCCCCCTGCCCCGGTCAGTGAGGCTCATCAGTCTACCCCTGGTCAGTGAGGCCACTCCCCCTGCCCCGGTCAGTGAGGCCACTCCCCCTGCTCCTGGTCAGTGAGGCCCATCGGTCTGACCCCGGTCAGTGAGGCCCCTCCCTCTGCCCCTGGTCAGTGAGGCTCATCGGTCTGACCCCGGTCAGTGAGGCCCCTCCCCCTGCCCCTGGTCAGTGAGGCCCATCGGCCTGACCCTGGTCAGTGAGGCCCCTCCCCCTGCCCCTGGTCAGTGAGGCTCATCAGTCTACCCCTGGTCAGTGAGGCCACTCCCCCTGCCCCGGTCAGTGAGGCTCATCAGTCTACCCCTGGTCAGTGAGGCCACTCCCCCTGCTCCTGGTCAGTGAGGCCCATCGGTCTGACCCCGGTCAGTGAGGCCCCTCCCCCTGCCCCTGGTCAGTGAGGCCCATCGGCCTGACCCTGGTCAGTGAGGCCCCTCCCCCTGCCCCTGGTCAGTGAGGCTCATCAGTCTACCCCTGGTCAGTGAGGCCACTCCCCCTGCCCCGGTCAGTGAGGCTCATCAGTCTACCCCTGGTCAGTGAGGCCACTCCCCCTGCCCCGGTCAGTGAGGCCACTCCCCCTGCTCCTGGTCAGTGAGGCCCATCGGTCTGACCCCGGTCAGTGAGGCCCCTCCCCCTGCCCCTGGTCAGTGAGGCCCATCGGTCTGACCCCGGTCAGTGAGGCCCCTCCCCCTGCCCCTGGTCAGTGAGGCCCATCGGCCTGACCCTGGTCAGTGAGGCCCCTCCCTCTGCCCCCGGTCAGTGAGGCTCATCAGTCTACCCCTGGTCAGTGAGGCCACTCCCCCTGCCCCGGTTAGTGAGGCCACTCCCCCTGCCCCTGGTCAGTGAGGCCCATCGGTCTGACCCCGGTCAGTGAGGCCACTCCCCCTGCCCCTGGTCAGTGAGGCCCCTCCCCCTGCACCCGATCAGTGAGGTCCCTCCCCCTGCCCATGGTCAGTGAGGCCCCTCCCCCACCCCGGTCAGTGTGGCCCCTCCCCCTGCCCCTGGTCAATGAGGCCCATCAGTCTACCCCCAGTCAATGAGGCCCCTCCCCCTGCCCTCGGTCAGTGAGGCCCCTCCCCCTGCCCCTGGTCAGTGTGGCCCCTCCCCCTGTCCCTGGTCAGTGAGGCCCATCAGTCTACCCCCGGTCTATGATGCCCCTCCACCTGCCCTCGGTCAGTGAGGCCCCTCCTCCTGCCCCCAGTTAGTGAGGCCCCTCCCCCTGCCCCCAGTCAGTGAGGCCCCTCCCCCTGCCCCCGATCAGTGAGGCCCCTCCCCCTGCCCCCGGTCAGTGAGGCCCCTCAGTCTGCCCTCGGTCAGTGAGGCCTCTCCATTCCATTCCTGCCTCTTAGAGACGGAAATGGAGCTTATAGAGGGGGACAATTTTGGCCTCATGTGTTCTGCCATTGGTCTGTTATATATCCATATATTTGTTTCTAGTTCCTTATATTACTTTTCATACCCATTAGTTTACTGTAGATGACTGTACAACAAATTTGTGTTCAGCACCAACAGATGTGCCTTGTGTGTCTGTACTGAGTATTACTGCCTTTCGAATCAATCAGCTGGGACCAAGGAAAGGTTGACATCACTGCCCTGTACATTTCTTCTGCAGGCTATAGATAACCTCGAAGTCAAATATATCAGCTCTGTACAAGTTGAAGAGGAAATCGTCCTGAATGCTAAAGCAAGACTCCAAGCTGTGGCTGAAAACAATAGTCATGGTCCACTTAGGTAAAACTGCTTTTAATATTCTAACATTAATATTTGGGATGCAGTATATGAGTAATATGAGATACGGCCTGTGGTGAGTGTAGCAGGCTTGTGAGCAACAGGCAGCT
This sequence comes from Pristiophorus japonicus, assembly GCF_044704955.1. NCBI lineage: Eukaryota > Metazoa > Chordata > Chondrichthyes > Pristiophoridae > Pristiophorus > Pristiophorus japonicus. The sequence goes on along the minus strand of NC_091989.1, from coordinate 81,147,695 downwards.
GTAGACCTTTAGGGCTGGATTTTCGGCTTTGATGATTTCGGGGCGGTAATGGCGGCGGGGCGGTAAATTTAACGCCCGGGAACAGTTTGCGCCTCACTAAGTTTGGGCAGCTGGGCCCTGAGTCGGGGGGGCGCAGTGCTAAGGGAGGCGTTGTACACCTCTCTTAGCACGTTAGCACGGGAAACTCCCAAGCTAAAGAGCCGGGCCGGGAGCGCTCTGAGAGATGCTAGGGGAGGGGAGCGGTGGTTAGGAAACTAAAAAAACCCCACAAAAACATTCCCAAAACATTGCTGACTTCATAAGACAAATCGCAAAATAAATTAAAAGAAGAAACAATCACACTTACCTTAGGACGGCGTTACTCACCTGTCTGCAGCCGGTATCATTGGACCGTCCGATTTCCCAGGCGGTCACTGCGGGGCGCGCTGCGGGGCGGACGAGTCGGGCAGGAGTCAAAAAGCGCGTCGGTGTCGCAACCAGGGGCATTGCACACCGGGCACAGCTCTTCCGGGTGGTGCTGCCTCGCGGGGCTCTGGATGCTGACCGGCCGGCCAGAACACCTCATCGCCGCCATTGCCACCGCTCCGGGGCGAAAAACAGAGCGCAAAGGATCGGAAAATCCATCCCAAGAGCTCTCCCCCACTGGGGTTTTCCGCACCCCATGTCTGAGTCTGTTGTAGACTCATTGATAAAGATTGGTTGCTGTGATTGGTCAACAACTCCTTTATTGTATCATGCTACTAACAGAATGGTAGAAGATGAACTAGATGGACCATGGTCTTTCTCATCGACCAACTCCCTATGACCCTAACATTCTTTTACACAGAGCCCGCATAACATTACATTAAATACTCTAATAACACTTTAGCCCGGATTTTACATTACGATACGGTGAGGCTATCAGCACTCAGCTTATCACGGAGTAAATCGGACTGCAGCTTTCGGCGAGCATACGTGCGCAGTTAAACGCAGAAATCAAGAAGTTGTTGCCTGAGTTGCCCTGCTCCTGCACAAGCTTCGCTGCGCCAGTATCTCGCCGAGAGACTTGGCATTCTCACACATGCAATGGTGTGAAGCTATGGCACTTACCCTCGAGATACCCACCAAACACCTCAGAGATCGCTGGGGCCTCTCCAAGCTAGTGTAAGTGGATGTTTAACACTGTGATTATTAATTACTGCCAAACAACCTCTCTGGCCCTGAAAATTAATTTTTACAAGTGTGGAGTCTCATACCTTCTGATTTTAATGATTGTTGAAGATTTTAAAAAATGGAAAAATGTAATATTTTTTCAATTTTTTCTTTCTGTCTCTTTTATCTCTCTCTCTTAATCCCACCTTTCTTTGCTTCTCTTTATTTTGTTTTCAGTACATGTTTGGGCATTGAATGAAATATTCTAACTGTTATTTCCTGGTTCAGTCTCTGCAGGCTGGATTTTAATCAGCAGGAGCGTGTGGGTGCGGGGGAGGGGGGGTGGTGGTAAAACAAACAAAATTGGCAGTACATCGGGAAGATGGCTCCAAGCCGCTGACTTTTGCACGTCACTGGAGCGCGTTAGGCTGCTTACATGCAGCCCCCGCAGGAGAGGCGGGTTACCAATTAACATATGCGGTAACGACACACGTGTTTAAGTTTAACATTGGGTCCACGGGTTCCCCGGGCTTCGTGAAACTCGCCAGTGATAGGAAGGCGAGAGCACCTTGGCAAGTGAGGGGGCTGAAGCTATCTCAGGAGTATTTGGCAATACATAATCTGTACTAACCTGTCCTCACCTGCTTGTGGGAAAGGGTTTCCTCTCAATGCTTTTGCAGAGGTTACTTTACACTTTGGAGGTTTTTTCAACACTCTGGAGGTTTGGAGGTCTGATCTGCACTTTGGAGCTGTGACCTGTCAGGTCAGCGTGGGTGCCGCTTACGCTGCCTTAGATTGGAACTCGGATGAGGACCGAGATGATCAGCAACAGCTGATTGGTCACAGAACTGTAGTTCCACAGGACAGAGGAGAGCAGCAGAGAGGTACAGCACACAGGAAGTCATACCTGGCACACAGGGTCTACAGGCAGAGGATAATGTCCTCGACATGTCTGAGCAGCAGTGTCTTCAGAGGCTCATGCTGTCGCGTTTTGTGGTGGCAGACATTTGCAGTCCGCTGGACCAGTAGCTCTCAAAGTACCGCTGCACTGTCAGAGGTGTCACCGTTCGGATGAGATGATAAACCGAGGTCCCGTCTGCTCTCTCAGGTGGACGTAAAAAATCCCATGGCACTATTTCGAAGAAGAGCAGGGGAGTTATCCCCGGTGTCCTGGCCAATATTTATCCCTCAATCAACATGACAAAACAGTTTATCTGGCGGTTATCACATTGCTGTTTGTGGGAGCTTGCTGTGTGCAAGTTGGCTGCCACATTTCCCACATTACAACAGTGACTACGCTCCAAAAGTACTTCATTGTCTGTAAAGCGCTTTGAGACATCCGGTGGTCGTGAAAGGCGCGATATAAATGCAAGTTTTTCGTTCTCCTCAGTTCCTCCATTGCCCTCACCCACGCTCTCTCCAGCTCCTCTATGATCTTGTCCTTCGCTCCCTCTGAAACTTTCTCCAGCTCTCTGTCCTAGTTTCCACCCTTTGATACCCCCCTCTGGTCTCGTGTGAAACGTTTCCTCTCCTCCCTCCAATTCTACAAAGCCTTCTCTGCCTCACTTTCTGGAACAATCTCCCTTAATGCCTCTGCATCACTGCTTCTCACCCTGGATTTAAAAAGCTCTTCCGATCCAGTCACTATGGATATTACAGGATAAGTATCAGCACTACCGAGGGAATATCTCTTGCAATACCATTTGGCTGCTACAGAAATATGGCATTAAATGTAGAATGAATGTGTACATGAGCCGGATGGGTTAAAGCTGGCTTGTTGAGGCAGGCTGCCTTCTAGTTGTGATGACAATTCTCTACACTCAGAAGCAGCACCCTGATGTTTTCGGTCATTCAGATATTGTCCTACAGACATGGAATTGATGGGCAGGGAAAGATCAGCTGGCCCATCAAGCCTGCACCACTCTCAGGGTGCCTGGAGTATAATCACTCGACACATCCTACAGCACCCCGCCCCCCGACAACCCGCACCCCCTCCCCTCCCCCACTGCTGCCGTGTGACCTCCTGGGAGAGGCAAAAAAAACAGGAGAAACAACCCAGGGCTAATAAGGGGGAAAAGTCTCGGGAAAATGCCTTTGCTGCTCCCCAGGTCACCGACACCAGACTAGATCACACGGACCATGTGTACTTTCTCTTCCCTTTTATATGTTGCAATCTCTGTCCCAGCCAGGTACTGTCCAAGGATCTTGTCCTTGAACGACATTCAGTCTGCCCTGATGTAACTCGAGGTGGATTCCTGTGAGTGACCCATTGGGTAGGGAGGTGTTGGAAAAAGTAAAGGCACTGGCCATTCTGCTTAAAACCCGTCAACAAAAGGTTCCCTTCAGACCAGTCGCAGAGCTGATACTGATTGGAGAATCTCACGCCCTAGACATCCCTACCCTGGCCTAAGGAGAGAGAACAGAACATAAGAACATAAGAATTAGGAGCAGGAGTAGGCCATTCAGCTCCTCGAGCCTGCTCCGCCATTCAATATGATCATGGCTGATCTTCGACCTCAACTCCACTTTCCTAAACTATCCCTGTATCCTTTGATTTCCTTAAAATTCAAAAATCTATCGATCTCTGTCTTGAATATACTCAACGGCTGAATTTCCACAGCCCTCTGGGGTAGAGAACTTCAGAGATTCACCACCCTCTGAGTGACGCAGTTTCTCCTCATCTCAGTCCTAAATGACCGCCCCTTATTCAGAGACTGTGACCCTGGTTCAGAGTCTGATTGTATAGCTCGCAGAGGTCTCAAGTTACGGGGTTTTTCTACTAGATATTGGGCTAGACTTTCCCTAAAGACCCTCAACGCCCGATTGCCCGCTGAGAAGAACCACTAATGTTCGGTGAGTAACGCTGGCGAGAATTTCCATTTTTATGTTTAAAGTAATTAAAACTAATCGCCCGGCGAGAAAATGGGCCTTGCACTCTCATTATCGGCGTTTTTCTCAGCGGGTAAGTGGAAAGTTAGCAACATGGGCGTTCGTTACCAGAATGGACGGTAAGTACTAAAATTTAGTCCGAGGCTGCGGTAAGATAGATGAATCAACATTAAACATCATAGCATAGGGAGACATCTATTCCTGTATGCAACTTGACACATCGAAATGATAACACCATTTTCTTGCTCTAAAAACATAAACGTTTAATCGAGGTTCACTTCCCTTTGCTAAGCTGCCATTGACTTTTTAAATCATAAAATCAGTTAGCTGTCGGCTACAAGATTCACTTACTGATTGAAACTGCCAACCTAACCCTGCAAAAGGAGGTCTCTGCCCCCGAGCTATACATCACAGAGGTCTCCAGCCAATCGTTGGAGCTGTTGCATTCTGTAAGTGTCTCAGAAACAGCATTTAATAAAAGTCTCATTGCTATTTGTGGGAGCTTGCTGCCTCGTTTCCTATGTAATAACACTTCAAAAGTATTTCATTGGCTGTGAAGCGCGTTGGGACGTTACGAGGTCATGAGAAGTGCTATAGAAATGCAAGTCTTTTAATCTGGAGGTCAGTGATGTACGGACACTTCCCGATAGCCATCCGGACAACTGCATCTCATGAAAACATTGGATCAATCAGCCATTCATCAATATTGATCAATGGAGATCGCTGACAATGACAGGGCCATTTATTATTGCTAATCAGGACCCCGGGTTTCATCACCCAATTACTCCTGAAACTAACCTAGTGTGGAGCACAAATATATTCACCCTTTGTCGCCAAACTATCTGGCTTGAGTTGATAGCTTTCTGTTGAGAAATCCTTTGTGAACCTTTGGGTTTTAATGCCTTGGATGCTGTTTTTAGCAGTGTAACTTATAAGTTACAAAATTCAGCACTGACACAAGGGTATGTTTTTGTCACGGGTTTGGATGGGTTGGAGTTTATCATTATTCTTGATTTTTTTTAAAAACTTTTTTGGCTTGTGATAGATACTGCTCAGTGTATGAACCGTACAAGTACCTACTGTCCCCAGACACCGACAGTAAGATTGAAGTTATTATCAACAAAGAGTTCAACCTGAGATGTTATATCAAGGAAATCGAGAATCTCCGAAGGATGGCTGCGGAACTTGCCTCGCTCCCTGTACATGTCCCTTTGGAGCTGCTGCTGCTTGATTGCTCCGAATTAAATCAGGTAAGTGGGTCAATTGTTGTGGGGGACATACATTGAGAAGTCTTTTGATAGGTATGTCGCCAAGTGACACTTTGGGCTGGATTTTCGGCTTTGCTGATTTCGGGGCGGTAATGGCGGCAGGGCGGTAAAGTTTGCGCCCGGGAACAGTTTACGCCTCAGTCAGCAAAATTGGGCAGATGGGCCCTGAGTCAGGGGGCGCAGCGCTAAGGGAGGCGTTGTATACCTCTCGTCGGGCACTAGCCTCGGAAACTCCTGAGCTAAAGAGCCAGGCCGGGAGCACTCCAAGAGATGTCTGGTGGGGGAGGAAATAAAACCTGAACAAAAGACCCACAAAAACATTCCCAAAATACAGCCCCGCCACCACAACATAAATCGCAAAAAAAATTAAAAGAAAAATCAATCACACTTACCTTAAGACAGCGTTACCTACCTATCTGCAGCCGGTATAGGTTGGACCGCCCTGATTTCCCCGGCAGTCACTGCGGGGCGCGCTGCGGGGCATACGGGTCGGACAGGAGTCACAAAGCGCACTGCTGTCACAACCAGGGATGTTGCAGCTCTTCCCCGCGGTGCTGCTCCGCGCTGCCACAAAACCATCCCCAAAAACACCCGCGGGGAGCTGGAGGCTGAGCGCCCATCCAGAACACCTCACCGCCACCATTGCCACCGCTCCGGGGTGAAACACGGAGCGCAAAGGACCGGAAAATCCGCCCCTATGGCTTTGAATTTCCACGGGGTTCTCCAGATCACCTGCCATTACTTCCTAATTGGCCGTTTATGCCGTTTCTCCAGGGACTCCCCCAATATCTCGCACTGCAGAAACCCACAATAATTCTGGCTTGTCTATACAATTAATACTCTTAGTCATAGAATTTGCTTGGTCGTTCTGCTGGACTTTTGAACAGAGATAAACTAGGAAACCATAGGCCCATTAGTCTAACGTCAGTTATGGAGACGTAACTAGAATGGTTATTAGGGGCAGAGTAACTGAGCAGTTGGACAAACATGAGCTGATCAGAGACCAAGCGTTGATCTGTAAAGGGTAAGTCATGTCTAACGGACCTAGTTGAATTTTTTGAGGAGATTTATTGTGATAGATAAGGGCATGTCTATGGATGTTAGTTATATGGAATTCCAGAAGGCATTCGATGAGGTTCCACACAACAGAATGTTAGCAAACATCAGAGTGCAAAGGTCAGAGGGCATCTGAAACTGATGTTGAGGCTGGAGCTAAAATGCAAATTTCAAAACTGAGATTGATAGATTTTTATTAGGTAAGGGTATGAAAGGTTGTTGAACCAAGGCGGGCCCATGGAGTTAAAATATAGATCTAATTGAAACAGGCTCGAGGGGCTAGATGACCTCCTCCTTTCCCATCTTCTCCTGACTCCTGCCATAACTCCAATGGGAGTCCCCCAGAGTGGCTGGAAACTCTGCAGAGACCCAAATGTTGGAGTTATGTTGGAGTTTCTGGTGGTTTCCGTATGTCCCAAACATGCCACCAATGTGGCGGGGGGCGGGGAGGCTGAGAGCAAGGGACTCCCTATTCTCGGAGTTCCTACACACAGCCTGGGTGTGACTGGAGGCTGGTACACACAGTGAGATGATGCCTAATGGCCTCCTGAAAGGTGCAGGTGGATCCCACTGGGAGGGGCAAGGCCTAGACCCCTGGAGATCAAGTAATACATTTTTTAAAAAATATTTAAAATAGCTCTCAAAACAGAAGGCCACGCTTTACTGCTTTCTGGGAGGGCCCCAATAAATCACCCCTCCCCATGAAGGCACCTTTGTCCGCATTTTCTTTGTCTTGCGGGGAGGGGTCATGGTGCCCAGATGTGGTGCCCAGATGCGGTGCCCAGATGTGATATCCAGGTGCAGTTACCAGATGTGGTGCCCAGATGTGGTGCCCATATGTGATGTCTAGGTGCAGTTACCAGATATGGTGCCCAGATGTGATGCCCAGATGTGATGTCCAGGTACGATGCCCAGATGCGGTGCCCAGGTGCAGTTACCAGATGTGGTGCACAGATGTGAGGTCCAGGTACGGTGCCCAGATGTGGTGCCCAGGTGAGATGTCCAGGTACAGTGCCCAGATGTGGTGCGCAGATGTGATGCCCAGGTGCAGTTACCAGATGTGGTGCCCAGATATGGCCCACATCCCCTGCAGGCTCCTGAATTTAATTGGGATCAGCAGCAAGGTCCAAAGTCCCGTCGATTTTGGGGGCCTTTGTGTGTAGTATGCGACTGTAGTGGGTGGGAAATTTATATCACATGGTATGAAAATGTTACATTTGCAATCTGTATGCTGAGTACTTGTTCCTGATTATCTTGATCATTACAGTGCTTAAATAGGAGACGGCTACATGTAGCAGCGCTGTAGGAAAACGACTATAATTAGCAAACAAATTACTAACCAGCAACTGGCAAATAAGGAAACCAACCAGGTGTTCAAAGTATAGTACTCTTTGAAAAGGTTTTGTCAGTTACCTGAGGACAAATATAAAAAGGAGTTTGCAGCGTCTTCCCGATCTCCCACCAAAACATTTGTTAGGAAGATTACCACAACTCTGCAGAAACAGGGCCGTTGCTGCTGACCCTTTTTCTCCAGGAGGTCCACTGATCTTCAGCTAAAGTCACGGTTGGGAAGCTGTGTTTCAAAGAAAGAAAGACTTGCATTTATATAGCGCCTTTCACGACCACCGGATATCACAAAGCGCTTTATAACCAATGAAGTACTTTTGGAGTGTAGTCACTGTTGTAATGTGGGAAACGCGGCAGCCAATTTGCGCACAGCAAGCTCCCACAATCAGCAATGTGTCCAGATAATCTGTTTTTGTGATGTTGATTGAGGGATAAATATTGGTCAGGACACCATGGATAACTCCCCTGCTCTTCTTCAAAATAGTGTTATGGGATCTTTTATGTCCACCTGAGAGCACAGGCGGGGCCTCTGTTTAATGTCTCAGCTGAAAGACGATACCTCCGACAGTGCGGTACTCCCTCAGCACTGCACTGGAGTGTCAGCCTGGATTTATGTGCTCAAGTTCCTGGAGTGTGTCTTGAACCCACAATCGTCTGACTCAGAGGCGAGAGTGCTGCCCACTTAGCCAGAGGACACAGCTCGAAGGAAAAGGCTGATTGACTCGGTGGGGGGGATAAATCCGCCTGGATGGGGATGTAAAACGGACTTTAGCCAATTGACCAATGTTACACACCCCGCTCAGTTTTCCTCTCCGTGTTGAACTGTGCTCCCAGTGAGCTGTGACCTGTTGCTGTGTCTACAAGTCACATCAAGATGATTCTTTTTGTTTTCTGCCAAGGTGCCAGCCATGGCTCAGTGGGCAGCACTCTCACCTCTGAGGGTTGTGGATTCAAGTCCCACTCCAAAGACCAGCACATAATCCAGGCTGACACTCCAGTGCAATACTGAGGGAGCACCGCACAGTCGGAAATACCGTCTTTCAGATGAAATGTTAAACTCTCAGGTGGATGTAAAAGATCCTATTGTACTATTCGAAGAGCAGGAGAGTTCTCCACCGTGTCCTGGACAATATTTTTCAACCAACATCACTAAAACAAATTATCTGGTCATTACCTAATTGCTGTTTGTGGGAGTTTGCAGTACACAAATTGGCTGACGCATTTCCTGTGTAACAACTGTGTCTACACTTCATTGGCTGTAAACCACTTTGGGAAATCCTAAGGTTGTGAAAGGTGCTATATAAATGCAAGATCTTTCTTATGACCCTTTTCTGACTATGGCAGTGTGGGGGCGCTCTCTTGTGAATATTTACACAGAGAAAGAGAAATAGAAGGGGCAGGTCCCATGGACATCCAGATTCATCGTAGGAAAACTCTTAACACGTTTAGGCCTCGAAACATGCAGTGCCCAGTGAAGTTTCAACCCTGCACTGCCCCTAATGGGAGCGACTTCCATCTGCCTACAACAACTTGCATTTATATAGCACCTTTAACGTAGTAAAACGTCCCAAGGCACGGATCATTATCAGACAAAATTTGACACCGAGCCACATTAGGAGATATTAGGACAGGTGACCAAATACTTGTCCAAAGAGGTAGGTTTCAAGGAGTGTCTGAACGGAGGAAACCGAGGTGGAGAGGTTTATTGAGGGAATTCCAGAGCTTAGGAACTGGGCAGCTAAGACACGGCCGCCAATGGTGGAGCGATGAAAATCGGGGATGCACAAGAGGCCAGAATTAGAGGAGCACCGAGATCTCTGGGGGTTGTGGGGCTGGAGGACATTTACAAACAGAGATAGGGAGGGGCGAGGCCATGGAGGGATTTGAAAACAAGGATGAGAATTTTAAAATCGAGGCGTTGGTAGATAGGGAATCCAATGTAGGTCAGTGAGCACAGGGGTGATGGGTGAATGGGACTCGGGGCGAATTAGGACATGGGCAGCAGAGTTTTGGATGAGTTCAATTTACGGAGGGTGCAAGGTGGGAGACTGAACAGGAGAGCGTGGGAATAGTCCAGTCTAGAGGTGACAAAAGCATGGATGAGGGTTTCAGCAACGGCTGAGCGGAGGCAGGAGCGGAGTCGAGCGATGTTACAGAGGTGGAAATAGGCCGGTATTAGTGGTGGAGAGGATATGGGGTCGGAAGCTCAGCTCAGGGTCAAATACCCCATTCACACTACAGTCGTATGACAACATTTCTTTAAAGGATCTCCTTCTGCTGTCCACCTGAGGCCAGCCTAATTCTGTTTGTCAGTGGGCCTCACAATGGGCAGGCGGTTCATAAATACTGGGGTCCCATCGCAATGTCCAGGTACCAATGTGCGTATCCTCTTCAGCTGATGGTTCAGGGTATCAAGCGGTCCAACTGCTCGGGATTTCAGTGGGGCCAGGCCCAGTGTGAATGCCCTCCTGGCCCCACTGAAACCTTCACAGCTGCTCAGTGGTCCCCACCCCTGGGATTTTCCCTGCTCCCCCCATCGTGCCCCTCATCTTAGCTTTCGACTCCCAGCTCGGCCCTGCGGAGAAGTCTCTGGATTCCCCCCCCCACCCGTGCCCCCTGCCCCTTCTGATTGTCCAGCAGCCCATCACTGTTTGTTGGAATCAGCAGCTCCCCGACATGGTGCCGACGAAGCCGGAGCATGAAGGTGGTGTCGGTGGGCAGGTAGTGCGCCCACGCCACCCACTGCCCGAAAATCGGCCCCAGTGATTACTGAAAGCCTTTGCCAGAGTCTCAACCCAACTGTTCCATCCGAGCTCTGTACCGGCATGCACCTTGTACCAATGCCAGGGAAGGTCCGAGCCTTGATCAAAGTCCAAATGAATCTAGCTTAGATAAAGGCGCTATACAAATGCAAGTTGTTGTTGTTATAGATCATTGTAATGTATTTGCTTCATGGGTTCTTTGCTTAAGAATTCATAGTGACACATTGCTATTAAGAACTAGTTGGTTTATTAACAAAAGGTTTAACAATCACACTGCACATTACCAGTTCATCCACCAGGCTCACAACCACCTGCCTCATCGTGGATTCCCCCGAACCCAACTGGCTGGAGTTTTATTGAGTCTTGTGAACATCATGTGACTGGCTAAGCCCCTCCCAACTCAACAGCTCAACCAACCTGTGAGCATACTCACAGGTGCCTACATTGCAATAATAATAGTGTGCTTGGTATAACTTTCACTTCAGACTCATATCAAGACTGGACCATTAGGGCAGGATTGGGTTTATTGACCATTTTGGCCAGCACCAATGAAGTTTTCAACAGCCAGTAGTTCAGAGGCACACTTATTCTGGTCAATGTTTAATTATTTATAATATTCCTGGCTCCTCATTGATCTTTTTTTGTTGTTAAGTTTTAAGACGTCACCTGCTGTTCAACTTTTCCCTTCAGCCAGGAAGCTGGGCAGCAGCATTCTATCATTCGGCAACAGTGCGTATCTTCTGTCCAGTCACCCTTCTCCCTTCCCCTGTTCCAACAGCCAGTCAGGAAATGATACTTCGATTTACATAGACTTTACAGCACAGAAACTGGCCGTTCAGTCCAACTCATCCATGCTCCACATGAGCCTTCTCCCAACCGTCTCCAGCTCACCCTATCAGCATATCTTTCTCATCTATTTCCCTTACATGCTGCTCCAGCTTCTCTGTAAATTAATTTATACTATTCACCTCAACCACTCCCTGTGATAGCAAGTTCCACATTCAAACCACTCTCCGGGTAACAAAGTTTCTCCTGACTTTCTTACTGGATTTATTAATGATTATCTTATATTTGTGACCTCTCGTTTTGGACTCCCCCCTAAGTGGAAACATTTTCAGTGTGTCATTTGATATTTAGCAGAGCATGTCCAAGCTCTCCTGCCTGTTGGGGTTCTGAGTCAGACCCTTGGGCTGGACTGTCAGCTTCACTGCCTGGTAGGGTGGCCAAACCCCCCAACATTGCCCTGCAATTCAAGATTAGCCTCCAGGATCCGGCTCTGAGCAAAATCCGGGAGAAAATTCATTGGGGCATTAAAAAAAATAACTTGTTTTTTTTCAATTTCTTTCAACATTTTTATTTATTAGTTATTAAAATCCCGGTGATTGGGAAAAGGCCACTTTACTCAGCGGGACAGCTGGAGGCGGGAGGTCATATAACACCCCTATTTAAAAAAGGAGGCAGACAAAAAGCAGGAAACTATAGACCAGTTAGCCTAACATCTGTGGTTGGGAAAATGTTGGAGTCCATTATTAAAGAAGCAGTAGCAGGACATTTGGAAAAGCAAAATTCGGTCAGGCAGAATCAGCATGGACTTATGAAGGGGAAGTCATATTTGACAAATTTGCTGGAGTTCTTTGAGGATGTAATGAACAGGGTGGATAAAGGGGAATCAGTGGATGTAGTGTATTTGGACTTCCAGAAGGCATTTGACAAGGTGCCACATAAAAGGTTACTGCACAAAATAAAAGTTCACGGGGTTGGGGGTAATATATTAGCATGGATAGAGGATTGGCTAACTAACAGAGAACAGAGAGTCGGGATAAATGGTTCATTCTCTGGTTGGCAACCAGTAACTAGTGGGGTGCCGCAGGGATCAGTGCTGGGACTCCAACTATTTACAATCTACTTTAACGACTTGGAAGAAGGGACTGAGTGTAATGTATCCATGTTTGCTGATGGGAGGAAAAGCAATGTGTGAGGAGAACACAAAAAATCTGCAAAAGAACATAACAGGCTAAGTGAGTGGGCAAAAAATTGGCAGATGGAGTATAATGTTGGAAAGTGTGAGGTCATGCACTTTGGCAGAAAAAAAATCAAACAGCAAGTTATTTAAATGGAGAAAGATTGCAAAGTGCCGCAGTACAGCAGGACCTGGGGGTACTTGTGCATGAAACACAAAAGGATAGTATGCAGGTACAGCAAGTGATCAGGAAAGCCATTGGTATCTTGACTTTTATTGCAAAGGGGATGGCGTATAAAAGCAGGGAAGTCTTGCTACAGCTATACAAGGTATTGGTGAGGCCACACCTGGAATATTGCGTGCAGTTTTGGTTTCCATATTTACGAAAGGATATACTTGCTTTGGAGGCAGTTCAGAGAAGGTTCACTAGGTTGATTCCGGGGATGAGGGGATTGATTTATGAGGAAAGGTTGAGTAGGTTGGGCCTCTACTCATTGGAATTCAGAAGAATGAGAGGTGATCTTATCGAGACGTATAAGACTATGAGGGGGCTTGATAAGGTGGATGCAGAGAGGATGTTTCCACTGATGGGGGAGACTAGAACTAGAGGGCACGATCTTAGAATAAGGGGCCGCCCATTTAAAACAGAGATGAGGAGAAATTTCTTCTCTCAGAGGGTTGTGGATCTGTGGAATTCGCTGCCTCAGAGAGCTGTGGAAGCTGGGACATTGAATAGATTTAAGACAGAAATAGACAGTTTCTTAAATGATAAGGGGATAAGGGGTTATGGGGAGCGGGCAGGGAAGTGGAGCTGAGTCCATGATCAGATCAGCCATGATCGTATAGAATGGCGGAGCAGGCTCGAGGGGCCGTATGGCCTTCTCCAGTTCTTATTTCTTATATTCTTATGTGAGGAAACCTCCAGGAATAATTAAAAAAGGAAGAGGGGCAGCAGTTTTGATTAGGGAAAATATTACAATGCTAGAAAGAGAATGTCCTTGAGGGACCAAAGACAGAATCTATTTGGTTGGAGTTGAGAAACAATAAAGGAGCTGTTATGCTACTTGGTGTATTTTATAGGCCACCAAATGGGAAGGAGGTCAAGGAGCGAATTTGCAAAGAAATTACTGAGAGGTGCATGAACTATAGAGTAGTGATAATGGGAGATCTTAACTACCCCAGTATTGAATGAGGTAGTGATTGTGTTAAGGGCAGAGAAGGGGAGGAATTTCTGGTGTGTTCAGGAGAATTTTCTTGATCAGTATGTTTCCTGCCCAATGAGGATGGAGGCATTGCTAGATCTAGTCCTGGGGAATGAAGTTGGTCAAGTGGAGAACGTCACAGTTGGAGAGTCTCTCTGGTGTAGTGATCATTGTATTGTAAATGTTTAGATTAGTTATGGAGAAGGACCAGCAGCTATCTAAAATAAATTGAGGAGGGATCTGGCCCAGGTACATTAGAGTCAAAGACTGGCAGGCATGGGTGACCTTTATAAAAGAGATGGTTTGGGTACAGTCTCGGCACATTCCCATGAGGGGGAAAGGGAGGGTATCCAAAGCCAGAGCTCCCGGGATGCTGAAGGAATTAGAGAGTAGGTTGAAGCAAAAAAAGGGGGCATATGACAGATGCCATCTTGATAATACAAGGGAGAATCAGGCTGAATATTAATAGCACAGAGAAGAAGTGAAAAAGGAAATAAGAGGGGTAAAGAGACAGAATGAGAATAAATTCATGGCTAACACAAAGTGGAATCCAAAGGTCGTCTATAGGCGTACTAACAGTAAAAGGGTTGTCAGAGGAGTGCTCGGCCAATTAGGGACCAAATTAGAGAACTATTCATGGAGGCAGAAGGTATGGCTGAGCTACTAAATGAATACTTTGCATTGGTGTTTACCAAGGAAGAGGACTTTGCCAAAGCTACGGCAAATGAGGAGATTGCTGGGATACTGGATGAGATAAAAATAAAGAGGAGATACCAGAAAGGCTGGCAGTAATTAAAGTGGATACGTCACCGAGTCGGGATGGGATGCATCGTAGGATGCTGAGAGAAACAAGGGTAGAAATTGAGTAGGTCCTGGCCACAATTTTCCAATCCTCCTTAGATACAGGGGTGGTGCCAAAGGACTGGAGGATCGCAAATGTTACACCCTTGTTCAAATAAGGGGGAGAAGGATAAACCTGGTAATTACAGGCCAGTCAGTTTAATGTCAATGCTGGGGAAGCTTTTAGAAACAATAATCCGGGAGAAAGTTAACAACCACTTAGACAGGCATGGACTAATAAACAAGAGCCAGCATGGATTTGTAAAGGGAAAATCGTGTTTGACCAACTTGATTGAGATTTTTGATGAGGTAACGGAGAGGGTAGATGAGGGCAGTGTAGTTGATATGTATACTGACTTTCAAAATGAGTTTGATAAAGTGCCACACATTCGGCTTGTTAGCAAAATTGAAGCCCATGGGATAAAGCGGCGGTAGCAGCATGGATACACAATTGGCTCAGGGACAGAAAACAGAGAGCGATGGTGAATGGCTGCTTTTCGGACTGGAGGAGGTATATAGTGGTGACTGGCAAAGTTCAGTACTAGGACCACTGCAGTTTTTGATATGCATTAATGACTTGGACTTGTGGCTACAGGCCATAATTTCGAAATTTGCAGATGCTATGAAATTTGGAAGTGTAGTAGTCAGTGAGAAAGATAGTGATAGACTTCAAGAAGACATAGAAGGTTGGTAGAATGGGCGGACACATGACAGATGAAATTCAGCACAGAGAAGTGTGAGGTGATACATTTTATTCGGAAGAATGAGGAGAGACCATATAGACGAAATGGTACAATTTTAAAGGGGGTGCCAGAACAGAGAACAGTAGCATTGTGGTTTGTTACTGAATCAGTAATCCCAAGGCCTGGACTAACGATCCAGAGGCATGAGTTCAAATCTCACCACGGCAGCTGGGGAATTTAAATAAATCTGGAATCTAAAGCTTGTATCAGTCATGGTGACCATGAAACTATAGGATTGTCATAAAAACCCATCTGGTTCACTAATGTCCTTTAGGGAAGGAAATCTGCCGCCCTTACCCGGTCTGGCCTATATGTGACTCCAGACCCAAAGCAATGTGGTTGACACTTAACTGCCCTCTGAAATGGCCTAGCAAGCCTCTCAGTTGCAAAAAATCGCTACAAGAAACAATAATAAGAATAAAACCGGATGGACCACCCGGCATCGACCTCAGCACCGGCTACAGACACGACAACAGTGCACCCAGCCCAGTGAACCCTGCAAAGTCCTCCTCACCAACTCACCAACATCTGGGGACTTGTGCCAAAATTGGGAGAGCTGTCCCACAGACAGATAAAGCAACAGCCTGACATAGTCATACTCACAGAATCATATCTTTTAGCCAATGTCTCTGACTCCTCCATCATCATCCATGGGTATATCCTGTCCCACCGGAAATCGGGAAGTCGCGACACTGTCACTATTCTCTTCATACCCAATAAACCTATTAACAATCTGTGACCCACACACAATGCCCCATCTATGGCCCGGGGGGGAGTGGGGGGGAGGGGTGAGGTCATGCACTTGCATTGGGGTAATGAACTTCGGCTGGGGGAGGCATGCACTTGGGCTGAGAGGGGGGGGTGGGTTAAGGAACTTGGGCTTGGTGGGGGAGATAAACTTGGGCTGAGGTCAGGGATTTGGGAGACTTTTACTGGGGGCTCTATCCTCTCTGTGACTGCAGGGGAGTTCTGATGTCAGAATGGCTCGAATTCCACTTTGCAAAGTCACTCAGAACTTGGGCTGAGCGGTTCCAATTACACACTCCAGAGAAACATCTGTGTGTGGCTTATCCTCCAAGGGACCAATCAGGTCATGTGATAATGGAGAGCCAATCAGCCAGACACACAGTGCAAATAAGCACATCCATAAAACACTGGTTCAGCCCCAGCTGGAGTATTGCGTCCAATTCTGGGCACCGCACTTTGGGAAGGATGTGAAGACTTTGGAGAGGATATAGAAGAGATTTACCGGAATGGTTCCAGGGATGAGGGAATAGAGTTACGTGGATAGACAGGAGGATTGTTCTCCCTGGAGCAGAGAAGGCTAAGAGGCGATTTGATAGAGGTGTTCCAAATCATGAAGGGTTTAGATAGAGTAAATAAGGAGAAACTGTTTCCAATGGCTGAAGGGTCAATAATGAAGGGTCAATAATCAACGAGCACAGATTTAAGGTGATTGGCAAAAGAACCAGAGGTGACATGAGTAAAAACGTTTATATGAGTGGTTGGGATTTGGAATGAGCTGCCTGATGGGATGGTGGATACAGATTCAATAGTAGCATTCAAATTTGAATTGGATAAATACTCGAAGGAGAAAAAATTGCAGGGATGTGGGAAAGAGCGGGCAAATGGGACTAACTGGATCGCTCCGAATGGCCTCCTTCTATGCTGTACTATTCTATGATTCTATGAATATGTCCAACCAGATTTGGTTAACCTGCCACCAGTGTGTTCCAATGGGGTTTAGTTCTCTGCCATTATGTCACGGGGAATGGAATAGATGGGGATAGCTGGAGGGATACCACCAACGATGTCTCCGCAAGATCCTACAAATCCCCTGAGAGGACAGACACACCAACATCAGCGTCCTCGGCCAGGCCAACATCCCCAGCATTGAAACACTGACCACACTTGATCAACTCCGCTGGACAGGCCACATTGTTCGCATGCCAGACTTGAGACTCCCAAAGCAAGTGCTCTACTCGGAACTCGTCCAAGGCAAACGAGCCAATGCTGGGCAGAGGAAACATTACAAGGACACCCTCAAAGCCTCCCTGATAAAGTGCAACATCCCCACTGACACCTGGGAGTCCCTGACCAAAGACCGCCCTAAGTGGAGGAAATGCATCCGGGAGAGCGCTGAGCACCTCGAGTCTCATCGCTGAGAGCATGAAGAAATCAAGCGCAGGCAGCGGAAGGAGCGTGCGGCAAACCTGTCCCACCCTCCCTTTCCCTCAATGACTATCTGTGACAAGGACTGTGGCTCTCGTATTGGACTGTTCAGCCGCCTAAGAACTCATGTTAAGAGTGGAAGCAAGTCTTCTTCGATTCTGAAGGATTGCCTATGATGATGATAATGATGATGATGAGATGGGGATAGCAATGTTGTTCGAGGTTGTGAATGTATCTACACCTTTGGGGCATAATAAGTATGGTACTGAATGTACCACTGTAGCCCTGACAACTCATCTGAGGTTGCCAGGAATAACATTAAAGTGTTTTGTGCAACATTAACACTGTGGGATGTGCAGCATGTGCATTCAGAATAATCCTTTATTTTTCTTTATGTACATAGGGGAGGGCCAGCTGTATCTCATCCCATTAAACTCAGCAAAACTCCTCATCAACCTGTAGGTTAATAAGCATATTCTGAAAGTCGCTGATTGCTGTCAGAACAAATCTGTACCCCAGGGAATTTCTGTCTGTGTTGCTTTACTAACCCATAGATCCTAATCCAGAGTAGTGACAGCACAAGTGATCCATTTCACACAAAATCCTACAAAGCACCACATGTCACGGTGCTTGAAATAAATTATAAAGTAAAAACCAATTCATGTTTATAAATTATACATATATACATACTTTTAAAATAGATTTTTTGACACTTTTTTGTTTTTTGGAACAACTTACATTTATAAAGCATCTTTAATGTAGTAAAACATCCCAAGCCACTTCACAGGGGTATTATCAAACACATTTTGACATTTTAAGGAGGTATTAGGATAAATGACCAAAAGCTTGGTCAAAGAGATAGGTTTTAAGGTGCAAAAGAACAGTAATGAGGTAGAGAGGTTTAGGGAGGGAATTCCAGGGCCTGGGGCCCAGGTAGCTGAAAGCACGGCCACCGATGGTGGAGCGATGGAAATCAGGGATGTGCAGGAAGCCAGAGTTAGAGGAGCACAGATACCTCGAGGGACTGTGGGGATGGAGGAGATTACAGAGATAGGGAGGGGCGAAGCCAAGGAAGGATTTGAAAGTAATGATTAGAATTTTAAAATTGAGGCGTTGCTTGACCGGGAGTCAATGTAGGTCAGCAAGCACAGGGGTGATGGGTGAGCAGGTCTTGATGCGAGTTAGGACACGGGCAGTGAGTTTTGGATGAGCTGAAGTTTTCAGAGTGGCAGGTTGCTGCAAACTGAAATATGCAGTTGCATTAACCTGAAGAGCAAACCAGGTTATGGCAGCAATCATTAAACTTACCTGTGACAAACCCCAAGGCCCAGAGTTTCCTGATCCTCCATAACTCCACATGGGGTTAACAGGGACCCACATCACCACCAGAAGCTCTGGTGCCCGCCGACCATCTGAGAGGATGGCTGGCGATACTGAGCCAATCCCCAAAGAGATCTCCTCACTCCCTCCTTCAGCTCCCTTACCAAAAGGAGGCCGCTAGGAATTTTTATTTAAAGAAGCTTCCTCTCGTCTTCCCTGATCTGGACCTTCCCCGAACCCCACTTTGGGTCTATTTCTGGAATCTGTGACACCTCATCCCACGAGACGGACTGACCTCCAACCATAGGCCAGGTCCAAAATGGAATAGGGCAGTGGGAACTCCCAGTGGTTTCCAAGTCATGCTTTAGATTTGACTTTATTTTTTAAACCGAGCCCCCGTCTGCCCTTTCAGGTGGATGTAAAAGATCCCACAACACAATTGGACGACGAGCAGGGGTATTATCCCCGGTGTCCTGGGGCCCTCAATCAACATCATGAAAACAGCTAGAACCTCCACTTTTGTGGTTTCCGGCGTGGGCAGTAAAATGGGTTTTCAGATCGATGGCTTCTCGCCCATTCTCAAACCAACTAGTCTCCACTTTTAAAAATGGGCGTTACCGCGAGCGATATAAAATGGGCAGTAGCGTTAAATTTTTTTGACCTTCTGCCGTAAAGTGTGGCCGCCCTTAGCAATGGCAAGGCAACGCTCGATTCCCGCGATTCTGGAGGTCAAGGGTCACCATGACATGCGCAGAAGAGGACACAGAGAGAGAGAGAGCTCAGAGGGACTGAAGGCATGGCTGGTTGTGAGGAAGGAAGGAGACTTTAAAGCTTCACAGCAAGTAGGCAAACAAACAGTAGGTGTTACCAGCCACATATTTGACCGGATTTGGCCTATAATGGAGAGAGAGGAGGAGGCATCACAGTACGCTGTGGAGACTGATGCTGGAGAGAGCAGTGAGGTGGGAGAGAAGCACATTGGAGGCCACAAAAGAGCCAGGTGGTTCTCGGAAGAGGCAAAATGCCTCCCTCCTGCAGGAGGTTGAGTTATGCTGGGGTGATTTGACACAGGGAGGGCGTGGGAAGCCCACCTCAAAGGCCTACCAGAAGATATGGACCTAGATAGCAGACGTGGTCTCGTCGGCGACCAGCAAGATGCGTGAGGGCAACCAATGTCGCAAACGATGGAACGACCTTGTGGGATCCGCAAGAGTAAGTATTATATTGATTTACATGTACTTATGTATTTATATAATTTGATTTATAACAGTCATGAGTGACTATCAGCAGATGTGAGGTCTTGCACTTTTACCGGGAATGTTTTACTCAAATCCTGCAGTCACGGTGTACATCTTTAGGTAAAGAATGATAATAATCATAATAATCATGATTACATCTGTCGGTTATGTGTTGTATCAGTCTCTGTGACAGTACCTAGCAATGATATCATGCAATGATCTTATGCCATGTCGTCCTGTCACCTTTTACAGAAGAAGCTATCAACGATGAGGTCCGTGCAGAAGCGAACGGGTGGGGGGCCACCAGTCCCCAGCGACATCACTGACATGGAGGAGCGTGTGCTTGAACTCGTGGGGAAGCACCCCGGGACAGCCACGGACGCATCTGCAGACCCTGAAGTGATGCCACATGAGAAAAGCTTACACTATTGCGTTATGTAAAGTCTATGGATGCCACACCAACTCATATCCGAACAATCATATATGACAGATGATTTCTAAAAGTGCCATAGAAATAATGCTGGCCTAATGAAAATCATTGCAATGCGTTGATATGGTGATGGTCATGAAATGTGATGTCTGTGATGATTTTGATAATGGTGATGCTTTTGTCATGCATATGCTGTATGTAGCGCTGGACTCACCTTGTGACCCGAGCACCCCCCTCTCCTCTAATAACCTAATTTGTGTTTTGCAGCTCAGCCCGCAGCGTGGCTCCAGGCAAGACCACAGAGGCCAGAAGGTGGGGGCACGGGCCAGGAGTTGGCGGACGATCCTGCTACATCTAGTGCTGAGGAGCTCCGATTCTCGCCTGTCAATCCACTGGGTCTGTTCTCCATGGATGAGAGCGCGGACTTCGAAGAACCTGCATTGCCACGCTCCAGAAGCCATTCCACCCCAAGGCCATCCAGTGGTCCCCCGGTCATTCCCGCCTCCACTCTGGAGGTACCGGCCCCAAGCATCTCGCCACAGGGCACCCCATTTGTCCCCAGGATTGCGACGACCTCGCGGCGACCTCGTGGACGCAGCAGTTCTGTTCCATGAGCGCGAAATGACAGCGGAGAGATGGTACAGTTGTCCAGGAGGACTGTAGACATTAGTGACCAGCTCATTGAAGCATTGGGGGGCATATCCCAACAGCTGCCCACCATGATCAAGTACATGGCGGAGTCCCTGGATGTGATAGCCAGGAACACTGCTGCCACAGGCTTCCCAGTGGTCCCCGAGCGCGGCACTCCACTCCTAGGTTCCGCACTACCACTGCGAATGACAGATGAGAGCAAGGACCACGATCCTGCTCCTGCATCAGAGAATGTTGCCCCCTCGGCACCCCCTGCTCCCATACCCGTGAAACCAATGCATCTGCCTTCATTGCCCCACAATGAGGCACCGCCTGAGGAGCTCCTCGGTCAGGCGCCGTGGAGCGAGGAGGGGAAGGGGTAGAGGCAGGGAGAAGAAAGAGAGGGGGGAGGAAAGTGAGGTGCATGTGCTCAGGTGAGGGCTGTGTTATATCTCCATCTGGGTGTATGCAATTTGTTGCAAAGTATGGGGCTGGGGACCACGCTCCTGCTTTGCCTTTGTATTCTGTGTTGCTGGACATGTTGAACATGTGATTGATGTCAATGGTAGAAAAAGTGGGGTGTGGGCGGGGGTTGGGTGTTATTGGCTGTGATACTTACGATTTCAGACCAATATTGGTATTAAATTTTTGTTATTGAACATAACCTTGCTGCGCATTGTCTCAGATAGCTAAACCATTACACACTGGTGATTGCTTACCATGAAAGGATTAAATACAACTTAACATCAATCAACGTAAACTTTAACTGACACCAAGCTGATGGGCACCATTGATGTCTGAGCTGCACACACATAGCAGTGAGTCAGCATTGTCACTCACATCAGCGCTCTTTCAGGCTAATCTCTCAGATATCAGCTCCTCATGTAAGAGTAGGATTTAACAAATGCCAGTTGGCATTCGTTCCGGTTAGTTCCACTTTTTGTGGGCGGTTTTTTGGGTGAGAGATATTGTGGGCAATATGTATGCGAGGTGGTGAAATTGATGCTGGGCGATCTCCAGGGCAGCTAGTTTGGGTAAATATGCTCTTTACGACAAAAAACAATGGGCGGGCGTTAATATTGAATCTCGGCGTTAATTCCGTGCGGAAAGTAACGCTGGGCGATATTATGGGCGTTGATTTCGCCCATTCTGCAGATTCTGCCCCAAAAAAGTGAGCGGGCGGTAATATTTTTTCCCGGCGTTAAGCACATGGGGAAAGTAACGCTTGGCAATAAGTTTCCTAAAAATGCCCGTCAATTTCCATTTTGTGCCAAAATGGGTGATATATGGACGTTATACGTCATTTCAGCGGTAAAATGGATGTTAAGTGGGCGTTAAGCATGCAAAAAAGTGGCGATTCTAGCCCATTATCTGATCATTCATTTCATTGCTGATTGTAGGAGCTTGATGTGCGCAAATTGGCTGCTATGTTTCCCTGCATTATAACAATGGCTACACTTTAAAAGTGCATCATTGGCTCGAAAGCACTTTCGGATGTCCTGGGGTCATGAAAGGTTCTGTATAAAGGCATACGAATATATGAAAAATGTACAAGGATAAGACAGTACGCCGTGTCTTATACGCAATTGTCCGATGGATACACCCCGTCACCCTATTGCTCTACTATCGCTGCACGGTATTGCCTGTAAGGATGTACAGGAGCAGGTCTTTTTTTATTACACATTTATACAGTAGTGGAGATGTATTAACTGATGAATTGCTCCCTAATTGTGGAGTACCTGGCTTATTAATACGGACCTCCATTCATATCTGTGCCACTTGTGAATTTTTACTCTTTCACACCTTTCAGGCAAAGCTATTAATGCTGGTAATTTATTGCAATGCAAAGGAATATAAAACAGTCAAACAACTGAGCTGTAAAAGTCCCAGGTAATATTGTATATAGGGTACAAATAATTTGTAATAGGCTATGGTATAGACTCACTGGAGAAAATGAGAATATGTTTACTATAGCATGATTTATTTCTGAAATGCTACAAATCACAGCCCAATATATAGTCCTTTTTGCAGGGAGAGGTGTACTGGGGCTGTAGCCTTGTTCCATCAAATATTAATTTTCCTATAAATATGCATGATTTTGATATCTTAAAGGGGGAATAATACCCTTTTGGAATACGTGTATAATTTTGTCCTTCAATTATTTTTTTTTGGGGGGGGGGGATCTTGTGCAACAATGAATGAGTTCTGTGAATGGAAATGCAAATACCATGCCCCACAGCCAGGATGGTGGGGTTTCCAAACCTTCCCTCAGTGCTCGCTGACCGCAGCAGTGGGCCCAATTAGAAGCAGGCACCTCTTGCGGGAATTTCCTCAAGGCAACACAGCACCTCTTCAACTCGCACCTCCGGCTCAAAGGAACACATTGCATTTTGCATGCTTAATATTCTTCTCGGATCCGAATGAATGTGACAGCACGGTAATATATCACACTGGGAAGCAAGGTCGGGGATAGACTGCATGGGCAGTGCAGTGTGAGTCTGGATAATGATATTGATAATGTGGCTGTGCCTTTTGGTCCCAATTAAATCTGACCAGCCGTGAGCCAGCAGCGAGAGCTAAGTGCTATTTAGCTGATCACCGCCTCTGCTTTGAGGCAACTAGTGACGATCCGAGGGAGGGATAGGACAAAACTGGGCTGGATGGCAGTGTGCGATAGTTGTGCGGAACTGTACGAGGTGCGGGAATGAAGCGTAAAAGATGAATAGCTCTGCCGATGGCCAGGACCTGAGCATGTCTTCTTGTCTTGCAATTCCCAGTGGATGATCGATCGCACCCGGCAGCTGGCTGATGCTGTCATTGATAAAGTTGTGAGGGTGTCGGAGAAGTTTAACGGCAGGATTTGCCAGCAGTACGACAGCATGGTGAGGAAGATCACACGCACGGCGGGCTGCACCCGCGGGCTGGTGCAGATGCAGAGTGAAGTGGACACATTGAGGAGCAGTGAGGTGCTCCAGCTGGAGGTAGGGGTCCAGCTTCCCCTGTTCAAATACCCACAGCACAGGGCACAGCAACACGCCGGAATGTGTCTCTTTAAAAGCATTCGGTCCTCCTCGTTTGTAGCACCGAGGAAAAGCTTTTGTTTGTGGTTAAGATGCAGAGTTTTTTTTAATCTGTGTTGGTGCAAAATTAATGTTGTGCGTTGCAAGTGAGTGCCATTACAGAAAGCTTGCCTTTTTCTCTAATGTTTACTGAACAGTCTGCGGCTCTGGATAAAATGTCAGGTCGGACGCCTAGAGACTAAGTGTAGCAGCGTGGCAGTGTGTGACAGGGGATGTGTGGCAGGCACTGAGGGCAGGGCCCTTGCCAAGGCTCGGTGTTCTGTTCAATGAAAGATGGGACAGGCGGCTGCCCTGTCATTTACTGGCACAGGGTGAGCGGCGCTGGGCAAGAGGGGGGCTGCAATTGGTCATCCCGGGGCAGGTTACAGAACATGTCTGCTCTCTGTCTGCCCGAACAACCCAGCAGTCGCCCCGCAAACCTCGGCTGCTTGACTCCCAGCGATGTGCAGCGATTGAGAAAGAAGCAGAGAGTGTGCAGAGTACAGGGATATATCTGAGTGAAGCCCTTAGTGTCTGGTACATTGAAGTGAAGGAGCTGGAACACGCTGGGCAAACTAGCCCGGCTGTGTTTGTTGCGTTCAATGTCTCCTGGATATTGCAGGGGATTGGCAGTAACTGGCCTCGCCTGCTTTAATATGTCCCTGGGAGGCGCTCTATTGAGTGAAAGAATGATTTGAGTCTGGATTGAGCGTTGTCGACCCTGACTGGTTCTATGTTCGCCTCGATCAGGACAAGCTGGGGATAGCGGCCGAGAACCTACTGTTCCTTGTGGACTATGCCTCGCTTTCCAACAGGGACATTATTCTGAACGGCACCGCCTTCTCGTGGCCGGAGAGGATCAGCCCGTTCCTCAGAAACAGGTCAGTGTGGGTTTGTAAACCACCGGGTCCCGAACACACCGGGACATCTCTTCCACATCTGCAGTGTGTTTCTGAGTGAGTTAAATCCTTCATTCTCAAATCAGGAGATGTAGTTAGCACGAGCAGCGCGGGGACAGGAGAATGCTATTTAAACAAGGTTTTGCACTTTTTTTCAAATATCAAAAAGTCATGTATTATTACATTTACTCAAAGCCCTATACAAGCAAAATGGGTCGTATCTTATGAGGAGTACCCCATAAGGCATACAGAAAAGAACTGTGGTAATAGTTTCAGTGAAATTAATAATTTTAATAAAATATTGGCACTGTATAAACGTGATAAAAGTGAGATTTTTTCGATAAAAGTAATGCATTGATGCAGGTGTCTCGATGTACATTGAATTTATTGAGAATTACAGTTAGATTGATCTTTTGTTAGGGTTGTCTGAGGAGGACAGATGGAATAGATTGGACCGAGTCTCTCTGGAGTTTAGAAGAATGAGAGGTGATCTCATTGAAACCTACAAGACTCTGAGGGGGATTGACAGGGTAGATGCAGAGAGGATGTTTCCTCTTGTGGGAAATCTAGAACTAGGGGTCACAGTCTCAGGATAAGTGGCCGGCCATTTTAGACTGAAATGAGAATTTCTTCACTCAGAGGGTGGTGAATCTTTGGAATTCTCTACCCTAGAGGGCTGTGGATGCTGAGTCATTGAGTATATTCAAGGCTGAGATCAATAGGGGCCGAAATTCAGCTCCAAAAGGCCATTTACCGCCAGAAAGCGGGGAGAGTGCACTGCTGCGGACGGCATGTTTTTTTTGTCAGTTGTCTGCCAGGTTGTGCCGACAATTATGCCCCTGGGTTCGGCCGGGCCCGCTTGGGTGCCAGGCTGCTGGCCCGGCCGAAACCCTCCCTGGCAGCCCAGTGGGCCGAAGTTCCTGAATGCCGAAGGCTCTCCCCTTTCAGTGACGCGGACTGCGTGGTGATGCACACGTGTTGTGATGTCATTGCCGCGCCGCTGCTGACTGACAGCGGTGGTGACTCCGTCCTTACCCCACTTCCGCCTCCATTATGACCGACATCCGGTCTGCTGCAAAAATAAGGATAAAGAGCTGAATTTACCGAAAGAGGCCATCTCATCGACAGCGGCGGAAAGAACACCAGGAGTGGCAGGTGCGACCCGTTTCAGGCGGGGGTGAATTTCAGCCCCATAGACTTTTGGGCTCTAGGGGAATCAAGGGCTATTGAGATTGGGCAGGAAAGTGGAGTTGAGGTTGAAGATCAGTCTTGACCTTATGGAATAATGGAGCAGACTCGAGAGGCCGAATGGCCTACTCCTGCTCCTAATTAACCCTTGGTGGCCGTGCCTTTAGCTGCCAAGGCACTAAGTTCTGGAACTCCCTCGCTAAACTTCTTCGCCTCTCTACCTTTCCTCCTTTAAAATGTTCCTTAAAACTTAGCTCTGACCTGTTGTAATATCTCCTTATGTGGCTCGGTGTCAAATGTTGTTTGATAACGCTCCTGTGAAGCGCCTTGGGATGTTTTATTTACGTTAAAGCATTAAATAAATGTAAGTTATTGTTGATTAAAAGCTGAATTGAAACAATTGAGTGGAGTTTAAATGCTGAGTGTCCACATCCATACTAAAAACCAATCTTCTCTCCCCACCCTCACCGCAGTGAAATGCGATTACAGAAAGAACACGACGTGGCAATGTCCAAACTGGTCCACTGGCAGAACGATTTTGCAAAGCGCATTGCTGAAACTGCAGCCTTGGTGAAGGAATTTCAACAGAAGGATCGTATGCCCGAAGCTCAGAAATATATGACAAAGCTGGAAAACATCAACAGAAGAATAGAGGAATTTACAGAGGAGGTGAGTTCAGAACTTTAACTCAGCTTTTTGTCACATTACTGCTTAAGAACTGGTACAGCTTTAGTCAACCCTTAATAGACCTTATGGCTCAATGCGGCACTCTCCAAGTTCCACTCCAGAGACTTGAGCACAAAAGATCTAGGCTGACACTCCCAGTGCAGTGCTGAGGGAGTGCCGCACTGTCGGAGGTGCCGTCCTTAAGATGAGACATTAAACCGAGGCCCCATCTGCCTTCTCAAGTGGACGTAAAAGATCCTATTGCACTATTTTGAAGAAGCGCAGGGGGAGTTCTCTCTAGTGTCTGGGCCAATATTTATCCCTCAAACAACATCACTAAAACAGGTTAGCTGGTCATTTTCACATTGCTGTTTGTGGGAGCTTGCTGTGCGCAAATTGGTTGCTGCGTTTCCCACATTACAACAGTGACAACACTCCAAAAAGTACTTCATTGGCTGTAAAGTGCTTTGGGACATCCAGTGGTCGTGAAAAGTGCTTTATAAATGCAAATCTTTCTTTCTCCTGAAAACCAGGCTGTTGTGGAAGAAGCTGGGATTGTATCAAGTTTATGTTGTTTGGCACACACTATATCCTGAAATATTCTGTATTTCATTTATTAAGAGTTGTTAGTTACCTCAAGATTTTTTTTCTGATCAATTCCCTAAAGTTGAGTAAAAACATAACTGTACATTGCAGTGATGGATTTCGGGAAGCTGTTATTTGATGTACCACTTCTTAGAATTAGCAGAGCAAGCAGGTAGCAGAAGTAAAATGATGAGAGCTCTTTAAAGTGCAGGTGGAGGTAGAAAGTCCTCCTTTGATGTACTATACTGGAGCTATTGGAAACAGACCCTTTATAAATTTGATTGATGTTTGACAACTGTCATTGTTCATACCATTCTTAGAATGGATAGGCTCATTTTAGCACACCAGTGGTCACCAGCGTGTGTTTTGTGTGATAGTGCATTTCAGCTTGGCCATTTTACTTGACATCGGGGCAGGTAGGTCACTTCGGTTGGTCACGGTGTGACGGGTTTTCGTTATCTTTGCTCAGAAAGCCCTGATCAACCATGAAGAAGTTCTGCTGGAGACAGGACACATTAGCCCTTACCACCAAATCCAGAATATTATCAACGCGAAGGAGCCCTTTGAGAAGCTGTGGAAAATGGCGGTCCAGTTCAACCTGCACTATGACAAGTGGATGAATGGCTCCTTGCTACAGGTCAACGCGGAGGAGGTGGAACAAGAGGTCAGAAATGCACAAGATTTCTCGTTCCTTTAACATAGCATTTAGCAATCCAGCATTCTGTTTAGACCATAACTCTATTGTGTAAAAATATTTTAGGTATATTTTAAAATATAATTATATAAAATATTTGAAAAATATGTAGATTAGAATCCTTGGCAGTTGTTTTAAAAAGTGCTGCCAGATTTAAAATTTATAGGACAAGTTTTAGATTCTCAGCCCACCCACCCCCGAGATGTCTGCGCTCCTCTAATTCTGCCCTCCTGAGCATCTCTGATTATAATCACTCAACTATCGCTGCCGTGCTTTCAGCTGCCTCAGCCGCAAGCTTTGGAACTCCCTCCCTAAACCTCTCCTCCTCTCAACCTCTCTTTCCTCCTTCAAGACACTCCTTAAAACCTACCTCTTTGGTCACCTGCCCTAATTTCTTCTTATGTGGCCTGGTGTCAGATTTAGTTGTTTTGTCTTAAGACGCTCCTATGAAGCACCGTGGGATGTTTTACTACATTAAAGGCGCTATATAAATCCAGGTTATTGTCATTGAAAGAAAAAGTCTGGGTGAGAACAAGACTAAGACTAAAAGCCACATTAACAGATAATGATCTGCATTGCACTGAGATTCATTTAGCTTATTAGCAGCATCAAAATTATAGTCTGCAAATTGATGAGTGCATCTTCAACATCTAGTCATTGAAAAAATATAATCTATTTCTCCTTCTGTACAATATTGTCTTCAGGTGCAGAGTTTATGGAGGATCAGCTACAAGCTAACAAAGGTTTTCAATCACCCAGATTTACACGGCCCTCTAAAAGTCGCGACAACCATAAAAACGAAGCTGGAAAAGTTCAAAATCAATATGCCTCTGATCATTGCCCTCTGCACGCCTGGGATTAAGCAACGTCACTGGAGTGTGATGAGTCAAAAGGTAGGCAGATTATTTTAAGGGCACAGAACCGATGACCAAAATCCTGCACGAGAATTGTCAATACATTTTGGAAGCACAACTAGGTAAAAGGAAATACAGCTTAAATGGTGAGATTTTAAATGGTGCAGTGGAGCAGAGAGAGCTTGAGACTAGAAACTGTGAAGGAGCGAGGAGATTTGGGTGTTCCGGTCCAGAAAACTCTAAAAGCTAGTGCACAGGTACACAAAGTAATCAGCGAGGTTAATGGAACATTGGCCTTTATCCCGAGGGAGCTGGAGTACAAAGAGGAGCAAGTGATGGTGCAGTTGTACAGAGCCTTAGTCAGACCCCATCAGGAGTTACTGCGTCCAGTTCTGGGCCCCGCCCCTCAGGAAGGGTATATTGGCCTTGGACGGGATGTAGACCAGATTTACCAGAATGATACCGGGGGCTAAAAGGTTTAAATTATGAGGAGAGGTTGCAGAAAGTTGGATTGTATTCCTTTGAGTTTAGAAGATGGAGGAGAAAGCTAATCGAGGTGTTTAAAATAACTCTGTAGGGCAGATAGAGGGAAACTATTTCCTCTGGTGGGGGAGTCCAAAACAAGGGGAATCATCTTAAAATTAGAGCTAGGCTGTTCAAGAGCGAAATCAGAAAGCACTTCTTCACACACAGGGTGGGGGAAATCTGGAACTCTCTCCTCTACACACACACTCTCTACCTCTCTCTCACACACTCTCTGGATGTTGGGGATCAATTGAAATTTTCAAGACTAAGATTCATAGAATTTTGTTGGTAAGTGTGTCAAGGGATATGGAACCAAGGCGGGTAAATGGAGTTAAGATACTGGAGATCAGCCCTGATCTCATTGAATGATGGAATGAGCTCGAGGAGTTGAATGGCCTCCGTCTGCTCCTATGTAGCCCTCTGGCCGTCAACTTGCCCCGCACACTGGGCTGGGAGGTCATGGCAGGGTCAGGGCAGCAGGCAGAAGGTTTGTTCTGACCCTCCATGGGCAGGTTAGGGAAATCCAGCCTATAGAATACAGGTGTGAGAAGGGAACATTGCACTTGTACAAGGCTTTAGTCAGGCTTTAGTCATAGTTTACAGTTTTGGGATCCAGGAACTCGAGCACATAAATCTAGGCTGACACTTCAGTGCAGTGCTGAGGGAGCGCTGCACTGTCGGAGGTGCTGTCTTTTGGCTGACGCATTAAACCGAGGCCCCGTCTGCCCTCTCAGGTGGACATAAAAGTTCCCTTGGCACTATTTTCAAAGAAGAGCAGGAGAGTTATGCATGTGTCCTGTTTGTGGGAACTTGCTGTGTGTAAACTGGCTGCCGCGTTTCCCACATTACAACAGTGACTACACGCCAAAAGTACTTCTTTGGCTGTAAAGCGCTTTGAGATGTCCAGTAGTCATGATAGGCGCTATATAAATGCAAGTCTTTCTTTTTTCTTTTACCCCATTATAGGAAGGGTTTGAAAACAATGTGAGGCATCTTGAACTAAGTCTGCGTCTTGTCCATGGAATCAGTGCAGTTCTTCTCTGTTCTCACTGTCTGAAAATGGCTAGATTTTTATGATATTAGATCAAATCTCGTTTTATGATCAGAAGTTAAACGTGTCAGGGACTTCTCTCCAGTGTCCTGGCCAATATTTATCCCTCAATCAACATCACTTAAAAACGTTTTTAACTATCGATTATCACATTTGTGGGAGCTTGCTGTGCACAAATTAGTTGCCGTATTTCCTACATTACCACAGCGACTATACTTCAAAAGTACTTCATTGGCTGTAAAGTGCTTTGGCACATCCTGAGCTTGTATACGGCACTATATAAATTCAAGTTTTTGGGGGAGAAATTCACTATCGTCCCTTTTGGGGCGCGAATTTTTAAAAGTTTGAAAATTTAGCGCCAGGCGCTAACGATTTCAAACGTTTAAAACATTCACTGTTTGCGCTCCAAGAAGGAAGTGGAGTGCTAAGTCAGGCTCTCCTCTCCCTTCCTGGAGCGCAGTCGGCAGCAGGCGGGGCGGTGAGTTCAACATCACTGCTCACTGCACCATGCAGCGCTGCCGCATTCAAAGGGACCTTCCCTCCCTTAAAGGGACAGGCCATCGCTGCAGGCTCTGCAATACCAAGGGGGCATACTTGGACCACCAAGGCAGCCGCCATCTCGCGCAATCAGCCCGACACTCAAGCAGAGCGTCAGGCTGATCGATCGCACAGGAACCCGCAAAAAAAACTGGAACAGGAGAGGCTTCTTTACTTATCTCGGGCACCTTGCCTATAATCATCACCCTGGTGAGGGCCGGCCGTCTGATGGACGCCTCCTGCAGCTGTCGCTGCTTTCGTCCGGCGCGGCTGCAGGGGCGGAAGTCAATTTCGGACGCGGGGCGTTAATGGGTCAATGCGCACAGCGATGACATCATGATCTGAGGGTGGAGGAGATCAGGACGCAACACCGTAGTGCCACCACAAAACTCCCGCTGGATATGGTGATATCAGCTGACGGGAGGCACAAAGGCCCCAATTTCAGCCCCCTTATTTCTTTCTTTCAAATACCATTGAGTATAGTTTGTTACTGAGGGTTTATAATGTTATCGTACAATATAGCTGAGTATATGGAGAATAGAAAGCAGCAGCACAGCATTAAGCTGCGGCATTTAAAAAATACTTCTTATTTATTCTTTCTCAGGATGTGGGCGTCGCTGGCAAGGCTGGCATTTATTGCCCATCCCTAATTGCCCTTTGAGAAGGTGGTGGTGAGCTGCCTTCTTGAACCACTGCAGTCCGGGTGGTGAAGGTGCTCCCACCGTGCTGTTAGGGAGGGAGTTCCAGGATTTTAACCCAGCGACGATGAAAGAACGGCGATATATTTCCAAGTCAGGATGGTGTGTGATTGGGAGGGGAACGTGGAGGTGGTGGTGTTCCCATGCACCTGCTGCCCTTGTCCTTCTAGGTGGTAGAGGTCACGGGTTTGGAAGGTGCTGTTGAAGAAGCCTTGGCGAGTTGCTGCAGTGCATCTTGTAGATGGTACACACACGTTAATATTGGTATGGTGCGCTTGGCATTGGGCTGACTAAAACTTTCTTCGACTAACTCTGTTTGCTAAAACATGAAGTGCCATCAAGGCAGAGACCTGAATATTTCACAAAAGTTTCCTCTAGGTTTTATGAAGATCTGGAATTGGCTGCCTAACTTTGAACTTCTACTGTTACAGCTTAACCCCCTGAACCAGGTATTTCATTTCAGTCTCTCTGCCTACTTAATCGGCTCAAAAGATAAGCTCTTCCCTTGTGAGCTGAGCATGATTCTCGTTTTGTGCTGTGGTGCTTGAGTTAGGCGTGACTTTCCAGGCGATGAAACGAGCCAACGATTTTCACTTACCATGGGTCTGGAGAGGTGTTTCCACCGGGGATTCCTGCACCAGCTCATTTGCATAGCCATTAGATTCGCGACTTGCCGTATAACCCGTGTAAAACCGGCGCAACCTGCTGGCATGCATGTAAATGAGAGTGCAGCCTTGAAGGAGCCAGTTCAGCCTCCACACTTCAGCAACAGGCTGAGAGATAGCCAGGGAAGGAGGGAGCGAGACTTTGATCACTCACGTCAGTCTTGGATAACGTCACTGCGTCAATCTTACCACCATACATTTCCAGAGTGTGTCTACACCAGGAACATTTCCACCAAGCAGGCAGATTAGTCTGCAGGGCACGGCAGCAAGCTAGAGAAAAAGAACTCACATTCCTTTCTGACTTGGACCTCCAAGCCCTCCTGAAGCGAAGGGAAGTCAGGACGCAGAGATTTCTGGGTGTCCAGCCAATAATCCAGCAGGTGAGTTAATCGTGACATCAGGAGGGAGGCGGCACTGACACTGAGTGCCGCCTCTCTCACCTCCAGCTGACCAGTGCAGAGACAAGTTCAACCATCTTAGTAGGGCACCAAAGTATCGCAAAAGTTATTTTATAGCAATGGAGAGCCATGCAGTTGGATGACCATGGTGCAGGTTTTCATGTAGTGAGTGGCCCATTGCCAAAAGTGCGCTCTTCCAATACACATCTCCTCAGTAAGGTCCCCCCTGGACCCATGCTGCCTGTATATTGTAAGGGGAGGGGGTAAAATCTGATGGGCCCCATCTTCCTTATATGCTGCCTGATTCTTTGCTACATCCTGTTCTCCTCCCCCTCCATGAATGAGCCATAATAAGGTAAGTCCATTGGGAAAGGCTGTATCAGCTACTGAGAAGCCCTCACCGGGAGTGAGAGAGTGGAGGGGGGTGCTAGAAATGTGCTGGTCCCAGACCCTGTCACAGCAAATCTGGGGGTGGAGGGGTAGGGTTTATCAGTGGTTCTCCAACTGCCTTGCTATAAGTTTGGTGTAAACTCTGAGATGGCAGATTACCACAATCAGGGCCACAGAAATGGTTGGAGGCATCTTGGCAGGTGTGACTAAACAGACCAGCCTGGCTCCTGCTTGCCCTGGCTACCTCCTGTCAAACACTGCCATGTAAAGCATGGAGTGCTGGGGTTTAGCTGGTACTGACAGCTCATCGCTAGGTCCCCGGGGGTCAGCTGCTTCTGCCATTGGGGCGAGGAGCTTCTGCCAGCAGGGACTCGCAGCGTGAGATGTCCTTCCCCCACCGCTCTGGTGATGTTGGGGTCCGGGCGTGGCTGGGAGGGGCCAGCGAACCTCTTGGGCAGCCTGACAACCCTCCGCAAACTCCTCCTCTTCCTCCCAATGTCATCCCTCACGACAAAACCCACTGGTGCCAATTATAGGGGATCGGGGCAAAATAGAGAAATAACACCTTGGCAGAGGAATCTAGAACTGGGGGCATTGTTTCAGAATAAGGGGCTGCCTGTTTAAAACTGAGATGAGGAGGAATTTCTTCTCTCAGATGGTCATGAATCTATGGAATTATCAGCCCCAGAGAGCTGTGGAGGCTGGGTCACTGAATATATTTAAGGTGGAGATAGACAGATTTTTGAACGATAAGGGAGTAAAGAGTTATGGGAACGGGCAGGGAAATGGAGTTGAGGCCATAATCGGATCAGCTATGATCTTATTGAATGGCGGTGCAGGCTCGAGGGGCTGAAAGGCCTACTCCTGGTCCTATTTCTGATGTTCTTATGTTCAAAGAAAACAATAACTAATGAGAACCTTTACAAGGCCTGGGGCACTTGCCTTTACCATCAGTGGGCCTATTAAAGGGCCTCTCGCCTGTAGGAATGCAGGGGTCCCCCTTCCCCACAGGTCTCACCGGATGTGCTGAGATCGCAGTGTCCAGAATGAGCGAGCCCTTCCCCACCCCCATTTTACACACAGTTCAGACGGGAACTCCAAGCACCCACCCCCGGTCCAATATACGAGGACCAAAACCAGTGGAACTGATTCCCCTAGAATCAGGGCAGGAAGGAGACAAACATCTCACATTCTGGCCTAACTTCCACTTCAGTCTGCTTTGTGCTGATGTGTTACTATAAATGTGAATGTTGCGACCCCGTACACAAACAATATCCTAAATAGTTGAAACCCCTTTGACAGACTTGGCATTCTGCAGAAATCCGTTTCATAGTGTGATAGAATACTCTCCACTTGCCGGGATGAGTGCAGATCCAACAACACTCAAGAAGCTCGACACCATCTAGGGCAAAGCTTGATTGGCACCCCATCCACCACCTTAAACATTCACTCCCTCCACCACTGGCGCACCGTGGCTGCAGTGTGTACCATCTACAAGATGCACTGCAGCAACTCGCCAAGGCTTCTTCGGCAGCACCTCCCAAACCCGCGACCTCTACCACCTAGAAGGACAAGGGCAGCAGGCGCATGGGAACACCATCACCTCCACGTTCCCCTCCAAGTTACACGCCATTCTGACTTGGAAATATATCACCCGTTCCTTCATCGTCGCTGGGTCAAAATTCTCCCTCCCTGACAGCACTGTGGGAGCACCTTCACCATACGGACTGCAGCGGTTCAAGGAGAAGACCCACCACTTTCATTAAAAGAACAGAATTGTACTGCCCAGTTTAAAGCTGCGAGCTGTCCTGATCCATTACCATACATTTGATTGTATTTTTAGTTCTATTTCACATTAAGTTAGTCATTCAAAGAACTTGGTGTACTAGTTCTCTGTGACTGTAAGTACATAGAAACTGAAAAAAACAGATAGAGAATAAACAGCATGAAATGACGGAGGTTCAGAGAAGGAGTCAGTCATTTGATCTTTCAGACTCTTATAGGTTACAAAATAAATGTATAAATAAATCTAGCATCAGGCCCTACCCCTGTCCTGCTGAGAGTCTCGGTTTTATTCAAATTATGTTATTTAGATAAGGAAGTGGAAGTGATTAATTGCAATTGATAAGGGGCTGTGACATCACCTGCCTTGTACAAATGTTTCCAATTCAGCCTTGTAGGAAACATTCACTGGAATGCTAAACCTCCAGCTGGGTGCAATGTGTGTTATTGGTTGTGTTGTCATTGAAAGTGATGTTGTTAAAATGTCACTCGGTTTTCATCCTGTGCAGACCTATAAATAAAGGTACCGTGGGTTTCTTTGCCCCACGACATGACACTATTTCTACAACACAACTCCCCATGACAACCAGTCCTACAACACACACTACACCCAGCTGGACGCTTTGCATTCCATTGAATGTTTCCCTCTAGTTGGGCCTGTACTCCATGCCCAGTGCAAATAGACAAAAGCTTTCTATAAGTCCTCTATCTAGTCATCAGTTTAATTAGAAAGTGCGGGGCCAATTCTGGTGCTCCAGACTGTGGGGAACGAATGTTGGATACCAGAGCCATGAATGCCCACTCTACACTCCTTCCTACCCCCAGTACGGAGCAACTGAGATTCCCCTCGTTTGTTCCATAGCTCATTTTGAAGACATGATTACTTGGAGCATCTTGGCGCCTGGGATTTCTCGTGTATTCCTGCCGTTGACAGCTAGCGTATATTGGAATCGCCAGAACCTTTTACAAAAGTGAAGATGTCAATAAAAATGTTGCCATTGAAAAAACAGACTTTCGGACAAGAAAAGAAAAATGTGTAGCTGTCTCCTCCCTCTGGTGCAGAAAGTGTTTTAATGTTCTTCCAAGATAAACACATTGAAATGAGCTGCAGAACCTATTGACCTGGAATTTCTAGGCTCCCTGGGCTGGGTATATTTTTTTAATTGCTCATCTGATACTCCGTGACCCTGAAACAGATGGTAATATCACAGTGATGGCTTTATTACCAGAATCCAATCTGCAAAAGCGAAACACCATTTTAAATAAATGTGAAGAAAGTGAGCAGTAATGTGTATCCAATTCCTCTCTCCTATTTTGATTATGATAGCTTTATTTTTAATGTACCGCATTTTATTCCTTTAAAAAAAACACGAATTAAAGCACTTTATTGGAGGAAAAAGCATTGGTTGTTCAGAATCATCCAATGTCAAACTCCCTTTCTGGGGGGGAATCGTGTTGTACCCAACGCTCCCCCAGAATCTAATTCCAAATTGCCTGCCAATTGTACACGTGCTGTGAAATGAAAGGTGAGCAATCTTTTTTAGTTCCAGGGTTCCTAATTGTACACTCTGCACTATTCGAAAATAGATTCAGTAAACTTGTAAAGGTGAGGCTGTTGAAGTGTTCAAGGTATGAGGTGCAGGTGTGGGTTTAAATGCTGCACAGTAGCCTGGATTGTCGATTATCTGTGCACTTACTGCAGGGTCTCTCATAAACGTTGCTGCTACACAAATGTTTATTATTGCGTCCCATGATGGTGGTGATGATGGTCTCATCACTGATGGGAACATAACTCCCTGGTAGATGGGTGCACTGATGACTGTGTAGATCAATGCGTGACAGACATAGTTTATCACATGCCTCACATAACCACATTCCTGAAACATAGCAACAGGAGGAGACCATTCAGCCCCTCGAGCGCATTCCGCCATTCAGTCAGATCAAGGCTGATCTGTACCTCAACCCCATTTACCCGCCTTGGTTCCATATCCCTTGATATCCTTACCCAACATTTTCTATCAACCTCAGTTTTGAACATTTCAATCGTCCCCAGCATCCAGAGCCTTTTGGGGAGAGAGTCCCAGATTTTCATCACCCTTTGTGTGAAAAAGTGTTTCTGATTTTGCTCCTGAGCGGCCTGGCTCTAACTTTAAGATTACACCCCTTTGATCTGGACTCCCCCACTAGAGGAAATAGTTTCTATCTCCTCTATCGAATCCTGCAATCACTTTAAGTACCTTGATCTTCTAAACTTAAGGGAATTCAAGCCGAGTCTATACAACCTTTACTCATAATTTAACCCTTTTGGCCCTAGTATCATTCTGGGGAATCTACACTGCTCCCCCTCCCAACATATGATCCCTGAGATGCAGTGCCCACAACAGTATACAGTGCTGCAGATGGGGACTGACCAGAGCTGTATAGGACTGTAGCATAGCTTTCTCCCATTTGTATTCCCGCCCGCTGGAGATGAAGTTCTCGTGTTGATGTCCCTGGTGTCGCCGATCTTTCTGTCTTTTGTGTCTTGCACCCATATTGGCCTGGTGTTGCAACTCAAACCCCTTCACTACACCCCTCCTTTCAGCATGACAGGACTGTGCAAGAGTACTACTGGGTCATGGGGGGAGGGCAGAGGATCAACGTTGGGAGTCTTTTGACATCCGCGTTATTTCTATCTGACCCTGAGCTGACTCTGCACTGACCCGACCCTGCACTGACCCTGCACTGACCCTGAGGTGACCCTGAGCTGAGCCTGAGCTGACCCTGAGCTGACCCTGAGGTGGCCCTGAGCTGACCCTGTACTGACCCTGAGGTGACCCTGCGCTGACCCTGAGGTGACCCTGCGTTGACCCTGCACTGACCCTGAGCTGACGCAGAGGTGACCTTGAGCTGACCCTGAGGTGGCCCTGCGTTGACCCTGAGGTGACCCTGCACTGACCCTGAGGTGACCCTGCGCTGATCCTGAGGTCACCCTGCATTGACCCTGAGGTGACCCTGAGCTGACCATGTGCTGACCCTGCGGTGATCCTGTGCTGACCCTGAGGTAACTCTGAGCTGACCCTGAGTTGACCCTGAGCTGACCCTGAGGTAACTCTGCGCTGACCCTGCACTGACCCTGAGGTAACCCTGAGCTGACCATGTGCTGACGCTGCGGTGACCCTGTGGTGACCCTGCACGGAGTTCTCTCCGTAGGCAGCGTTGTGAACTCATCCTTTGTCGGCCTTTCCCATGTGAACTGGAACAACTCGTCAGAATCTGTGATATGATCCGACATGATTAGCTGGGGAATAAAAACATTTTTTGAAGTCTGCATCCAATCTTCAACCATTATCTGTGTGGGGCCCAGTGCCAAAGATCTCAGAGGGCAGACGGAGCCTCGGTTTAATGTCTCATGTCACCTCCTAGCGTGCAGCACTCCCCTTGGGCAGTACCAGCCATGCCAGCTATCGAACTGATACATTATCCTGGGATTTCCAGTCAGCCACGATGCCTTCACCCTGCACCAGATCGGTGTGCCAGCTCTCGTCAAGCACGAGGGTGGCTGCTTGGAGACAAGAAATTTGTGTCGGTTGGGCCTCCCACTAGCGCCCCCAGGAGCGCGAATGACTTCTCGCCCAGAGCGCGGGGCCACCATTGCCTGCCGGGAAATTCGGCGGGAGTTAGCGGAGGTGCGGACCGGTAGCGCTGTGGACCGCTGTGTCGGCGAAGAATGGTGGCATAACCGAGGGCGGCGATCG
This sequence comes from Pristiophorus japonicus, assembly GCF_044704955.1. Classification (NCBI taxonomy): domain Eukaryota; kingdom Metazoa; phylum Chordata; class Chondrichthyes; family Pristiophoridae; genus Pristiophorus; species Pristiophorus japonicus. The sequence continues at coordinate 81,108,979 of NC_091989.1, read as the reverse complement.
GTTTTCGCCCCGGAGCCAGAATTCCGTAGCGCTTCATGAGCCCGCCGTGGGTGATGCCTGCGCCAGCCTCATGAGCCGCGAACTGTCCTCACTCCACTCGCGAGGCGAAAATTAAAGGGGATGCGCGGCGCGCACTTCTTTAAAAAATGGCCGACTCACCGGTCACGGCCTTGCCCTCTTCAAATCGCGGGGTACGTGGTGCGATGTTACAGCCCGACACTCCGCTTCTGTGCCGGGCTGCTGCCACGGCAACCCGCTACGCGCTTAGTGTCCCAGTCCCAGTCCCGCCCCCAAGAGGAAGTGACACGCGCGACACTGCGATCCACTTCCTCTCAGGAGCAGTAACCCCAAATTTGAAGTGTAGCCAATTTGCACACAGCAAGGTCCCACAGGCAGCAAGGTGATGATGACCAGATGGTCTGATGGTTGAGGGAATAAACCCTCCCACTGATAGAAAACCCTGATATTTGCTGAGATTAGGGACTTAAAGGGAATTCTCACTCTATTTCATTGCACATCATTAAAACATTTATGAATTCAAATGAGAGCAGAACGAGTGGCTCTTGACATTTCTGCTGATGGGATGAAGATCTTCAGTCTGCTCACATGAAATAAGCCTGATGGTTTCAATCTAATTCTTATAATGGGTTTGTGCTCACAGCACATCACTGCTCCCAATTCAATATAAAATGAAATTAAATCGGCAATCTCTTTCAGGGAGGCTGCAATGCTGGCCTGTCCTCTCCTGAGTGTAGCATTGGGAACTGATTGACGGACAGAGCAGAGGGAGTCACCTTTACTCAGAGTCTAACAGGGACCAGAACGGCTGACACTGGCTGTGAAAAGTAGGAAAGTAGTCGGGGGCTAAATTGGATTGTCCCTGAACTCGGGTGTGGGATCGTGATGTGCCATTACCCCGTGTCCGTGCACACCAACTTCGTGCTGCCTGCTCATTTGGAGGATCTCTGCATCCAGCCGGTGCTAACCGCGCTGTTCATTGGCTGGGCACATCAGCAGGGGACCAATATCGTAACTTGGTAGCGCCAGTTAAAGCTAGCCTGGTCCTTTTAAAGGAGAGGTGCTTTACATAAGAACATAAGAAATAGGAGCAGGAGTAGACCATACGGCCCCTTGAGCCTGCTCTGCCATTCAATAAGATCATGGCTGATCTGATCACGAATTCAGCTCCACTTCCCTGCCCGCTCATAAGAACATAACATAAGAATTAGGAACAGGAGTAGGCCATCCAGCCCCTCGAGCCTGCTCCGCCACTCAACAAGATCACGGCTGATCTGGCCGTGGACTCAGTTCCACTTACCCGCCCGCTCCCCGTAACCCTTAATTCCCTTATTGGTTAAAAATCTATCTATCTGTGATTTGAATACATTCAATGAGCTAGCCTCAACTGCTTCCATGGGCAGAGAATTCCACAGATTCACAACCCTCGGAGAAGAAATTCCTTCTCAACTCGGTTTTAATTTGGCTCCCCCATATTTTGACGCTGTGCACCCCAGCTCCAGTCTCCCCGACCAGCGGAAACAACCTCTCTGCCTCTATCCTGTCTATCCCTTTCATTATTTTAAATGTTTCTATAAGATCACCCCTCATCCTTCTGAACTCCAACGAGTAAAGACCCAGTCTACTCAATCTATCATCATAAGGTAACCCCCTCATCTCCGGAATTAGCCTAGTGAATCGTCTCTGTACCCCCTCCAAAGCTAGTATATCCTTCCTTAAGTAAGGTGACCAAAACTGCACGCAGTACTCCAGGTGCGGCCTCATCAATACCCTATACAGCTGCAGCAGGAGCTCCCTGCTTTTGTACTCCATCCCTCTCGCAATGAAGGCCAACATTCCATTCGCCCTCCCGACTACCTGCTGCACCTGCAACCTAACCTTTTGGGATTCATGCACAAGGACCCCCAGGTCCCTCTGCACCGCAGCATGTTGTAATTTCATAACCCCATAACCCCTTATCCCCTTCTCATTTAAGAAACTGTCTATTTCTGTCTTAAATGTATTCAATGTCCCAGCTTCCACAGCTCTCTGAGGCAGCAAATTCCACAGATTTACAACCCTCTGAGAGAAGAAATTTCTCCTCATCTCAGTTTTAAATGGGCGGCCCCTTATACTAAGATTATGCCCTTTGTGGCTGGAGCAGGCGCTGTGAATCGTGCAGGAAGTGAATCTGTCTGGGAAACAGTGAACAACGACACAACATGGCAGAGAGCGGGCGCCAAGGTTTTCAGACGGAGGTGGAAAGTAGAAGCGATGTCCTTTTTCCGCAGGAGAACAGGAGGCCCTCCAGTCACACGCTCAGAAGGCGGTGGGAGCAGATAATCGCGGAGGCCAATGCCAGGAATCAAACTCCGAGGACCTGGATACAATGCTGGAAGAAGTTTAATGACCTGACATGGTGGTGAAGGTCAGTGAGTGCATCTTCAAATGCCATATCTCACCAGTTGCACCACTAGCCCCAGCCACTGCTCAATTCACCATACCCCCATCACTCACCTACCAACGATCGCTATCAATCAGGTCTCATGCCGAACATTCATAGCTTCACCTCACCCTCACACACTTAGCATTGCTGCAAGCCTCACACCCACAGCTCAAACCTTGCACACACTGTCGACCATTTTACCATGACAGCCCCATCATCCAAACACTCACTGATATACTTTCCCCTCTCTTGTAGGACAAGGTGGCACACAATCGGGGGCAGCACGGGCTACCCACAGGCGGGCAGGCATGCCTGCATCCTCTAACCCCACGGAGGAGACACTGCTGGCCATTATTGGAATGGTAGTTGCCGAGCCCGTGGCCAGCGGTGGGGCTGAATCAATTGAAGGTGACGGTATCCTCATACTTCATCCTCCTTCCCTCATCCCACAAACTCTTCCGACTTACAACTAACTGATGGTGTGATCATCCACTTCTTGCTTTTCCCCCCTCCCCTTGCCACAACCTTACCCTGTGCCTTTCTCCTTTCAGCTACCCAAGAACTGCAACCTGGCCAGGCAGTGGTGGAAGAGCAACAAGACAGTGATGATGAAGACACACTGTCACTCGATTTAACACTTGCAGCCACCAGCCCAGACACTGAAACTGTGTGTAATTTGGAGCATAGTATAGAAGTGGGATCTGTATGAGGTGAGACACCAGGCACGAGGGGCTTGCAGCCAGGATGGGGCAAGGATAGCACAGGTGCCAGCTAGCCGGAGGGGAAGGTCGAACCCAAGTTCTGCTGCAGAAGACTTACTTGAGGACTTCAAGGGGGCAGCGGCTGAAGGGTATGCACAATAAAATGCTTGATGCATTGGCCGCCCTGCCAGAAATGCTGCGTGCAATGTCAAGGAGCATGGAGGAGTCTGGCACCAACTAGGCACAGGGCCTCGTGTAGAGCTTGGAGCCCATCCTCTTCAGCATGGCATGGTGGGCAACTCCATTAGCACACTTGTAGACCCAACCATCATGCAGCATCTGATGGCTGCTGTCGCAACTTCCATTGCAGCACAAGCAGGCAGCCACCCAATGTCTGGCTGCGGCAGTGGAAGCTCAGACTCCTGTCATACAAGGTCAGACTGCTGCCATCATGGCTGTGGATTCCAGTGTCCAAAGGGGCATGCAGGGTGTCACAGCAGGCCAGCAGTCTTACCTCCCAATGGATACTAGGCCTCACCTCGGGGGAGTGGCAGTGGCTCCGTGGCGCATGAACCTGCTGCCTCTCAGGGTGGCAGCAATTCCTGCTCCTACCTCTGCCACTCCGCCTGTGCCCTTGCTATTGCCTTTCAGCCAGCCCAGACTGCTGCCGCCCGTGCCGAGGTGGTGCAGTCCGCAACCGGACCTTCTAGGCCCAGAGCTGTTTGAAGCCGTCCTCCAAGACCATCTGCAGTGTCCTCCACTGAAAATCAGCAGCCTTCCAGCAGCCCCGCTGCAGCCACTGGGGTAGCACTGCGTAGGAGCACTAGGACAGGCAAAGACACATTAAGGGAATGCACAGGTGGGATTAGTTGACTTTTCCATGCAATATAGCCTGATTTCATTTATAAATTTGTTTTGGAATGTTTATCTTGTGATGGCTTTTAACTTTGCCTTGTGGCCAAGAGGACACGGGGGGGACACTGGGGCTGTGCCCTTGTGATGGTGAGGTTGTGCAGCATGCAGCAGACCACCTTTACACCAGCTCTGCCGAGTTATACAGGCCTCCTCTAGAGCGGTCCAGCAGCAGAAGCGTTGTTTCAGCACAGCAAGAGGCTGCTCTATCGCATTTCGTGTGGCAGCACAGCTTTCATTAAATGCATACTGTGGACGTATGCGTGGGTTACACGCCACAGTCATGAGCCATGTCATCAGCAGATAGCCCTTGTCGCCCAGTAGCCGCCCTTTGGTTTGCCACGTTGGCTGAGATGCAGATGGCACAGCAAACTGCCGCAGAATGAAGGCATCATGACTGCTGCCAGTGGGCATTGATATGATTCACTGCCTGTGGTCACACACCAGCTGGACATTGAGGGAGAAAAGTCCCTTTCGGTTCTATTACATGGCAGAGTTGATATGTGGTGCCCACAAAGCGATGTGCATGGCACCCTGCACCATGCGGAAGCCTGCAATCTTTGTGAAGTTTTGTGCTCGCTCCGCCTGCTGCTCTCTGGTAAGAGAGAATGAAATGTAGTCAGCTCTCTTTGGGCTGCATTTTCGGCTTTGCCGTTCTCGGGCAAAAACGGAGGCGGGGCGGGAAATTTACCTCCCCATTAACGTTTGCGATTTGTGGAGCAACTTTTGTCATTTGGGCTCTGTGCTAGTTTTGTGGCACAAAAACCGGATCCTCACCAACTTTAGTGCGGGGCCGGGAGCGCTTCGAGAGAAGCCTTGGGAGGGGGAAAAGAATTCACCAAAACATTCAAAAAACATTGGCAACACCCTTACCTCATAAATCGCTGCATAAATATAAAACAATAAACAGTGGAACTTACCTTTTTTGCAGTTTATCCACCTCACCGCCCCTGGCAGGGGGAGACCGCTGTGTTTTCCCTGACGGATATCGCGAGGTGTATTTCGGGGCGTACGGGTCGGGTGATTGCCGAAACTTGTGCCGGTGTCACAATGCGAGCCATTACACACGGCATCCGCCGCAAAAACCGACCCGAGGATCGTGCCCGGACGCAAAACAGCTGACTGCCCCACATTTCGCCACCGAGGGTTAAAACCCGGCAAAAACACGGTCGCAAACGACCCGAAAATCCAACCGCTTTGAATGTAGCTCCTCAGTGACCTCCCTTACACAACAGTGGACGGCAAACAGAGAGATGTTGCTAATATCTCCCACTCCAGCTGGAAGGAGCCCATACATAAACGTTCATGGCCACAGTCACCTTCGTGGCCCCCAGCAAAGCTGTCCTCGCCCTGCTCTGAGGCTGCAGTTGTTCCTGCAGCAGGTGGCAGATTTGAGTGAGGACGTCCTTGGCAGACCGCAGACGCCTCACACACTGTTCCTCTGAGATTTAGGTAAGAATGTTACTCCCTGAACACTCTGGGTGGATACAGCCTCCTACTGAAAGCCCTTCTCCCACTCCTCCTCCCTCTTCCAGCAGCTTGTCCTCCTCTGCTTGGCCTCTGCTCACTCTCCCACTCACGCTCGATTCCAGGAGGAAGGCCTACTAGTGCACCCACGTCCGGGAGCAACTGGCTTGTGCAGAAGCCTTGAAGTTAGCAAAAAGTTCTTCAGCACCTGCCACACCCTTCCTGTAGACTTCTGCAACTTCAAACAGCTACCAAAAATGTGTCGAATCGTAGCAACAGCTGGAAGAAATCAACTAGCAACTCACCTGTAAGTAGTTAATGATCCCTTTGAACAGTGCTGGTGGGGGGTCCTTCCTGCTGCTGAATGAGTGTTCTGCTGTGCGAGGTTTAGAGAGGGCGTTAACTGGAGCGTTGAGCTCCAAAATGGCAGCACTGGCGTCAAATCAGTGTCATGATCTGCCTGCTGCGCACACATCCGGCGGACATTCACTGCGCTCGCACTAATGTCTGCACCAATATGGCGCCTGGCGTGATTTGCTCCACTAGTATGCGGCGCACATGCCACAGATGCCATTTTGGAGCTCTAAAGGTACTCATAGTGCCCAAAACAACGGGCGCTAATGAGCCCAATTTCTCGCCCGTTCCCATCTTACTTCGATGCGCACGAACAAAATCATCTTATCAATTAAAAGTGTTTCGCAAATCTTTAAAGAAAATTGGGGAAGATACCAAGTTGTAGTCCTTTATGCCCCTAAGCATTGCACCTCAGGAAAAGATATATTGGCATTGGAGAGGGTGCAGCGCAGGTTCATTGGGGCTAAAAGGGGTAAATTATGAGGACAGGTTGCACAGACTAACCAGGCCTGTATTCACTTGAGATGTGGCAGATTAAGGGGCGATCTAATTAGGGTGTTTAAGATGATCAAAGGAGCTGATGCGGTAAACAGAGAAATTACTTCCTCTGGTGGGAGGAGTCCAGAACACGGGGGCATAACCTTAACACTAGGCCGTTTGGGGTGATGTCAGGAAGCACAAAGGGCGATGGAAATCTGGAACTCTCCCCAAAAAGCTGTTGGGGGTCAATTGAAAATTTCAAAACTGTGCTTGATAGTTTTGGTTAGGCAAACATATTGAGGGTTACAAAACCAGCCGTAAGTTGCACATCAGTCACGATCGAATTGATTGGATCATTCAGGCTCAAGGGGCTGATTGGCTGGCTCCTGTCCCTATGATCCAATGCTGCCTGTAGAGTCACTGAACACTGGCTGTGACCACAATGCCAACATGTGTTTATATAACAACAACTTGTATTTATATAGCGCCTTTAACGTAGTAAAATGTCCCAAGGCGCTTCACAGCAGTGTTATAACATTGTTAACTAGTTTCAAATATACTGATCATTAAATTAGACAGAGAACGAGTACTCCATGTTCTTGAACAAAATCAAGGCCTGAAATCCTCCTTTTATTTGTTGGAGTTCACTGGTTGGAGTGAGAGATTATCTATGCAGATGTATTCCTGGAGATTGGTATGAGACTGGCAGTGTGGGTGGTGCAGGCCAGTAACACCCAGCTACACCCAGCTACACCCAGTGACACCTAGTGATACCCAGCTACATCCAGTGACACACAGTGATACCCAGCTACACCCAGTGAGACCCAACGACACCCGGCAACACCCAGTGACACCCAGCTACACCCAGTGACATCCAGTGACACCTCATCGACACCCAGTGACACCCAGCAATACCCAGTGACAACCAGTGACACCCAGTAACACCCAGTGACACCCAATGACACCCAGTGACACCCAGCGACACTCAGTGACACCCAGTGACACCCAGCAGCACCCAGTTACACCCAACAATACCCAGTGACACCCAATGACACCCAGTGACACCCAGCAACACCCAGCGATACTAGATCCCTTGAACACAGGGGGCTCAATTTTCCCAAAGCTGTTTTATGGCATACTTGAAGAGTTACGCCCATTTTTTGGGGGGCCAAGTACACTAAGAAAAAATGTTCCATGTTTCTCCGTTTGTGTTCTTCATTATGGCGCAGCCTAACCGGCCTTTTAGTTTTGGGGGGGAGCCTTGATCTGCGCCTAAAAGATCGGGTTTCCACGGTAACCAGGAACACAATGCGGGCTGAGGCTGGAAAGTGAAACATAACAGCCAGCTCGCAACCTGCACAAGCACTTTAAAATACATTGCAGCAACTTCACAGGCATAAATACATTGCAGCAACTTACCGCCATTAAATTATTAAAGTCCTCCCCCCACCCCACCCAGATCCCCGCTCCTATCCCAGGCCGAAGGGCCTCCCGGTCCATTCCCCCACACCTAGCCCTGGCCGAATGGCTTCCTCCCTCCCGGTCCCGCACCTAACCTAGGCCGAATGGCCTCCCGGTCCTCTTCCACGCAGCTATCCCAGGCCGAGTGGCCTCTTCCCGTCCAGTCCCCACACCTAACTATAGCCGAAAGGCTTCCCCCGCCGCCCACTCCCCCTTCCATCTCCCCCCTCCCCTCCCTCTCTCCCCCTCTCTCTTACCTTTCCCGCTGCTGCTGTCCAGGCACCTGCTGCACTTACCTGCGCCGATTTCCTTACCTGCGCCGATTTCCTTAACTCACCAGAAGGTTTTTCTGCAGAGGCCACATACGCTGGCTTAAGCACAACTGGAGTAACTCTCAGCTGGCCAAACTTCCCTAAATGGCCAGAATTGGCGCGGGTGGCAGGTTACGCCCCCTTTGGCTGATAAAAAAACTGGCCTAAAAAAAAATGGTAAGTAACTGAGTTACGCTGGTGCAAATTGATCGGGGAAACTGTGGTTTTTCAACTTAGGCCAAAAGAAATGGCCTGCTCCAAAAAAAGGCGCAAATCACCGGGGAAATTGAGCCCAGGGATCGGCTAACAGCAGAGAGCACTGTCGGTAACACAGTCGCTGTAGCCTCGATGGAACAAGAGAGGTTTATTGTTTATTGACTATGTAAGAGTTATATTTAACATTATTACTACAAGTGTACAGACAGTACAGGAAGCTTTGCTGGGGCTGTACCGTGAGTGATGTAATTTATACTGTAAACGCATCCCAGAAGGTAACAGGTGTTGGACTTTCCCTGGTGGGCGAATCTGATGCATGCCACTGCCAATTAGAGTTGATCTCGAGACAGTGTTTCTGTAGCTCAGTAATCACTTTCACCTAGCACGGGAAAGTATGAAACTGAGCAGTAATATATACTTTTTCAAAATGATGAGGGCTTTTGATGGAGTGGATAGGGAGAAACTGCTTTCACCGGTGGGAAGGTTGGTAACCAGAACACACAGATTCAAGATAATTGGCAAAAGAGCCAGGGAGGAGAAGAGGGGAATTTTTTTCCTGATCTGGAATGCACTGAAAGGGTGGTTGAAGCAGATTAGTACTAACTTTTGTAATGTATTTGCTTCCTAGGTTCTTTGCTTAAGAATTCATAGCAACACATTGCTATTAAGAACTAGTCGGTTTATTAGCAAAAGGTTTAACAATCACACTACACATTACCAGTTCATCCACCAGGCTCACAACCACCTGCCCCATCGTGGATCCCCCGAACCCAACTGACTGGGGTTTTATTGAGTCTTGTGAACGCAACAGCTCTACAAACCTGTCAGCATTATCACAGGTGCATACATTACAACTTTTGAAAGGGAATTGGATAAATACGTGAAGGGAAAACATTTGTAGGGCTATGGGAAAAGAGCGGGGGAGTGGGATAAATTGGATCGCTCTTTCAAAGAGCCGGCACAGGCATGATGGGCTGAATAGCCTCCTCTGTGCTGTATGTTGATTCTGTAAAATTTAACAATCCTGCTCCAATAATACCTCCACATATAATGATGCTGTACCTCAAACTGTGTACTGTGTACCTATGGATTCAGTTCCCACTAACCTCTGGGTCCCACTAACCTCTGGGTCTCACTAACCTCTGCATACACTAACCTCTGGGTCCCACTAACCTCTGGGTCCCACTAACCTCTGGTCCCACTAACCTCTGGGTCCCACTAACCTCTGCATACACTAACCTCTGGGTCCCACTAACCTCTGCATACACTAACCTCTGGGTCCCACTAACCTCTGGGTCTCACTAACCTCTGCATACACTAACCTCTGGGTCCCACTAACCTCTGCATACACTAAACTCTGGATCTCACTAACCTCTGGTCTCACTAACCTATGGTCCCACTAACCTCTGGGTCCCACTAATCTCTGGGTACACTAACTTCTGGTTACACTAACCTCTGGGTCTCACTAACCTCTGGATACACTAACCTCTGGGTCTCACTAACCTCTGGGTCTCACTAACCTCTGGTTACACTAACCTCTGGGTCTCACTAACATCTGGGTCTCACTAACCTCAGGGTGCATGGTCTTTCAATGAAAGAAATGCACCCTCCTCTGAGCCAGTGACCCTCCCTTGCTATTGTCCAGTCAAGCTCTCTCCCAGATCCCTCACCTCCTTCCATGTGGCACTATGCCTAAGTACCTGGGCTCGCTGACCAACATTGGCTCCCCGTCCACCAACGCCTCGATTTCAAAATTCTCACTCTTGTGTTCAAATCCCTCCATGGCCTCTCTGTATCTTTGTAACTTCCTCCAGCCCTGCAATCCTTCGAGAACTCTTCGTTCCTCCAACTGTGGACTCTTGTGCATCACCTCCATCATCATCATTGTCCCTCTGCCCCACCATCGGTGGCCATGCCTTCAGCTGCCTGGGCCCCAGGCTCTGGACTCCCTCCCTGAACCTCTCCGCCTCTATCACTCTCTCTCCTCCGTTAAGACGATCCTTAAACCAAGCTTTGACCAAGTTTTTAGTCATGCCTCCGAACATCTCCTTCTGTGGCTCGGTGTCAACATTTATCTGATTACGCTTCGCGAAACACCTTGGGACGTTTGACTATGCTAAAGGCGCCATATAAATGCAAGTTGTTGTGGCTCTCCAACGCTATGCACGCATCACCTCCATGCATGTGTGGAGGAGGTCCACATTCGGCTGATAGTTACCGAGTTGAGTGGTGTTGCCTTTGAACCTGACCTCCGTCTCATCCTATAAGATCCCTGAATTGATGAGGCTGTTTATCCTCACTTTGTGCGGACACTTTCGGGTTTGAGGGCCCCACCCTAATCGCTTTCCGGGTCGGCAGTTGGACACAGTCTCCTGTGTGGTTTGCAAACATCTCACCAGCTCCTCTTACACCCTGGCGCCTGTGCTCAATCCACGACCGATCTCCCCCAGGCTTCCCAGCAGAGTCCGGGCTTGGAGCCAGAAGAGGCAGGTCCGCAGTGTGTACCATTGTCGCCTCTCCTACCACCTCTACCTGCGGCTCAGTGAAGTACGTCTCCCGGGACTGTGTCGCTTGGTGTAGCTTTCCCCAAATACCTTTGGCAGCAGTTTTACTGCTCCACAGCCGACAGGATGTCAAGGGAGGCCCTTCTTCTGCGTTACAGGTGCTGAACGTCAACTGTTGCTGGTCCTCATTAATTGTCTGACTTAACTTACCGCCGTTAGCAAGGTAGAATCCCACAGAGCTAAAAATAGAACATAAGAACATAAGAAACAGGAGCAGGAGTCAGCTATTTGGCCCCTCGAGCCTGCTCCGCCATTCAGTAAGATCATGACTGATCTGATCATGGATTCAGCTCCAGTTCCCTGTCCGCTCCCCATAATCCTCGACTCTCTTATTGTTCAAGGTCAGGTCAGGTCACTGAGAACTGTGCGCAGTTACCAACGCAAAGTGTCTCCCACCTTCCAGATGGAATATAGTATCGTGTATTCAGAACTTTAGAGATGGAAATACGAGGAAAGTTTGGAAGGAAAGTGAAGCAACACCTAGCGCTTCCAATCTTTCATTGATTGTCTCTGGTTTGCGGCTGGGATATTTAATCAGGGTTATTCACAGGTCAAGTAATAATATCGCACCTCACTAATGACAGGCCTGTTTGAGGGCCTGCTGAATAACAGCAATCGTGGGCAGGCTCTGTGATTACACAGTGAGCTGTGAGAGTTCCACCTGATTTAGTCTGTTGGGAGAATTACTCCAGCAGTTTCCAAGGTCTCCTCTGAGTTGTACAGGAACTGCATTTTTTCCTTCTGCTGCTACTGTAATTACTGCAGGAAAACAACATGAAGGAGTGACTTTCTGTTGCCATGTGATTGGAGCCTGGCAAGCATCACCTGTGAACCAGCCTTTCTGCAAATCCCAGCTGCAGCCTTGTAACAACAACAACTTGTATTTATATAGCGCCTTTAACGTAGCAACGAGCGTTACAAAACAAAATTTTACACCAAGCCACATAAGGAAATATTGGGACAGGTGACGGTCAAAGAGGTAGGTTTTAAGGAGCGTCTTAAAGGAGGAACGAGAGGTGGAGAGGTTTAGGGAGGGATTTCCAGAGCTTGGGGCCCAGGCAACAGAAGGCACGGCCACCAATGGTTGAGCGATTATAATCAGGGATGCTCAAGAGGGCAGAATTAGAGGGGCGCAGACATCTCGGGGGGTTGTGGGGCTGGAGGAGATTACAGAGATAGGGAGGGGCGAGGCCATTGGAGGGATTTGAAAATAGGGATGAGAATTTTAAAATTGAGGCATTGTTGAACCGGGAGCCAATGTAGGTCAGCGAGCACAAATAAACTCTGGGCTGTGCTGTCTCCCTTTGCACTCAGTACAAAGGGCTGGTTTACTCAGTAACTATAAGTAGCTTTAACCATTCCCACTGGAACGCTCAACCTCTCTGCCAGTTGCCAACATGTGTTTGTGTTGCAAGTCCTTCTCTAAAGAGAGTCACCAACTAATTGGAGCTGCTGTCATCCCACATGTAGCAAGTATGGCATTTATATAGCACCTGTCAGGACATCTCAGAACACTTCATAACCAATGAAGTACTTGTGAAATGTAGTCACTGCTGTAACGTAGGAAACACGGCAGCAAATCTGTACACAGCCAGCTCCCACAAACAGCAATGAGATAAATGACCAGATAATCTGTTTTTTTCAGTGACCTTGTTTGAGAGATAAATGTTGGCCAGGAAAGCGGGGAGAACTATAATAAAAGTGAAAAATACTGAACCTCCCAGCAGGTCGGGCCGCATGTATGGAGAGAGGAAATGTTCATGTTTCATCAGAACTGGACGATGTTACAGATGGACAGCAGATCAGAAGGAGCAGAGTGAGGGAATGGAGGGGAGGTCAGATACACAGAGGATCAATAACAGTGAACAAGAAAGTGATTGGATGGAGAACGGGAGGTGGTTAACCAACAGGAGTGATAATAGCGAGAGGCAAAAGGAAGCAATGATGAGAGAAATTAAAATGATCCACGGCCCAGAATAAGTAGGTTTGTTCATTTGGAGAGGGGAGCATGAAAGCCCGGCAAAGCAGAGCAGGATCCAACGACCCAGTGAGTGTGGTGGAAGAAACAGACAGGTCGAACCCAGGGGTGCAGACCACTCTGTCCACCTGTACCGATGGCGGATTCCCACCCCAAGCACCAACCCTCGCCCTCCCCTGGTGAACCCCATCCTACATTACCAACACTGACTCTCACAGTGTCAATGGGTGCGGTGGGTAAGGGCTGAAGTTGGCGAAGTCAGTGTAAAAGCCCGGAAGGCTGTTGTGAGGTGGTGAGTAGAACGTTCGAGCTTGCATTGACCTTCATTGGAACAGTGTAGGAGGCCGAGCACAGAGAGGTCAGAGTAAGAGTGGGCTGGGGAATTAGAGTGGCAAGCAACTGGAAACTCAAGGTCACACTTGTGAACTGAACAGAGGTGTTTAGCAAAGCGATCAACCAATGTGCAACCAATGTTTAACCAGGTGAAACAGCGATTTACTTGTACTTCTTGCAATGTAGTATACTGTATTTGCTGCTCACGATGTGGTCTCCTCTACATTGGGGAGACCAAGCGTAGATTGGGTGACCGCTTTGCGGAACACCTTCGTTCAGTCCGTAAGTGTGACCCCGAGCTTCCGGTCGCTTGTCACTTTAATTCCCCGCTCCACTCCCATTCCCACTCCGACCTCTCCGTCCTCGGCCTCCTGCACTGTTCCAACGAAGTTCAACACAAGCTCGAGGAACAGCACCTCATCTTTTGTTTAGGCACTTTACAGCCTTCTGGACTCAACATCGAGTTCAACAATTTCAGAGTGTAACCTCTGGCCCCATTTTGTTCCCTTTCCTCCCTTTTTTAAAACTTCCCCCCCTTTTTATTTGAAGTCTTTCCTCTCTTTCCCATGGCAACTGGTGATGGTTCCACCATTCACACCCCATCTAGACTCATCTTTTGTTTCCTTACGTGCCATTACTATCTTATTTTTTCCCATCATCCCTTTTGTCTCTCAAATTTCTCCTGCCTTCCACCCTATCACAGACCTTCCCTTTTGTTCTTCTCTCCCCTCCCCCTCCCTCCCCTTGCCCCTGCCCCGGCACTACCTTCATAATCTGTTACATCTCCAACTTTTCCAGTTCTGACGAAGGGTCATCGACCTGAAACGTTAACTCTGTTTCTCTCTCCACAGATGCTGCCTGACCCGCTGATATTTCCAGCATTTTCTGGTTTTATTTCAGATTCCAGCCTCCGCAGTATTTTGTTTTTGTGTAACCAATATGCATATGGTCTTCCTGATGTAGAGGAGACCACATCGTGAACAGTGAATAAAACACCCTGGGCTGGAGGAAGTACAAGGGAATCACTGTCTGGCACAGAAGGAGTGTTTGGGGCCCTGGACAGTGGGAAGGGAGGAGGTAAAGGGGCAGGGGTTGCATCTCCTGCGCTCACACAGGAAGGTGCTATGGGAAGGGGAGGAGGTGCTGGGGGTGATTGAAGAGTGGACCAGGGTGTCGCAGAGGGAACAGTCCCTTCGGAATGCTGAAAGGGAGGGGAGGTGGCGATGTGATTGGTGGTGGGATCACACTGGAGGTGGCAGAAATGGCGGAAGATAATCCATTGAATGTGGAGGCTGGTGGGGTGAAAGGTGAGGACAAGGGGAACTCTATAAAATTCTGATGGGATTGGACAGATTAGATGCAGGAAGAATGTTCCCGATGTTGGGGAAGTCCAGAACCAGGGGTCACAGTCTAAGGATAAGGGGTAAGTCATCTAGGACCGAGATGAGGAGAAACGTCTTCACTCAAGGAATTGTGAAACTCTACCACAGAAAGTTGTTGAGGCCAGTTCGTTAGATATATTCAAAAGGGATTTAGATATGGCCCTTATGGCTAAAGGTATCAAGGGGTATGGAGAGAAAGCAGGAATGGGGTACTGAAGTTGCATGATCAGCCATGATCATATTGAATGGTGGTGCAGGCTCGAAGGGCCGAATGGCCTAATCCTGCACCTATTTTCTATGTTTCGATGTTTCTATTGTGGTTCTGGGAGGGCAGCTGATTGCAGAAGTGCAGGAAATGAGACGGACTCAGTCAAGGGCTCGATCAACCACGGTGGAGGAGAATCCTCCGTTGAGCAAAATGAAAGCTGTTTCGGAAACACTGGTGTGGGTGGTGGCATCGCCAGAGGAGATGAAACGGAGAAACTGGAAGAAGGGGATAGAGTCCTGAGAGGAAGTGGGGTGGGTGGGAAGAAGTGTAACCGAGGTAGCTGTGGGAGTGGGTGAGCTTGTAACAGGTGTCAGCGGGCAGTCTATCCCTAGAGATGGAGATAGAGAAGCCAAGGAAGGTAAGGGAGGGGTAGAAATTCTCCAGATCAGGGTGAGAACTGGAAACAGCACCAACACCATCCTCTATGTAATGGAAAAAGAGGTCTGGGAGGGGATCTGGAACAAAAAAGTGTTCAACATGCTCGATAAAAAGAGAGGTATAAGCAAGTTCCCATAGTGACGGCCTTTACCAGAAGAAGTGAGTGGAGTTAATGGAAAGATGAACAGGTTTGGGCAGGTGATGGAGGGTGGTGATGGATGGGCCTCCATTCAATGAAGGAGCATGAGGGCCCACAGACTGTCCTGAGGAGGGATGGAGGTGCAGAGGGTCTGAATGTTCTGATTAGAGGGACTGAGGATCCATGGTGGGATATGGAGATGTAAACAGGTTGTCCTGGCGTGGGGCGGAGATGTAGTGGGTCTGACTGCCCTGGAGGGGAATAAAGGTGTAGAAAGACTGAAAGCATTGGTGAAAGGGAGATGGTTAAGGCTAAAGCTGGGATTGGGTAGAGTGGGGGAGAGCTTCAGGAGAGTCGTGGATGTAGGTGTACAGTGACTGGATAACGAGAGAAAAATTGAGTCGAGATAAAAGCAAATAAAAGGAGAAATGTTTTCACTCAGAGAATTGTGGGGATCTGGAACGCTCGACCTGAAAAGGTGGTGGAAGCTGAGTCCATCAATAATTTTAAAAGGGAGTTGGACAGGGCTTTGAGGATGAGGAACTTACAGGGTTCAGGATACAATGCGGGGATGTGGGACTAAACACGACTGCTGTTACAAAGGGCCAGCACAGGCACGATGGGTCGAATGGCATTTTTCTGGGCTGTAAGTTTCTCTGATTCTATGATAAAAACATTAATCAGACAAATGACAAAAATTAATGACATTTCGATAACACACACTTAATTTAAGGGAAGTATTTTATAGGCAACAATAGTATTCCCATATCAATCTATTTACTTATTTTATACGTGTGGGGTAAATTTGGTAGCCCCACAAATGGGGATGGGTATCACGATGCACAATTAGCTTGTGCCCGTTGAGTCCAATGCAGACAGCACGTAAACTTGGTGCTGCCTGCTAATTTAAATGTCATTAGCGTGTAGCTTAGCACTGAATGCACTGCTGAGTGGCTGAATGCCTCGGCAGGGGACCCAAGTTCGTCCGAGGCTAGCACAGCTTAAAGCTAGCCTGCACTTCTTAAAGGGGAGGTGCATTCTGGCTGCAGCAGGTACTGGATGTGGCTGTGGAAGACATTCTGAGCAGGAAGATGTATTAATGACACAATAGGGGAGAGAGCGGGCTCCATGATTTTCTGTTGCAAATCTGGAAGCCTTTGTTGCAGGTGGACTGGAGAAAGAAAGAAAGAAAGAATCACCACCACCGGACGTCTCAAAGCTCTTTACAACCAATAAAGTATGTTTGGAGTGTAGTCACTGTTGTAATGTGGGAAACGCAGCAGCCAATTTACGCACAGCAAGCTTCCACAACCGCAATATGATAAGGACCGGATAAACTGTTTTTGTTATTTTGATTGAGGGACAAATATTGGCCAGGACATCAGGGATAACTCCCCTGCTCTTCTTCGAAATATTGCCATGGGATCTTTTATGTCCACTTGAGAGAGCAGACGGGGCCTCGGCTTATTGTCTCATCCGAAAGACGGCACCTCCGACAGTGCAGCACTCCCTCAGCACTGCACTGGAGTGTCAGCCTGGATTTATGTGCTCAAGACCATGGAGTGGGATTTGAACCCACAACCTTCTGACTCAGAGGCGAGAGTGCTGCCCACTCTTCTTCTTCTTCGGCAGTCCCTCGGAGTCGAGGGTAACTTGTTTCCACTGAGTTCTCAGCTGACTGATGAGTCCGATGCGGGACCTACAGTCTCTGTCACAGGTGGGGCAAATGGTGGTTGGAGGTTGGGTTGCCTGGGTTGCCGCGCGCTCCTTCTACTGTTTGCGCTTGGCTTCAGCTTGCTCTCGGCAAAGAGACTCGAGGTGTTCAGCGCCTTCCTAGATGCACTTCCTCCACTTTGGACAGTCTTGGGCCAGGGACTCCCAGGTGCCAGTGGGGATGTTCCATTTTTTTAAGGAGGCTTTGAGGGTGTCCTTGAAGTGTTTCCTCTGCCCACCTGGGACTTGCTTGCTGTGTCGGAGCTCCACGGCTGACGCACGGAGAGAGGTCCTCTCTACATAGGGGGCCAGGGGGCCCTCCAGACAAACTGTGAGAAGGAAATAGGTACAAATATCCGCGGCAGTCAATGCCGGCTGGGTAGTCCCGAGGACCTGGCTGTGGTACCACAAGAAGTTTAATGATCTCACACAAGTGGTTAGGCAATTCATCTTCAATCTTTATTATTCACAACTCATATCTCACATTCATAGCTTCACCTCCCCCTCACACACTTAGCACTGCTGCAAGCCTCACACCCACAGCTCACAGCTTGCACACACTGCCAGCTATTCATCCATGACAGCCACATCACCCAAACACATTGCACCACAGCCACTTACACACATTTCTCTATTTTTCAGGCCAAAGGGGATACAAACTACTGCAGCCATGTCTGGAACCAACTGGTCTGAGCAGAAGCCTCGAAATAACCTGCCACACCACTCCCTAGATACTTCAAATCAGATAACAAACCACCGAACACTTCTCCAAGCTCACCAAGAACCAGTAGAAATCAATCAACAACTAGCCTGAAAGCAGTTGATGATCCCTTTTAAGTAGCGCTGGTATGGGGTCCTTCCTGTTGCTGAACACATCTTCAGCTGTGCGAGGTGAAGTGAGGGTGTTAGCTGTGCGAGGTGAAGCAAGGGCGTTAGCTGTGCGAGGTGAAGCAAGGGCGTTAGCTGTGCGAGGTGAAGCGAAGGTGTTAGCTGTGCGAGGTGAAGCAAAGGTGTTAGCTGTGCGAGGTGAAGCAAGGGCATTAGCTGTGCGAGGTGAAGCGAGGGCGTTAGCTGTGCGAGGTGAAGCGAGGGCGTTAGCTATGCAAGGTGAAGCGAGGGCGAAGCGAGGGCGTTAGCTGTGCGAGGTGAAGCGAGGGCGTTAGCTGTGCGAGGTGGAAACTGGCAGCACTGGAGTCACACACTGATTGACGTCATAATCTGCCTACGCTCGGTGCACGCTCCCAGCGCCCGTGCTAATGACCTCACCAAAATGGCACCTGTGTGGGCCATACCAGAAGTGTGCGTATGACACTGGACACATCACAGCATCTGTAGCGCCAAAACACTGAGCTCTACGGAGCCGAATTTCATAACTGATGTGTTACTGCAGCTGGAGGGAGATTTAAACATCAGTGTCTCCCTGACAATGAAGGCAGCTCGAGCCTGGAGCTATTACCGGTCCTATCAAGAGAACAAAATGAGAAATAAAAAGTAATAAAATTATGACATCACAAGGACGGAGGACAATGATTGGTTCTTCCAGATTAATTGAATCACTGGACAGGGAATGAATCGTAACGACAGCTAATAACTGATTTAATTTGCTGATTTTCTAATTTTAACTTAATTTATAATTATGGAATGTATTATTTAATTTTGTTTAATTATAATTAATCTTTATTATACTGATTTCACTATTGTATACTCCTTATTGTATTATTTACAATGTAATTTGAATTTTTTTTTGCCTGTGTCTATCTGCCCGCGCATTTTGGCTGCCGCTTCAGACCCGAGCCCTTAACCTCTTTTTACACTTCCTTCTCACGCTTTTTCTCTCTTTCCCTCAATGGTCAATATCTAGCATGTTGTAAAATTGTTGTGAAGCGCCTTGGAATGTTTTATTACATTAAAGGCGCTATATAAATACAAGTTATTATTATTATAACAGATGTGATCAATTGGGCGGAGTGGAGCTCACCTATGAAAGTGTTGGTGAAAATGGGGTATGACAGCACTTTGGTCAGTCCAGCTCTCTGTCTACGCTTAGCCGCAGATCAGTGGTCACCAATGGGATTGCTCCCATCAGCTTGACTGAAGGTGACATGGAAAGGGCACGCTTTATGTCCTTTCTATTTAAGTGAACCATTGGTGCTACCAATACCCACTCAGCCAGATATTTGCACCTTGATAGCAGTGAGAGGACAACATTAGATCGGCATGTACATTGGCAATGTTCTCTTGAATGCCTCTGATGTATTGATCTCCTTGTCTGGTGCTGTGGCGTGTGCTGTCAGTATGACCTTGTCTCCTAACTCGCACCAAGTCCTGTTCACCCATCACCCCTGTGCTTGCTGGCCTACATTGGCTCACAGTCCGGCAAAGCCTTAATTTTAAAGTTCTCATCCTTGTTTTCAAATCGCACCGTGGCCTCACCCTCCCTATCCCTCTAATCCCCTCCAGCCCACAACCCTCTGTGATCTCTGAGCCCTCCTCCAATTCTAGCCTCTTGCACATCCCTATTTTAACCGTGCCACCATTGGCGGCCGTGATTTCAGTTGCCTGGGCCCCAAGCTCTGGAACTCCCTCCCTAAACCTCTCCGCCTCTTTACCTCTCTTTTCTCCTTTGAGATGCTCCTTAAAACCTACCTCTCCTGTGTTAGTATTCAACCTCCTTCCTCTTGTTCACACCAACACATTTCGAGTAAGCACGAGGCCCTCCGTAGTGTAGCACAGAACAGACTTTATTGATACACAGTACGGGTGATCAGCCTAACTGTATACAGAGAGTGCCTTTTCTGTTTTTGTATCTTTCCAACCCCCCCAAAGATCTATTGAACACATTGCTCCTTTATACACCATATTTTTCCTACACCAAAGGTACACATCATAGATAAGACCTCTATTCCCAAATCCTTTGAACACTGTCTATTCAAGTAAACAATTGTAGTTGTTTTCTCCAAAGCTACTTCACTTAAACAAGACTTGCTGATGTAACTGTCCTTAAACCTCTTTGAAGAACAGACTTTATCAACGGTCATCTTTCTATACTATAGTTAATGGATGCCTCTACCTATGGTTACTACCCTAGCCCCTAAAGTTACACTTTAATCACTCGTGGCTGATGTCTTTATTCCCAGGTATTTCTTTGCACAAACACTTTACATATCAGAAGACAAGCTATGCTTTCCTCTCACCATACTTCAAAGTCACCCATTTTATATTGTATAATGTGGCTCGGTGTCGAATTGTGTTTGATAATGCTCCTGCGAAGTGCCTTGGGATGTGTTACTGTATTAAAGGTGCTGAGGGATGGGGGCATTGTCCTGTGAGGAGAGACTGAGCAGACTAGGCCGATATTCTCTAGAGTTTACAAGAATGAGAGGTGATCTCATTGAAACATACAAAATCCTTTCATGGCTTGACAGGGTAGATCAGGGAGGATGTTTCCTCTGGCTGGGGATCACAGTCTCAGAATAAGGGGTCAGCCATTTAGGACTGAGATGAGGAGAAACTTCTTCACTCAGAGGGTGGTGAATCTTTGGAATTCTCTACCCCGGAGGGCTGTGGAGGCTCAGTCTTTGAATATATTCAAGACAAAGATCAATAGATTTTTGAATATTAAGGGAATCAAGGGATATGGGGATAGTACAGGAAAGTGGAGTTGAGGTAGAAGATCAGCCATGATCTTATTGAATGGTGGTGCAGGCTCGAGGGGCCGAATGGCCGACTCCTGCTCCTAATTCTGTATAAACGCAAGTCGTTATTATGCAGGTTTAAAGTGAATTTTGCCAACAATGAGGCGAGGCCAGTGGTCATGACCTTTGCCCTCCCATGGGCTCTTCCTTCCCTTCCCAGTGCACACTGTTGGCTCTTATATGCACTTCAGGATATTCCTTTTTGAATTGAAAAACCAAGTGGAAGGACGAAGACCCATTGCATACAGCATCGTAACAATGTAGAAAAGAGTAAATGACGGACAAAATAAATGAGGAAATAAGTATTAGTTGGCACTGAGCTTGAGCTTTAACAACATTAAGACTGCAGGAGAGAAAGGCTGGGGATGTAAAGGACAGTTTTGGAATCTTTAGAAAGAATCACTTAAAGTAGGAGACTGTGAAATGAGTCATAATTTCAACACAGTAGGGATGTAGGGAGGCGGACAGGTGTGTAGGACAGGATGTTTTCAGCTTGGAAAGAACAAGAGAGGAGATGGAGCAAGCAGTGTCCACCGGTACGCTCGTGGCCTTCCGCGAGAGGTGGGCGCCAGAGGGACTGGAGTGCATCATCATCCCCGGCAACTAAATTTTAATTTGACCATTTAAAGTTAAAAGTTTCATTTGTTTAATTTGTCGATTTTAGTGCCCCTTTAATATGGGGGCACTTGATTTATAGTTTCAACCAAAATAGTTGTGGAGCTATTGAGTTGGGAGTGGCTTAGCCAGTTACGTGATGTTCACAAGACTCAATAAAACCCCAGCCAGTTAGGTTCGGGGGATCCACGATGGGGCAGGTGGTTGCGAGCCTGGTGGATGAACTGGTAATGTGTAGTGTGATTGTTAAACCTTTTGCGAATAAACCAACTAGTTCTTAACAGCCGAAAATGGTGGAAATCTCAGCGAGTCAGGCAGCATCTGTGGAGAGAGAAACAGAGTTATTGTTTCAGGTCGACGACCCTTCACAGATGTTGCCTGACCCGCTGAGATTTCCAGCATTTTCTGTTTTATTTCTGATTCCAGCATCCACAGTATTTTGCTTTTGTATTAGTTCTTAATAGTAATGTGTTGCTATGAGGTCTTAAGCAAAGAACCCATGAAGCAAATACATTACAGTAGTGTTTACAGTGGAGAAGTTGGAGCTGAGACATGGCAGAGGGCTCTCAGGTGCCCAGGTGCCCTCTGGACTTAGGGGCAGCTCCGTGTTTCTCATTTGTTTCTTCGAAGTCCCTTGTTGGTAGGACCCTGCTGTCTGAGTGTTAATTCATGGTGAATGGTTCTTTGTTATGGTCCATCTGATTCACTAATATTTCCAGACTTTACCTGCCCTGTTAGGGATGTGGAGTGAACACCTGGAATGTTAGGAATCTAACTATCTATCACAGCAAGGGTCTCAAACGTCATTCTCTCCTCACCTCTGCAGCTGTGGTTTCTGAGACCCTCAATATCCCAAAGTGAATTGGAACTCTGACGATGCTTCAGTCGAAGGTGCCCTCCTTTCTCATGCCTATTAGATGTTGTGAATCCTAGTGTGATTGGCCACAAATGTGCTCGACTGTGCTGTGTGTCTTCTGTGTTGAGTTTTGAAGATCCTTAAATAAGACGTTGCAAAAAAAAACCCGTGCTGTAGTATGAGAATTAAATATGGATAGGAGCACAGCAAATTTCCCTTAGCAGAGAGGTTAACAACCAGGGGGCATAGATTTAAAGTAATTGGGGGGAGGTTTAGAGGGGATCTGAGAGGAAATGTTTTCACCCAGAGGGTTGTGGGGGTCTGAAACTCACTGCCTGAAAGGGTGGTAGAGGCAGAAACCCTCACCACATTTAAAAAGTACTTGGATGTGCACATGAAGTGCGTAACCTACAGGGCTACAGACCAAGAGCTGGAAAGTGGGATTAGGCTGGGTAGCTCTTTGTCGGCCGGTGCGGACACGATGGGCTGAAATGGCCTCCTTCCGTGCTGTAAACTTCTATGAAATGCTGGAAGAGAAAGGACTGGTTCGCCTTCTACCGTATGGGGTTACATGTTAAAATGCAAAGCCTATTGTTTGGAGAGACTTTGTAAGCAGTTTCCTTCACTTTATCACAGGTTGGGTTCAGTATCACACCACAGGAAAGCACTTCCTTGATGGACATCTTACAGCTGGGCCTCGAGAAGTACTTGGAAGATTTAAGCCACATCAGTTCCCAAGCGAGTAAAGAGTACGCACTGGAGAAAGCCCTCAGCAAGATGGAGAAAGACTGGGAAGAAGTCAATTTTACATTTGTCTGTTATAAAGACACTGGCATCGACGTGTTAGCAGCATTGGATGACATTCAGGTGTAGTATATCAACGATGCTTTAATGGGGCAAGAGTGTGGATCTGATACTTCAAGAGAATACCTATCAGATTTCCTTTTGGAGGGAAAGGAGGTAAAGATGGTACAGAAGAAGCTGTGATTCGATTTACCTTTTTGCTGAACCCAGAGTGGGGTTTCAGAAAGTACAGGGGCAGAATGTGTTGATATGCACAGTGTTAAAGTGGCCCTCTTTAAACTCTGCAGGCTTAAGATGTAGCTGGATTTGAACCTAATCTTCAATAATAAGACGTGCCTAGAATAGAGATCATGAGAAGAGCAAAGGCTGGAGCTCATTTGATCTTTTGCTTGCTGCAGTGTGCGGGGTAGCATTTACTGTCAGTTGTTGCCCTGATTAAATATCTGATTTTATTTTTTAATAAAAATGGACTAAAAAGAACTCGTATGAAATGGCCACAAACTGAGTCTGAAGACCAGAACTGCACCTGGTACATTTAGATTCCATGGCAATTTAATTACGTTACCTGAGTATTGCAGTAACAGCTTTTTGTAACCAAACTGGAGAAAAAACAAGCGAGTATAATGCTACATTTTAGACAAGAAACCTTCGATGAATTCTTGCTCTGCAGTTACACTTTACAACATAAAGCACAATGAGTTCTTTGTGGCAGATACCTGATAGAATTGTGTGATTCCAACAAGGCAAACCAGGCTTTATATATATAAAGAAAGAACGATTTAAATTGTCTTTCTTGAAGTTAGCTTTACATGGCCTGTTGTTGCCAGTAAATAATTTACATTGTGCAGGAAAAAAGAATAGCTTGTAGTCTTAAGTTATTTAAAAGCTGCTATCTCGCGCAGTGGATTTAAATCACGGCATTTACCAAGATTCTCTGATCTTATTGAGTAGAAGATGTGAAAATGTAAATTGTAAAACTAACAATGCTGAAACTGTTCGAGATGACCGTGTGTGGCAGGAGATTCTGACACACGCTATTTCTCTGCACTGTCGCAGCAGACAGCAATAAGGTTCAATCGTTGCCGATTGCAAGCTGCAAATCTAGCTCTGTACAAGCTCGAAGTTATCTGTTCATTTTATCTCATTCTTGGCATCCATTCAGGACTATAATCCCCGAATCTAATCTATTTCTCTCAGGTTTTACTTGAAGATCACATTGTAAAAACTACCACCATGAAAGGCTCTCCATTTATTGCGCCCTTCCTAAAGGAAATATCAGCATGGGAGTCTAAGCTGGTGAGTTTGGTTTTAGAGAGGCTCTTGTTGAAATTTAATTAGTGTCTAGATTTTTGTTACATCCCACGCCTCCGTTTTTTTGTTATCTATTGCCGTTCACGCTTCGGCAACTTTCAGTTTCTTAAACTTGGGCTGCAGCGCTGGTCTTGTGGGAGCAGCTAGCAACGTGCACACTGTTCCATTGAAGCTGCTTCAGCTTTTCAACGTGAGAGCTTAAACTAAATAGGCAGTCACTCAGTGAGTGCACCAACCGCCCATGTGAGACCGGCCAAGGGAACGGCCTTGGCTCTGACTTCACTGGGCCTCATCAGCTGGAACATAAGGAGGAATGTCGGGTCCAGTTGTGCAAGACAGGAGCTCGCCTCCCACAAGCTCGCATGAGCAGACCCAGGTGTCTGAGGAGCCGCCCCGTTTGTGAGAAGTCATCAGTCTGGGGCTTTTTTTGTTTAATGTCGTTTGGTTATTTGCAGCAACATTTTGGCCATCACCCTGTGTGCTCTCTTTTCCACAGTGGCTGATACACAACATCCTGGAATCTTGGCTCCGTGTCCAAATGGCTTGGCTGTATCTGGAGCCCATATTCAGCTCCGAGGACATCCGCAATCAGATCCCAGTGCAAGGAAAGATGTTCGAAGTGGTGGACACCATCTGGTAAAGCATTCCTTTTGTTAAAAAAAACTAGAAACAAATTTGAATTGATCACTTTTTGTGTTGCAGGGAGGGGGTGTGAAATGTGACTGTTATATGTTGCGGTATAATGGAGGTGGTTATATGGGGATGGATGTGACATCTAACGTGATGCTACAATGATCGATTTTAATCTAAAATATCAATGAAAATCATCGCTTTTTCCCCACATCAGAGTGACAAATGGACTGATTGTTAGTCACTATTGGGAACATGTATCATTGTTTTCTTATCATACTTGACAGAGCCTGATTAAAATGAAATTCTGCAAGCAGAAAGGATTTCAGTGGCGATAACGGCGATCAGCTCAGGTTATGTTGCAGTTGAAGTGTTTGCATTTAATCTCACAGCACTGTGTTTTCCTATTACTCTTAGAATGATGTGTATGTAGATTGACTTTGTTTTAACTCACCGAGTAAATCAGGCTCCTTATGTCAGTCCAGCTCAAAGTCCAACAGGCTTTTCGAGCTGAATGACACTATTGTTCTCCCGGCTTAAAGGATGCAATTATCAATCGTGAGCTACCGTGGTGAAATCTGAGCCCAGTACAAGGCAAGGCAGTGGGAGATTCAAATACAACCACCCCAACCAGAATCCCTTTTCATTACTAATAGTGAGGGTTTTAAAAACAAACAAGTTCATTAATTTATTATTCTCACCTACCAGCTAAATGAAGTATGTTTGACACATTGTATTATTACATCCATATAAAAAACGGTTGTTTATCACACATAAAAAACACGAGAAGGTACAATCAAATGTTGTTCTTGAAGGACCCAGAGACCTGCTTCTCACTCAAGGGGTGTCAGTGTATATAGAGTAAAGTGTGCTTCAGCTCCTAACCAGTGTCAGCACTGAGTCAATACACATTTCTAATATTCAACATTTTCACAACCGGTAGTGATCTTTTGCGGACACTCTGTACTGCACAATGTGTACCGTGGATGAGACATTAAACCGAGGCCACACCTGCCCTCTCAGGTGGGTACGTAAATGATCCTATAGCACTATTCGAAGAAGAGCAGGGGAGTTTCCCCCAGTGTCCTGGCCAATGTTTATCCCTCAAACAACATTACTAACATGGATTATCTGATCATTATCACATTATCGTTTGTGGGAGCTTGCTGTGCGCAAAATGATTGCTGTGTTTCCCACATTACAACAGTGACTGCACTTCATTGGCTGTAAAGCGCTTTGGAACATCCTGAGGTTGTGAAAGGCGCTATATAAATGCAAATATTTATTTCTTTAAGGAATCGGGAATTAACAATCAATACCATTTAAGGGCTAGATGTTGAACCAGTGTTAGAGAATGAGCTTTTATACTGACGACCCAGTTTCCATTTAAAAGGAAATAGAAATGGCCTGGGTTCTATAATGGGCAGCTAATCACAACGCCAGTTGTACAGCTTGAATTATGATGTCTGAGAGGGTAAAATAAAGGTCCCAAGTCCTTATCCTGTCTATTACAATTTATTCACATGTATTTACTGTTGCTATCTGATAAATGTTTCATCAGATGCTGTTTCATTGATTGAGCCAGTCTCGATTTAGCTGAACATGATTTGTGATTTTATAAAACCCAGCAGTGCACGGTCTAGACATATATTGGCAACAAAATAAATTTCATGTTAATCAAAACATGAAATATCACACAATCTTCCTTATCTATGTTATCTGTGTTATACTGTATATTTATCAGCATCTAAATGTAGATTACCTTCAGTCTTTCTGCAAATGTGTTCTGCTCCAACGTCCTCGAACGTGTTGTCGCCTCCCAAATCTGTGACCAGCTTTCCCGCAATTCCATGTTTGAATCCCTCCAATCCGGTTTCCACCCCTGCCACAGTACCGAAACAGCTCTCATCAAAGTCACAAATAACATCCTTTGTGACTGTGACAAAGGTAAACTACCCCTCCTCGTCCTTTGTCACAGTCTGACATCTTGTGGTCATGAAAGTCGCTATATAAATGCAAGTCTTTCTTTTTCTTGACCTGTCTGCAGCCTTTGACATGGTTGACCACTCCATCCTCCTCCAACGCCTTTCCACCATCGTCTAGCTGGGTGGGACTGCACTCGCCTGATTCCACTCTTATCCATCTAATCGTAGCCAGAGAATCTCCTGCAACAGCTTCTCTTCCCACTCCTGCATCGTTACCTCTGGTGTCCACCAAAAATCTATCCTTGGCCCCCTCCTATTTCTCATCGATATGTTATCCCTTTGGCGACATCATCCGAAAACACGGCGTCAGTTTCCACATGTACGCTGATTACACCCAGCTCTACCTCACCACCACTTCTCTCAACCCCTCCTCGGTCTCTAAATTATCAGACTGCTTGTCAGACATCCAGTCCTGGATGAGCAGAAATGTTCTCCAATTGAATATTGGGAAGACCAAAGCCATTGTTTTCGGTCCCCGCCACAAATCCCGTTCCCTAGCCACTGACTCCATCCCTCTCCCCAACTTCTGTCTGAGGCTGAACCAGACTGTTTGCAACCTTGGTGTCATTTGACCCTGAAATGAGCTTTCGACCACATATCCGCAGCATAACTAAGACCGCCTAGTTCCACCTCCGTAACATCGCCCGTCTCCGCCCCTTGCCTCAGCTCATCCGCTGCTGAAGCCCTCATCCATGCCTTTGTTACCCCTAGACTTGACTATTCCAATGCACCCCTGGCTGGCCTCCCACATTCTACCCTACGTAAACTAGAGGTGATCCAAAACTCGGCTGCCCCATGTCCGAACTCGCACCAAGTCCCGCTTACCCATCAGCCCCTGTACTCGCTGACCTACATTGGCTTCCGGCTAAGCACTGCCTCGATTTCAAAATTCTGCCCTCTTGAGCATCCCTGATTATAATCGCTCCACCATCGGTGGCCGTGCCTTCTGCTGCCTGGGCCCCAAGTTCTGCAATTCCCTGCCTAAATCTCTCCGCCTCTCTACCTCTCTTTCCTCCTTCAAATCGCTCCTTAAAATGTACCTCTTTGACCAAGCTTTTGGTCACCTGCGCTAATTTGTACGTATGCGGCTCGATGCCTAATTTTTTTAGCACATAATACTCCCGTGAAGCGTCTTGGGACGTTTCACTACGTTCAAGGCACTATATAAATCGATGTAACTATTTGTACTGCATCTGTCAAGCTCTGCCCCCCGCCCCCCGTCCCGAATCATTCCCTTCATGTGGTGCCGAGAAGCAAGACCTGAGGCCCGAGACTGCCGACCTGATCCCAGTGGGAGGGCTGAGAGCGGCTGAGTGGGGCCGAGAGTGGGTGGTAGAGACAGAGAGACTGGGGGAGGGAGAGAGAGACTGGGGGAGAGGGAGAGACTGGGATAGAGGGAGAGAGCGAGGCTGAGGTAGAGAGAGTGAGAGACTGGGGAGGGGGGAGAGAGAGAGGCTGGGGGAGTGCAGAGAGAGAGACTGGTGGGGAGAGTGAGAGACTGGGGAGGGGGGAGAGAGAGAGGCTGGGGGAGTGCAGAGAGAGAGACTGGTGGGGAGAGAGAGAGAGGCTGGGGGAGGGGGCAGAGAGAGAGACTGGGGGGGTTGGGAGAGAGACTTGGGGAGAGGGAGGGACTGGGATGGGGGGAGAGGGAGAGGCTGGGGGAGAGAGTGAGAGAGAGACGGGGGGGAGAGAGAGACTGGGGGGTGGGAGCGAGAGAGAGAGAGACTGGGGGAGAGAGAGAGAGAGACTGGGGGGGGCAAGAGAGAGAGAGACTGGGGTGTGGGAGGGAGAGACTGGGGTGGGAGAGAGAGAGGCTGGGGTAGAGAGAGAGACTGGGGGAGAGAGAAAGGCTGGGGTAGAGAGAGAGACTGGGGGAGAGAGAGAGGCTAGGGGGCAGGGAGGTGGGAGAGAGAGAGAGAGAGAGAGAGACTGGGGGGGTGGGAGAGAGAGACTGGGGAGAGAGAGAGATTAGGATGGGGAGAGAGAGAGACTGGGAGAGGGGGAGAGAGAGAGAGAGGCTGGGGGAGGGAGAGGGAGAGAGAGACAGGAGAGAGACAGTGGGGAGGAGGGGGGGCGAATGGGAAGGGAGAGAGGGAACTCAGGGAAGACGGATCATGTTCTTCCAACCCCCTACGAGGGGTTCATATCCAATAAACCTGTTAACAATCCATATACAATGCCTGCCCCATCTATGGTGGGGTGGTGGGTGGTGGCAGTGGGGGGTAAGGTAATTCACTTGCGCTGGTGTAAGGAGGGACTTTGGCTGAGGGAGGCATACACTTGGATTGGGGTAAGGCACTTCGGCTGGGTGAGGGATTTACTTGGACCAGGACTTTGGCTGGTCTTTGCTGTCTTCTGGGGAGCTCTGTCCTCTGTCGCTTCAGGAAGTCAAAGTGAATCGAGTAACAATTTGCAGTCAGTGAGACCTTGGGATGAGTGGTTCCAGTTACACATTCCAGTGAAATTTCAGGGTGTGGTTTATCCTCCAAGGGGACCAATCATAGACAAAGGGTGGAGCATAGTGGCCATTTTGGCAGTACAAATAAGCGCATCTTATATAAATACAAGTTGTTGTTGAATATTATATTGTCCAGATATATTTAAGATGCAGAATATACATTAAAGTAAACGATGTATTTTAGCAATTGCTGATTCCAGTTAACTGAATCCTGTTAATCCTTTTGAATCTATCACCGTATTAGATGATTGCACTATGCGGAGTTCATTGTAGGACTACGGACTTTGATTTTCTCGAGTGAGTCGGATAAACGGCCTATTTCTCTGGTCTTCATATCGCATTATAGTTACAATATTTCAGTGGTCTTTCTGTCATTAATTTTCATACTTAAGTTTATTTCATTTATAATGCAGACTGTTAAAGACATGGAATTAAATTGTCACATGACAATTAAAGATGACAATTAGATGAGCATAAGGGTAGAGAACCAGAGGACACTGATTTAAAGTGGTTGGCAAAAGGCCCAAAGGGGACATAAGAAAAAACCTTTTTATGCAGCAAGTGGTTGAGATCTGGAACGCACTGAAAGGGCGGTGGAGGCAGACTCAATCACGGCTTTCAAAAGGGAGTTG
This sequence comes from Pristiophorus japonicus, assembly GCF_044704955.1. Lineage (NCBI taxonomy): Eukaryota > Metazoa > Chordata > Chondrichthyes > Pristiophoridae > Pristiophorus > Pristiophorus japonicus. The sequence continues at coordinate 81,078,893 of NC_091989.1, read as the reverse complement.
GATAAGTAGCTGAAAGAAAAAATTGTGCAGGACTTCGGGAACAGGACGGGGGAGTGGGACTGGCTGAAGTGCCCTAGCCAGCACAGGCTCGACGGGCCGAATAGCCTTCCGTGCTGTAAGCATTCTATGATTCTAGACATGACAATTAAACATTACAATTAAAGATGATAATTACACGTCAATTACATATTACAATTAAACATTACAATTAAAGATGATAATTACACGTCAATTACATATTACAATTAAACATTACAATTAAAGATGATAATTACACGTCAATTACATATTACAATTAAACATTACAATTAAAGATGATAATTGCACATCAATTACATATTACAATTAAACATTACAATTAAAGATGATAATTGCACGTCAATTACATATTACAATTAAACATTACAATTAAAGTTGATAATTACACGTCAATTACATATTACAATTAAACATTACAATTAAAGATGATAATTACACGTCAATTACATATTACAATTAAACATTACAATTAAAGATGATAATTACACGTCAATTACATATTACAATTAAACATTACCATTAAAGATGACCATCTCAGACTTGTACCTCTCCTAAACAGAAATTAAATATTCAAGTCATGGGTCTTGTTTTGAAGTCAAATATTATTTGATTTACTAACGCACCATGGATGAAATACAAAACTAAATGTAAATACCTGCTCGTATTGTCAATAGGAAGATAAACCACTGATATGGCAAGCAGTGAGTGTCATACACCTGCACCCAGGTGCAATGCTCACTCACGTGTCCGGTTGCTGGAAAGACAACCCCAGGAATAGCGCCAGGTCACCTACTGATGGTGATGTGACACTGGATATGTGAAAACACTGAAAGCCCCACGGATTTGATAAATAGCAAGCGGTCTACAGATACAAAACAGAAATGTGTAACATGCAACAAAGTGCCATTTATATTATAAAAAATGCTTTTTAGAAGGGTTTAGGTATGGAAGTATTTTTGATGAATATTTTAGAACGGCAATCCATGGGATGTAATATTCTTGGCAGCTTTTTATAATCAGAAAGTGTGGCTGTTTTCTTTTGATAGAAACAACAAGGTGTTTCTAATGATTTAGTGCTGGTTTATGGAGAATTATACAGCTTGCTGTGTTCTTTCTATACTGGTTTTCATTTAACCTGAGGCAGAGAACCATCACTGCAGGGACAGTTTAACATGTGAGACAGGAAGCAGTCGCTGATGATCACACTGCACCACATCTGAAAAACAGAGAGAGTTGCATTTATATAGCTCCTTTCACAACCTCAGGAAGACCATTGGGCGATAAAAAGCGGGCGGTTTCTCTAATGGGCGACGGAATCACAACGCCCCTTTCACACCTGGTCCCAAGTTGGGAATACCGAGTGCCACATCTCTGCCTTCCACTGCATGGCTTTCTGTTAGCGCCTCTGTCTTTCTTTGTGTGTAAATTGGTAATTATTTCTCAATTGTGGCTTGGCAGACAGTAGGATTTTATTACCTGAAAATAAGCTGGAAGTGTTGAACTCAATAATGGAACCCTGCTCTGAGCGAATTAACAAAATTACATTTAGAAAAAAAAAAGCACTCTCTTCTGTCCAGCTTGTAATGGAAAGTTTCGAATAGCGGTCTCGGGATAAAAATCACTCACATCGAGAACAATTGCTGCTTTTCACATTCCATTTACCTTTAAGTTAAGAGAATAAAGACAGCTGTGCCTTTGTACGAGGCGAGGCTGCTGCTTTAGCACTGCGGTGGGGGCTTAAAGTTCGAATAAAAATTCACGCTGTTGTTTTGTAACAGTGGATGTTCAATTAAAGTTACGAAGCCTGTTGTGCAGGCTCTAGCTGTTTCATTCGCTCTGTTCTATCTGACACACCAGGAGGCTGATAATGAAAGAATCGGTAAAGGATGCAAGTGCCATGAAGGTTATCTCCCAACCACAGATGCTGGATAAGCTGAGGGAGGCAGAGTCGCTGCTGGACGACATTCAGAAAGGGCTCAACGAATATTTAGAGAAGAAAAGATTCTTCTTTCCGCGGTAAATGAGAAAAGAACTCTGGTACTTTTGCACAAAGGTTTTTTTTTATCGAAGCTTGTTTCTTTTCAATGATTTATGTCGGTCCCTCCCCCTCGTTTCAGGTTCTTCTTCCTCTCCAACGACGAGCTGCTGGAAATTCTCTCGGAGACAAAGGACCCACTTCGAGTCCAGCCCCATCTCAAGAAATGCTTTGAGGGGATAGTGCAGCTCACCTTTAATGGCGAGAAGGAGATCACGCACATTGAGTCAGCGGAAGGCGAACGGGTGGGGCTCGTCCTTCACATCATCCCAGACAAAGCCAAGGGCCTCGTGGAGAAGTGGCTTTATGAGGTGAAGTGGCTACTTTGTGTCTTTGTGCTCAGCTGGAAAATCTTACAATAGCAAGTCCCTCTCTTCCGCCCCCCCCCCCTCCCCCCGAGCCTTCCCCACCACTGGCCCACTAACAACGCAGCACATTCCTCCTCACGTTTCACTGCTCCTTTCCCCGACGTGACCAGTCTTCCAGGAGGAAGCACATTGAACTATTGTTCCCCCTCACATATTTAAAACATGATTGCTGCAATGACGTTATGTGGTTAAGAGGACTCGAATCGAAACTGAGACTTGATGTGACTCACATTTCAGTCTGTATCTTATTGTCTTATGATGAAAGGTTGAGCAGTTTGGGCCGAAATTCATTGAAGTTTAGAAGAATGAGAGGTGATCTTATTGAAACATATATGATACTGAGGGGGCTCGACAAGGTAGATACAGAGAGGATGTTTCCCCTTGCGGGGGAATCTAGAACTAGGGGGCATAGTTTCAGAATAAGGGGTCGCCCATTTAAAATGAAAATTAGGAGGAATTTCTTCTTTCAGAGGGTCATGAATCTTTGGAATTCTCTACCCCAGAGAGCTGTGGAGGCTGGGTCATTGAATATATTTAAGGCGGAGATAGACAGATTTTTGAACGATAAGGGAGTGAAGGGTTATGGGCAATGGGCAGGGAAGTGGAGTTGAGTCCATGATCGGATCAGCCATGATCTTATTGAATGGCACTGCGGGCTCGAGGGGCCAAATGGCCTACTCCTGCTCCTATTTCTTATGTTCTTCTGTTTGACTCTACACTAGGTCACTCACTAGCAACACTGTTGCTCAGTAATGGTAATTTGTATTATCAGGGGCAAACAAAACAAATGCTTGAATCTGGCAGGTAATTGGAATTACAACTTGTTAGGGAGATCCAAACTAGGGGCCATCAATGTAAAATGGTCACTAATCAAATCCAATGGGGAATTCAGAGGAAACTTCTTTACCCAGAGAGTGGTGAGAATGTGGAACTTGCTACCACAGGGAGTGGTTCAGGTGAATAGTATAGATGCATTTAAGGGGAAGCTAGATAAACAGATGGGGGAGAAAAGAATAAAAGGATATGCTGAGAGGATGATATGTAGTAAGGTGGGTGGAGGCTCATATGGAGCATTATCACCGGCACAGACCTGTTGGGCCGAATGGCCTCTTTCTGTGCTGTACATTCTGTAAATCTATACAATGAATCTCTTGACTGACTTTACAAAGGTCTAAGTAAGTTTAAAGAAGCAGTGGGGTTAATTTTTACCTTCCCGATTGGTAACCTAGTAAAGTGTATCGCCCTTCTGTTGCAGATCCGGACCTTGTCCCAGCACTTGAACAGGCCCCAAACCCAGCCTTGACCCCAACTCGGCCCCAACTCCAACACTGACCCAGCCTTGACTCCATCTCAGCTCCAACCTCAATTCCAGCCGCGACCTTAACTCCAGCCCCGACCCGACCCAGCGTCGACCCCAACTCAACCACAAACATAACTCCAGCTCCGACCCAACCCCTAAACCCAGCCTTGAACCTAACTCGGTCCCAACCCTAACCTGCACCAGTAATATTGTTAGATGCAGTTTGATGTGGCTACGTAATGTAGCATGAAATGACTATTTACTTTTGAAGAGGAAATTAAACCATGTACAGAACACAATCAGTGTCATCGGTAATGAAGATAGATTCACTGCCGTGCTTTATGGCTTTTTATTCCTATGTGATTGGGATTCAGTCTCACGTAGGGACGAAAGCCATGAAATGCTCAGTGACAGACCTCGGGAGCTTCGCAGGGAGTATTGTGATTCCTGCTGTATGTTTGAGCAGGCCTCCCACCATCTTTTGCCATCCTGCCCATGTTCAATCACAGTGACGGGTTTAATTGACCACTTGTAGTCCATCTGTAATAAAGAAGAATTGTAAAAGCAAATTGCCATGTGGGACGCCTATCGAGTTGAGCAAATTATGGTAAATAGAACAAATGTCAATTCTCTAGCGATTTGTGTACGTCACACATTTACCGAAGCATTTGCTTCCATTTAATTATTATTCATTCTTTAAACAAGTTTGTCTTTTTGGTGCTGTGCCTTGTGTTGATTACAACAATCCGAGTTGTTTTGCTCTCCTTTAATAATACATTGTTCCGAAAGTCGTAATCCTGTTAAAATGTCCATATATTTAATCTCAATTTAATTGAATGCACTTTTCTCAGATATAAGGGCACTGCTTCCAAACATTATGAGAGTCAGAAGACACGGCATGCAATAGTGACAATCTGACGAAGGGTCATCGACCCGAGACGTTAACTCTGCTTCCTCTCCACAAATGCTGCCTGACCTGCTGAGGTTTCCAGCATTTTCTGTTTTTAGTCCAGATTCCAGTATCTGCAGTATTTTGCTTTTCAATGACAGCCAGCACCTGTTCCTAAATTTCACAGTGAAGAATTGACTATAAGTAAGGTTCGGCCTCAGTAATTGTCTTTCGGAATTTGAGATACACACTTTAAGCTGAGTCCAAATACACTGTTTCCAGTCAGTGTGAGCAGTGAATGTGAAGTGTGAGTGTGAGCGGTGAGTGTGAGCTTGAGCGGTGATCGTGAGCGGTGATCATGAGTGGTGAGTGTGAGCAGTGATCATGAGCGGTGAGTGTGAGCGGTGATCATGAGTGGTGATCGTGAGCGGTGATCGAGAGCAGAAATCATGAGCAGTGATCGTGAGCGGTGATCATGAGCGGTGAGTGTGAGCGGTGAATGAGCGGTGAGTGGTGAGTGTGAGCTTCAGCGGTGAGTGTGAGCTTGACCAGTGAGTGCGAGCGGTGAGTGTGAGCGTGAGCAGTGAGTGAGCGGTGGGTGTGCGCAGTGAGTGTGAGCGGTGGGTGGTGAGCGTGAACTGTGAGCGGTGAGCCAAATGGTGAGTGTGAGCAGTGAGCGATGCACGGTGAGTGTGAGCTGTGAGTGTGCGCAGTGAGTGTGAGCGGTGAGTGTGCGCAGTGAGTGTGAGCGGTGAGCGGTGAGCGTGAACGGTGAGTGTGCGCGGTGAATGTGAGAGGTGAGCAGTGAGCGAGGAGCGTGAACGGTGAGTGTGCGCGGTGAGTGTGAGCAGTGAGCGGTGAGCGGTGAGTGTGTGCATGAACAGTGAGTGTGAGCGGTGAGTAGTGAGCGTGAGCGGTGAGTGGTGCGGTGCGCGGTGAGTGTGAGCAGTGATCGTGCGCAGTGAGTGTGAACGATGAGTGTGAGCGGTGAGCAGTGAGTGTGAACGGTGAGTGTGCACGGTGAGTAATGAGCGGTGAGTGTGTGCGTGAGCAGTGAGCGGTGAGCCTGAGCCATGAGCGGTGAGCGGTGAGTGGGAACGGTGAGCGTGAGCCGTGAGCGTGAGCCGTGAGCGTGAGCCGTGAGTGTGAGCGGTGAGTCTGAGTGGTGAGTGGTGAGTGTGAGCGGTGAGTGTGCGTGGTGAGTGAGCGGTGAGCAGTGAGCGGTGAGTGTGAACGGTGAGTGTGCGTGGTGAGTGTGAGCAGTGCGCGGTGAGTGTGAGTGGAGAGTGTGAGTGGTGAGTGTGAGCAGTGAACAGTGAGCGGTGAGTGTGCGTGGTGAGTGTGTGCGGTGAGTGTGCACAGCGAGTGAGCGGTGAGCCGTGAGCGTGAGTGGTGAGCATGAGCAGTGAGTGTGCGCGGTGAGTGTGCATGGTGAGTGTGAACTTTGTGTGTGAACTGTGTGTGTGTGAGCAGTGAGTGAGTGGTGAGTTTGAGCAGTGAGTGTGAGTGCGAATGTGAGCTTGAGCAGTGAGTGTGAGCTTAAGCGGTGTGAGCATTGAGTGTGAACCTTGAGTGCAAGCGGTGAATGTGAGCAGTGGGCGTGAGTGTGAGCCGTAAGCAGTGAGCAGTGAGTGTGAGTGGTGAGTGTAAGTAGTGCACGGTGAGTGAGCAGTGAGTGTGCGCAGTGAGTGTGAGCGGTGAGTGTGCGCGGTGTGAGCATTGAGGTGTGAATGGTGAGTGTGAGTATTGAGTGTGTGTGGTGAGCGGTGAGTGTGAGCGCTGTGTGTGAGCACTGAGCATGAGAGTGAGCGGTGCGAGTGAGTGTGAGTATGAGCTATCCGTGTGCGTGGTGAGCGGTGAGTGTAAGCCATGAATGTGAGCGGTGAGTGTGTGCAGTGAATGATGAGTGTGAGCGGTGAGTGTGAGCATGACTGTGAGTGGTAAGTGAGCGGTGGGTGTGAGTGAGCAGTGAGTCTGAGCGGTGAGTGTGAACGGTGAGCGCTGCGTGTGAGTGGCGAGTGTGAGCGGTAAATGTGAGCAGTGAATGTGAGCTTGAGCAGTGAGTATGAGATTAAGCGGTGTGAGCATTGAGTGTGAGCATTGTGTGCAAGCGGTGAGTGTGAGCAGTGAGTGTGAGCCATAAGCAGTGAGCGGTGAGAGTAAGCGTGAGTGTGAGTGTGCGCAGCGAGTGTGAGTGATGAGTGTGAGCGGTGAACGATGAGTGTGAGCAGTGAGTGTGAGCAGTGAGTGGGAGTGGTGAGCGGTGAGAGTGAGTGTGAGCAGTGAATGTGCGTGGTGAGCGATGAGTGTGAGCGGTGAACGGTGAGTAGTGAGTGTGAGCATCAGTGTGAGCGGTGAGTGTGAGCATGCGCGGTGAGTATGGGTGGTGAGCATGAGTGGTGAGCAGCGTGTGTGAATGTGCTCAGTGAGTGTGAACATGGAGTGTGAGCATTGAGTGCAAGCGGTGAGCCTGAGCAGTGACTGTGAGCGGTGAATATAAGCGTGAGGGTGAACATGAGCAATGAATGTGTACGGTGAATGTGTGCGGTGAATGTGAGCTTGAGCAGTGAACGTGAGCGGAGAGCGGTGAGCAGTGAGTGTGCACGGTGCGAGCGAGTGGTGGGTGTGAATGTGAATGGCGAGTGTGAGCTGTGGGTGAATGTGAGCAGTGCCTGTGAGCAGTGGAGGAGTGTGAGTGGTGAGTGTGAGCAGTGGGTGTGAGTGTGAGCATTGAGGGTGAGCGGTGTGTGTGAGCAGTGAGGGTGAGCAGTGAGTGTGAGCGCTGAGTGTGAGTTCTGAGTGTGAGTGGTGAGTGTGGGCGGTGAGTGTGAGTGGTGAGTGTGCGTCAGATTGTGAGCAGTGAGTGGTAGCGGTGAGTGTGAGTGGTGAGTGGTGAGTGGTATCGGTGAGTGTGAGTGGTGAGTGGTATCGGTGAGTGTGAGTGGTGAGTGTGAGTGGTGAGTGTGAGTGTGAGTGTGAGTGTGAGCGGTGAACAATGAGTGTAAGCGGTAGGTATGAGCGGTGAGTGTGATCAGAGTATGAGCGGCGGGCATGAGCGGTGAACAAGGAGTGTGAGCGGTGAGTGTGATCGGCGAGTGTGATCAGTGAGTGTGAGCGGCGAGCATGAGCGGTGAACAGTGAGTGTAAGCGGTGGGTGTGAGCGGCGAGTGTGATCTGCGAGTGTGATCAGTGAGTGTGAGCGGTGAGTGTGAGCAGTGAACAATGAGTGTAAGCGGTGGGTGTGAGCAGTGAGTGCCAGCATTGAGTGTGATCACTGAGTGTGAGCGGTGAGCATGAGTGGTGAGCGGTGAGTGTGAGCAGTGAGTGTGCACGGTGAGTGCGAGTGGTGGGTGTGAATATGAGTGGTGAGTGTGAGCTGTGGGTGAATGTGAGTGGTGGATGTGAGCAGTGGAGGAGTGTGAGCGGTGAGTGTGAGTGGTGAGTGTGAGCAGTGAGTGTAAGTGATGTGTGAGTGGTGTGCGAGTGTGAGCGGTGAGTGTGAGCAGTGATGATGAGCAGTGAGTGTGAGTGCTGAGTGTGAGTGCTGAGTGGTAGCAGTGAGTGTGAGTGTGAGCGGTGAGGGTGAGTGTGAGTGGTGAGCAGTGAGTGTGAGTAGGTGAACAATTAGTGTAAGCGGTGGGTTTGAGCGGTGAGTGTCAGCGGCGAATGTGATCGGTGAGTGAGCGGTGAGTGTGAGGTGAGCTGGTGAGTGAGTGAGAGTGTGAGCATGAGTGTGAGCGGTAAATGTGAGTGGTGAGCGGTGAACAATGAGAGTAAGCAGTGGGTGTGAGCGGTGAGTGTCAGCGGCAAGTGTGATCAGTGAGTGTGAGCGGTATGTGTGAGCGGTGAGTGTGAGGTGTGAGCAGTGAGTGTGAGTGCGAGCGGTGAGTGTGGGTGGTGAGCATGAGCGGCGAATGTGAGCATTGCGTGTGAGCTTCAGCCGTGGATGGTGAGAGTGAGCAGTGAATGTGAGCTTCAGCTGTGAGTGGTGAGAGTGAGCGGTGAGTGTGAGCGGTGAGCGTGAGCAGTGAGTGTGAGCTTGAGCAGTGAATGTGAGCTTGAGCGGTGAGTGTGAGCAGTGAGTGTGAACTTCAGCCTTGAGTGTGAGCGAGAGCACTGAGCATGAGCGGTGAGTGTGAGCTTCAGCCATGATCGCTTAGTGTGAGCGGTGCATGTGCGCAGTGAGTGTAAGCAGTGGGTTTGAGCGTGAGCGGTGAGCTCGAGCAATGAGTGTGAGCTTGAGCAGTGAGTCTGATCTTGAGCAGTGAGTGAGAGCAGTGAGCATGAGCGGTGAGTGTGAGCGATGAGTGAGCTTCAGCCGTGAGCGGTGAGTGTGCGCAGTTAGTGTGCGTCGTGAGTGTGTGCAGTGGGTGTGAGCAGTGAGTGTGAGTGTGAGTGGTGAGTGTGAGTAGTGAAGGTGGGTGTGATTGTGAGCCATGAGCGGTGAGTGTGAACGGTGAGTATGAGCAGTGAGTATGAGCGGTGGGTGTGAGCGGTGAGTGTGAGCGGGGATTGTGAACAGTGTGTGAGAGTGAGCAGTGAGCAGGGTGAGTGTGAACAGTGGCTGTGAGAGTGAGCAGCGAGTGTGAGCGGTAAGAGTGAGTGGTGTGTGAGAGTGAGCGGTGAGCAGTGAGTGTGATAGTGAGCAGTGAGTGTGAGTGGTGAGTGTGAGTGATGAGAGTGAGTGGTGAGAGTGAGCGGTGCAAGTGAGAGTGAGTGTGAGTGTGAGTATGAGCTGTGCGTTTACGCGGTGATTGGTGAGTGTGAGCAGTGAGTGAGCAGTGGGTGTGATCGGTGAGTGTGAGAGTGGGCGGTGAGTATGACCGGTGAGAGTGAGCAGTGAGTCTGAGCGGTGAGTGTGAACGGTGAGCGTCGCGTGTGAGCGGCAAGTGTGAGCGGTAAATGTGAGCAGTGAATGTGAGGTTGAGCAGTGAGTATGAGCTTAAGCGGTGTGAGCATTGTGTGCGAGCGGTGAGCGGTGAGTGTGAGCAGTGAGTGTGAGCGGTGAGTGTGAGCCATAAGCAGTGAGTGTGAGTGGTGAGTGTGAGCAGTGAGTGTGAGCAGTGTGTGAGATTGGGCGGTGAGCAGGGTGACTGTGATAGTGAGCAGTGAATGTGAGCAGTGAGCGGCGAGTGTGAGCGGTGAGTGTGAGTAGTGAGTGTGAGTGTGAGAGTGCGCGATGAGCAGTGTGAAAGTGAGCAATGAGTGTGAGCGTGCACAGTGGGCAGTGTGCGCGTGAGCGGTGAGTGTGAGCAGTGAGTGTGAGTGGTATGTGTGAGTGTGAGATGTGAGCAGTGTGTGTGTGAGCGGTGAGTGTGAGCGGTAAGTGTGAGCTTCAGCCGTGAGTGGCGTGAGTGAGCAGTGAGGATGAGTGTGAGCGGTGAGTGTGCGTGGTGGGTGTGCTCGGTGAGTGTGAGCAGTGGGTGTGAGCAGTGGGTATGAGTGTGAGCGGTGAGTGTGAGCGCGAATGGTGAGTGATAGCAGTGAGTGTGAGCGGTGCGTTTGAGTGGTGAGTGTGATCAGTGAGTGTGAGCAGTGTGTGAGAGTGAGCGGTGAGCAGGGTGAGTGTGAGCAGTGAGTGTGAGGTGTGAGCGGTGTGTGTGTGAGTGGTGAGTGTGGGTGTTGAGTGTCAGCAGTGAATGTGAGTGTAACTGTGGTCAGTGAGTGTGAGCAGTGAGTGTGAGCAGTATGTGTGTGTGTGTGTGAGCAGTATGTGTGAGTTTGAGCGGTGAGCTTGAGCAGTGAGTGTGAGCAGTATGTGTGAGCGTGAACGGTGAGCTTGAGCAGTGAATGTGGGCGTTGAGGGTGAGTGTGAGTGGCGAGAGTGAACAGTGAGCATGAGCAGTGAGTGTGAGTGTGCGTGGTGAGTGTGGGCGATGGGTGTGTGAGGGTGAGTGTGAGCCGTGTGAGTGACGAGAGTGAGCAATGAGTGTGTGCAGTGAGTGTGAGCAGCTAGTGTGCATGGTGTGTGTGAACGGGTGGTTGTGAGTGTGAGCGGTGACTGAGTGTGAGCAGTGGGTGTGAGTGGTGAGCAGTGAATGTGAGCAGTGTGTGAGAGTGAGCGGTGAGCAGGGCGAATGTGATATTGAGCAGTGAGTGTGAGCGGTGAGTGTGAGCAGTGAGCAATGAGTGTGAGCGGCGAGTGTGAGCGGTGGGTGGTGAGTGTGAGAGTAAGCAATGAGCAGTGTGAGAGTGAGCAGTGAGTGTGAGAGTTAGCAATGAGTGTGAGCAGTGAGTGTGAGCGGTGAGCAGCATGAGCGGTGAGTGTGAGCAGTGAGTGTGAGTGGTATGTGAGCGTTTGAGCGGTGAGTGTGATCAGTAGTGTGAGCGGTATGTGTGAGTGTGAGCAATGAGTGTGAGGTGTGAGCAGTGTGTGTGTGCGCGGTTAGTGTGAGCGGTGAGTGTGAGCTTCAGCTGTGAGCGGTGAGAGTGAGCATTGAGTGTGAGCTTCAGCCGTGAGCAGCGCGAGTGAGCAGTGAGGGTGAGTGTGAGCAGTGAGTGCACACGATGGGTGTGAGCAGTGGTTGTGCATGGTGAGTGTGAGCTGTGGGTGTGAGTGTGAGCGGTGAGTGTGATCATGAATGGTGAGTGATAGCAGTGAGTGTGAGCGGTGAGCGTGAGCAGTGAGTGTGAGCAGTGTGTGAGAGTGAGCGGTGAGCAGGGTGATTGTGAGCAGTGAGTTTGAGGTGGGAACAGTGTATGTGTGTGAGCGGTGAGTGTGGGTGTGAGTGTCAGCAGTGAGTGTGAGCGATGAGTGTGACTGTGCTCAGTGAGTGTGAGCAGTGAGTATGAGCAATATGTGTGAGTGTGAGCAGTAGGTGTGAGTGTGAGCGGTGAGCTTGAGCAGTGAGTGTGGGCATTGAGGGTGAGTGTGAGCGGTGAGTGTGAGTGGCGAGAGTGAACAGTGAGCATGAGTAGTGGGTGTGAGCGTGAGCAGTGAGTGTGAGTGTGAGCGGTGAGTGTGAGCGGTGGGTGGGTGCGGTGAGTGTGAGCGTGAGTGGCGAGTGTGAGTGTGAGCTTGAGCGGTAAGTGTGAGCATTGAGGGTGAGTGTGAGCAGTGAGTGTGAGTGACGAGAGTGAACAGTGAGCGTGAGCGGTGAGTGTGAGCGGCGAGTATGCGTGGTGTGTGAGCGGGTGAGAGTGTGAGTGGTGAGCAGTGAGTGTGAGCGCGAGCGGTGAGTGTGCACAGTGAGTGTGAGCAGTGAGTGTGAATGTGGACGTGAGCGGTGAGTTTGAGCGGCGAGTGTGAGCAGTGAGCGGTAAGTGTGAGCGGTGAGTTTATTGCAGTGAGTGTGAGCAGTGAGTATGCGTCGTGATTTTGAGCAGTGAGTGTGAGCAGTGAGTGTGAGCAGTGAGTGTGAGCGGCGAGTGGGAGCGGCGAGTGGGAGCGTGAACGGTGAGTGTGAGGTGGGGAGTGTGAGCGGCGTGTGTGAGCGGTGAGTGTGAACGGTGAGTGTGAGCTGTGAGTGTGAGCAGTGGGTTTGTGAGTGAGCGGTGAGTGTGAGTGGTGAGTGTGAGCAGTGGGTGCTTGAGCGATGAGTGTGTGTGGTGAGTGTGAGCGGTGAGTGTGAGCGGTCTGTGTGAGCGTGAGCAGTGGGTGTGTGAGCGGTGAGTGTGAGCGGTCTGTGTGTTTGGTCCTTCGTTTGTTTATCTTTTGATGGAAGTTTATTCAATGAACGCTCTCTGTATAAGCTGAGCTCCCCGCTCTGTTATTGACCTCGTCTCATGGCACTTGGTTGTTTGGTGAAGAATGTTCGGCTAATGTTTAGACAAATACTGTCACTGTCATAACATGAATTAAATATTTATCCCACTAGAAATGGAGTGCACATCACTGGAATCCATGGTAACAATACAATAGAAGGCAATGGTTAACTTCATTTTTAGTCCAGCGTGATTGACTCTAATAAAGGAATTTGCTTCCGATTATACTTAAAATCCTAATCTACTGAAGCTTAGGATATCAATGTAGCATTTTCAAAACGGCACACTCAAAATATTGTGTGCAGGTGGGATCAATTATATATGGGACAGAGCACTTTACCAGTGACCTTATAGGTCAAGAAGGCTAGTTCTGTCCTTTCAGAAGAAACTGCATTTGAGTACCTGAATGTAGTGAGATTCACAAATGCATCTGCAATTATTTTCTGTCTGTGATAATTCACCAATTGCTAACATGTATTCCAAGGCTAGGTTTGTACACTCGGCACTGGTTTAAAAACGGCAGATTCAAAATCAATGCCAACTCAGCACCAGCTGATTCATCCAGTTGGGCTCTGAGCTGACCATTCTGTATTTGCAAACTTGGTGTCATATTTGATCCTGAAATGAGCTTCCGACCACATATCCACAGCATAACTAAGACCGGCCTATTTCCACCTTCGTAACATCGCCCGTCTCTGCCCTTGCCTCAGTTCATCTGTGGCTGAAACCCTCATCCATGCCTTTGTTACTTCTAGACTTGACTATTCCAACACACCCCTGGCTGGCCTCCCACATTCTACCCTGCGTACACTAGAGGTGATCCACAACTCGGCTGCCCGTGTCCTAACTCGCACCAAGTCCCGCTCACCCATCACCCCGAGTGCTCGCTGACCTATATTGGCTACCGATTAAGCAACGCCTCGATTTCAAAATTCTCATCCTTATTTTCAAATCCCTCCATGGCCTCGCCCCTCCCTATCTCTGTAATCTCCTCTAGCTCCACAACCCACCCCACCCCCACTGAGATATCCGCGCTCCTCTAATTCTGCCCTCCTGAGCATCCCTGATTATAATCGCTCAACCATTGGTGGCCATGCCTTCTGTTGCCTGGGCCCCAAGCTCTGGAACTCCCTGCCTAAACCTCTCCGCCACTCTATCTCTCTTTCCTCCTTCAAGACACTCCTTAAAACCTACCTCTTTGACCAAGCTTAAGGTCACCTGCGCTAATTTCTCCTCATGCGGTTTGGTGTCAAATTTTTGATCTCGTAATACTCCTGTGAAACGCCTTTACTACATTAAAGGCGCTATATAAATACACATAGTTGTTATTGTATTCTCTCCACTCCTGCAACTGTTTGTCGAGTGTCCAGTAGATCCCCTGTGTGCAGCCTGTACCAGGTTTGATACTGAACTGGAGTTCCACTCTGAAACGTTAACGCTGTTTCTCTCTCCATAGAGGCTGCCTGAGCTGCTGAGTATTTCCAACACTTCCTGTTTCATATTTCTGTATGAAGATTGTTGTGTGTTTCTTTAGACTTGAGTATTCCATCATTCTGAGCTTAGGTGCACTACATATTAATGCTCTCACACCCAGAAATTAGTTTCAGATATACTCAGGTATATCTGATTCATTGCACAGCTCAGTTGCCATCTATTAAACCAATTAAATTAATAATTACTTTCATTACATTTGGTTTATTTTTCCTAAGCTTTAACAGTATCACTGTTGAAAACAAAGTCATTTTATATAATTAGGAGAATGTTGCAAATGGTAATTGTCTAAATTATGAATACTTAAGCTTGGGGCTGATTCAACATTGTGGCACCGAGCTATTTTACCGTCGGAATGTATCTTTCCATTTGTTCTGGGGATGCGGGTGCCGCTTGCCCCTGCCCCACACCCAGACCCCCCCTCCCCCAGACCCAGGAACCCCTCCCCCAGGACACCCTCCCCCAGACCCAGGACCCCCTCCCCCAGACCCAGGAACCCCTCCCCCAGGACACCCTCCCCCAGACCCAGGACTCCCTCCCCCAGACCCAGGAACCCCTCCCCCAGGACTCCCTCCCCCAGGACACCCTCCCCCAGACCCAGGACCCCCTCCCCCAGACCCAGGAACCCCTCCCCCAGGACACCCTCCCCCAGACCCAGGACCCCCTCCCCCAGACCCAGGACCCCCTCCCGCAGATGCAGGTCCCCCTCTCCCCAGACCCAGGACCCCCTCTCCCCAGACCCAGGACCCTCTCCCTCAGACTCGGGACCCCCTCCCCCAGGGCCCCCTCCCCTAGACCCGGGACCCCTTCCCCCAGGGCCCCCTCCCCTAGACCCGGGACCCCCTCCCCCGGACCCCCTCCCCCAGGGCCCCCTCCCCAGACCCAGGACCCCCTCTCCCCAGACCCGGGGCCCCTCCCCAGACCCCCTTCCCCCAGACCCAGACCTCCTCACCCAGACCCACTGCCCAGACCCGGGACCCTCTCTGCCAGACCCGGGACCCCCTCTCCCCCAGACCCCCTTTCCCCAGAGCTGGGCCCCCTCCCCCAGACCCGGGAGCCCCTCCCCCAGACCCGGGACTTCCTCTCCCAGACCCAGGGCCCCCTCCCCCAGACCTGGGACCTCCTCTCCTAGACCCAGGGCCCCCTCCCCCAGACCTGGGATCCCCTCTCCCCCAGACCCCTTCTCCCAGACCCAGACCTCCTCACCCAGACCCCCTCCCCAGACCCAGGACCCCCACCCCTGGGACCCCCCTCCCCCAGACACCCTCCTCCATCCAATACCTCGGCGGCACTTTGGGCAGCACTTGGGCGGCGGTGGCCTTGATGAAAATCGGCCCCTGGGTGTGGCCTCACCAATACCATGTACAGTTGTAGCAGGACTTCTCTGCTTTTGTACTCTATCCCCCTCGCAATAAAGGCCAACATTCTATTTACCTTCTTGATTACTGTACCTGCATACTAACTTTTTGTGTTTCATGTACAAGGACCCCTAGGTCCCTCTGTACTGCAACACTTTGCAATTTTTCTTTCTTTAAATTGTAATTTGCTTTTCTATTTTTTCTGCCAAAGTGGATAACCTCACATTTTCCCACATTATACTCCATCTGCCAAATTTTTGCCCACTCACTTAGCCTGTCTATATCCCCTTGCAGATTATTTGTGTCCTCCTCACAATTTGCTTTCTCATCCATCTTTGTACCATCAGCAAACTTGGCTACATTACACTCGGTCCCTTCATCCAAGTCATTAATATCGATTGCAAATAGTTGAGGACCCAGCACCGATCCCGGCGGCAACTCACTAGTTACTGTTTGCCAACCGAAAAATGACCCATTTATGTTTCATGTTCAAGGACACCCAGATCCTTCTGTATTGCAGCATTCTGTAGTCTCTCTCCATTTAAATAATATTCTGCTTTTCTATTCTTCCTACCAAAGTGGATAACCTCACAGGACCTCCTCCGTGTTCCTGCCTATGTTGTTTGTTCCACTATGGACCACAACAACTGGATTTACCCCCTTCCTTTTCCAATTCCTCTCCAGCCACTGTGAGATATCCCTTACCCTGGCACCGGGTCAGCAGTATGCCCTTCGGGATTCTCGTTCTTGGCTGCAGACCATCAGCAGGCCGGGGACATTAGAGGGAGCAGCATGCGGTGGTATACCACTGCAGGGAGCAGCGCGTGCTGCTGCAGGAGGGCGATGGCTGACTGCAGTGCAGGCAGGTACAGCGGGAGCAGCGAGGTCGGGGCAAAGGAGCGGCAAGAGTTCGTAGAGGGATGTGATCGGGGCCCAGGAGAGGTGAGAGTTCAGGGTCCAGAAGAGGCAAGGGCCCTGGGGCAGCACGGGCCAGCCCACACTGCTATATGTGTGCGTGCTAGGTCCGTGCAGCAGAGCTGGTCTCCAGTCATCTTGGTTAGTCCTTGCCACTGGACCAAGACCTAGCTCTGTCAAGCCCGTGTGGTGGCTGGTGTGCAACGGCCACCCCACATTAAAAAAATCCACGCACAGGCACATTCCACCCTCCAAGATGTAGTTTGGGATCCGGAATATTAGGTCCTTCATTGAAACACCTGTGAACTCATCCCTTTTCGGCGTGGAAGCAAGTCATCCTCGCTTCGAGGGACTGCCTATGATGCCTATGATGATGACTGAGCTGCAGAGGATGCTATCTATTCCCCCTAATTATAGAGTCCCCAATCACTACCACATTTCTATTCTGCTCTATCACCGCCCGACCATGACCTCTGCGTGTCCAGTCCAGTACCGAATCACCGCCCTACCGTGATTCTACGTGTCTCATCCAGTGCCGAATCACCGCCCTAACGTGAACTTCTGTTTATTTCAATGGGAATTAAAGGCTCATTATTTTGACTTTTGTCATGGTGAAATATGTTCGATCCTGTTGCGTAAAGGAAGCAATTAGAGAGCATCCAGCAAGTGTAACGGTAATAAATTCAAGATGCTGTGGGTTTGTGGAAGGTATGCCATGCCTAATGAATGTCTTGGAATAACTGGAGGGTGAAGCAGAGTAAGTAAATGAGGAGATAGTGGCAAGTACTGCTTAATATGGCTTTCAGCAAACTTTGGATCCGGTTCTACAAAGGGAGGCAGAAACCAGAAAAGCACATGCTTGTCAATTCACTATTAATTATGGGGATGTTAGTGGAATCTATCATCAGGGACACAAGTGTGAGCTGATCAAATACAGTCAGCGTGGATTGGTGAAGGGTAGGTCATGTCTGACTATTCTAGTCCCATTGTTTGAAGGGGTCATTAACCTGCTGGAGCTGGTGCAGGAGGGCGACGGCAGCGAAGAGTGATGTCAGCAAGGTCCAGTTCGGTGATTGGAGCGTGGGCAGGTACAGCAGGAGCGGCAAGGTCGGGGCAAAGGAGTGGCGAGAGATTGTAGAGGGACGTGATCCAGGGGCCCAGGGGCAGCACGGGCCAGCCCACACTGCGATATTTGTGCGCACTAGGTCCGTGCAGCAGAGCTGGTCTCCAGTTGCCTTGGGTAATCCTTGCCACTGGACCAAGACCTGGCTCTGTCAAGCCCGTGTGATGGCTGGTGTGCAATGGCCACCACACATTAAAAAAAAATCCATGCACAGGCATCTTCCACTCTTGAAGATGTAGTTCGGGTCCTTCATCCGTAATGCCTGTGAACTCATCCTTTTTTGGTGTGGAAGCAAATCATCCTTGTTTCAAGGGACCGCCTATGATGATGATGATAACATGGTGGACAGAAACTCTCTGTGGATGTTGGCTATATGAACTTCCAGAAGACATTTGTTGAGATTCCGCACGAGGTTATTAGTAAATATGTGACATGTGTTGGGAATTGGTTGGCAGGCAAGGCACAGATGGGGTGAAATTGGATTAGGTCCGATAAAAGGGGATCTTGATGCTGCCTTCTACTTTGCACGATGCAGCACACAACCCGGTGCTGAGCTCACTGCTGACTGGCTGTGTACTCAGCAAGAAGCCGAAGTTCGCCATGTTTGCACAAGGCTAGCTTTATTTAAAGCTAGTCTGCTCCTCTTAAAGGCAGCCTGCACCTCTTAAAGGTGAGCTACCTTCTGCTGATCAAAACAGATAAAAGTGCTTCCGCACTTACCAAAATGACTCAACAGGCAAGGGAAATGACATCCAAGGTCACGGATGCAACACTCAAGGCCTTTGTGCAGGGGGTGAACACTCAAAGCGGGGTCCTCTATCCCCAGGGGGGCCAGGAGAACCTCCAGAATCACTGTGAGAAGGACGTGGGACCAGATCGCCGAGGCGGTTACTGCCAGCCGTGTCGTCCCCAGGACCCAATTCCAGTGCCCAATGAAGTTTAATGACCTGAGACGAGTGGTCAATATCGGTGAATGCACCTTCAAGCGTTGTCTCCACCCAACTGCACACTGCTCAATGCACCACTCACATACTAACAACCTGTATCAAATGTGACTCGCACCTCACATTCACAGCTTGCCCTCACTTGCACACACTCCCCATGGTTGCAAGTCCCACACCCACATCTCACCGCTTGAACACACTGTCAGTTATTCAACCATGACAGCCACATAACATATCAAACCACGCTCACTGACTCAATTCCCTTCCTCTTGCAGGACAAGGTGGCGCATAATTGGGCGCCAGCAGAACTTAACCAGCAGTAGGCTGGCTCGCCCGCATCACCTCACCCCCATGGAGGTACTCTCGGTGCTGGCCATTCTTGGCAGGGGCACGGCTGAGCCTGTGGCCAACGGTGGGGCTGAAAGGATAGAAGATGCCGGTATCCTCATATGTTATCCTTCTCTCATCCCACAATCTCTTCTGATGTACAAGCTGCAGACGGTGTAAGCATGCACCTCTTGCTTCACCCGCCTCCCCCCACCACAACCCTACCCCTGTGCCCTTATCATTTCAGACACCCATGAAATCCAGCCTGCCCAGCCAGTGGTTGAACAAGAAGGAGAGGAGAGTGAAGAACCAGCATGACTCGATTTCATGCTCTGCCACCAGCTCAGATACTGACACTCCGCGTACTTTAGAGGGTAGGTTAGACGGGGGATCTGCCCGTGGTGAGACCGGGCACGAGTGGGCTGCGGCCAGCTCCCCTGAAGTCGAGGTCGCACATGGGATCTGCGGCACAGGACTCAGATGAAGATTTTGATGGGGCGGCCTACAGAAGGACACTGAAATGCTTGGTGCATTGACAGGCATGCCAGAAAGCCTGAGTGCAATGTCAAGGAGCATGGAGGAGTCCGGCTGCAGCTTTGCACAGGGCTTTGGGCAGAGCTTGGAGCCCATCCTTTCCAGCATGGAAGGGGTGGGCAGATCTATTAATGCACTTGTGGACCAAACCATCGTGCTGCATCTGATTGTCAAAGTCTCTGCTCCTGTTGCAGCACCAGCAGAAGCCACCTACAGTCTGGGTGCTGCAGTGACAGCTCAGACTGGTGTCACACAGCTACAGACTGGGTTTACCAGTGTTCACAGGTGCTTGCAGGGTCTCACAGCAGTCCAACAGGCGGATGATTCAATCCTGCATCTCCTGGCTAGAAAGAGCCTGTCTGGATTGCCTCCTTCTGCTTCCACTTCCTCCTCCTCCCCCTCCATCTCCTCCTCTGCCACCTCTTCCTTCTTCTCCTCCTTCACCTCCATCTCCTCCTCCTCCATCTCTTCCTCCTGAGCTGGTGGCCGTATCCCTGGTGGCAAGGGCGGCACCCTGGTACAGACCAGAATGTGAAGGATACAGCAGACTGCCAGAAATCGGGACACATGCTCAGCTGTGTACTGAGGGCTCTATTGCTTCAGCACCCCAAAGGTCTGCTCGATGATGTTTTGTGTGGAAGAATGATTCTCATTGTTTGCATGCTGTCCCGTGTGGTTGAGTTATGGAATGGAGTCATGAGTGAGGTGCTCAAGGAATGTCACCCAGTAGCCATCCTCTGGTTTGTCTTGTTGGCTGATTTACACTGTGCCCAATTTACCCCCCACCCCCGATTTATACCCCCCGGATTTACACCCCCCGATACACACCCTCCCCGATTTACACCCCCCGATTTACACACCCCGATTTACAACCCCCCGATTTACACACCCTGATTTACACACCCCGATTTACAACCCCCCGATTTACACCCCCCCCCCGATTTACAGCCCCTGATTTACACCCCCCCGATTTACACCCCCCGATTTACACCCCCCCGATTTACACCCCCCGATTTACACCCCCCGATTTACACCCCCCCCTGATTGACACCACCCCCGATTTACACCCCCCGATTTACACACCCCGATTTACACCCCCCGATATACACCCTCCCCGATTTACACACCCCGATATACACCCTCCCCGATATACACCCCCCTGATTTACACCCCCCCGATTTACCCCCCCCAATTTACACCCTCCCCCCGATATACATCCCCCCCGATATACATCCCCCCCCGATTTACACCCACCCGATTTACACCCACCGATGTACACACCCCCCCGATTTACACCCCCCCGATTTACACCCCCCCGATTTACACCACCGATATACACCCTCCCCGATTTACACCCCCCCCGATTTACACCCCCCCGATTTACACCTCCCCCGATTTACACCCCTCTCGATTTACACCCCCCGATATACACCCCCCTGATTTACACCATCCCGATTTACACCCCCCCGATTTACACCCTGCCCAATTTACACACCCCTGATTTACACCCCTCCCGATTTACACCCCCCCGATATACACCCCCCCGATTTACACCCCCCTGATTTACACCCCTCCCGATTTACACCCCCGATATACACCCTCCCCGATTTACACCCCCCCCGATTTACACCCGCCCCGATTTACACCACCCCGATTTACACCCCCCCCGATTTACACCACTCTCGATTTACACCCCCCGATATACACCCCCCTGATTTACACCATCCCGATTTACACCCCCCCGATTTACACCCTGCCCAATTTACACACCCCTGATTTACACCCCTCCCGATTTACACCCCCCCGATATACACCCCCCCGATTTACACCCCCCTGATTTACACCCCTCCCGATTTACACCCCCGATATACACCCTCCCCGATTTACACCCCCCCCGATTTACACCCGCCCCGATTTACACCACCCCGATTTACACCCACCCCGATTTACACCCCTCCCGATTTACACCCCCCCGATTTACACCCCCCCGATTTACACCCCCCCCGATTTACACCACTCTCGATTTACACCCCCCGATATACACCCCCCTGATTTACACCATCCCGATTTACACCCCCCCGATTTACACCCTGCCCAATTTACACACCCCCGATTGACAACCCCCTGATTTACACCCCCGATTTACACTCCCCCGATTTACACCCCCGATTTACAACCCCCTGATTTACACCCCCGATTTACACCACCCCGATATACACCCCCCTGATTTGCACCCCCGATTTACACCCCCCTGATTTACACCCCCCGATTTACACCCACCCGATTTACACTCCCCGATTTACACCCCCCTGATTTACACCTACCCGATTTACACCCCCCTGATTTACACCTACCCGATTTACACCCCCCTGATTTACACCCCCCGATATACATCCCCCCGATTTACACCTCCCCCGATTTACACTCCCGATATACACCCCCCCCGATTTACACCCCCCAATTTACACCCACCCGATTTACACCACCCCCCAATTTACACCCCCCTGATTTACACCCCCCCGATATACACCCGCCCGATTTACACCCCCGATATACACCCCCTGATTTACACCCCCTGATATACACCCCCCCGATTTACACCCCCCTGATTTACACCCACTTATATACACCCCCCCCGATTTACACCTCCCCCGATTTACACCCCCCAATTTACACCCCCCCGATTTACACCCCCCCGATTTACACCCCCCAATTTACACCCACCCGATTTACACCACCCCCCAATTTACACCCACCCGATATACACCCCCCTGATTTACACCCCCCCCGATATACACCCCCCTGATTTACACCCACCCCCCTGATTTACACCCACCCGATATATACCCCCCCGATTTACCCCCCCCCCGATTTACACCCACCCGATTTACACCCCACTGATTTACACCCCCCTGGTTTACACCACCCCCGATTTACACCTCCCCTGATTTACACCCACCCGATTTACACACTCCCCCGATTTACACCCACTGATTTACACACTCTCGATTTACACACTCCCCCGATTTACACCCCCGATTTACACCCCGCCAATTTACACCCCCCGATTTATACCCCCCCAATTTACACCCCCTCATTTACGACCCCCCGATTTACACACCTCCCCCGATTTACACCCCCTGATTTATACCCCCCCAATTACGCTCCCCCGATTTACACCCTCCCCGATTTACATCCCCCATTTTACACCCCCTGCGTTTTACACACCTCCCCCGATTTACACCCCCCCGATTTATACCCCCCCGATTTACACCCCCCCGATTTACAACCCCCATTTTACCACCCCCCCCCGATTTACATCCACCCGATTTACACCCCCCCGATTTAAATGACGATTTACACCGCTCCTGATTTACACCCTCCCGATTTACATCTACCGATTTATACTACCCCAATTCCCCTCCCCATTTATGCCCCCCTGATTTACAACCCCCCCGATTTACCCCCCCCCCCGCGATTTACACCCCCCCCCGATTTACACCCTCCCAATTTACACCCCCGATATATTCCCCCCGCGATTTACACCCCCCCGATTTACACCTCCCTGATTTACACCCCCCGATTTACATCTTCCCCGATTTACACTCTCCCCGATTTAGAACCCCCGATTTACACTCCCCCCGATTTATAACCCCCGATTTACACCCCCACGATTTACACTCCCCCCGATTTACAAATCTCTCGATTTACACCCCCCCGATTTACAAATCTCTCGATTTACACCCCCCATGATTTATAACCCCCGATTTACACTCCCCCCGATTTACACCACCTCCGATTTACACCACCTCCGATTTACACTCCCCCCGATTTACACCCCCCGATTTACACTCCCCCCAATTTACACCCCCCGATTTACACTCCCCCCAATTTACACCCCCCCGATTTACACCCCCCGATATACACGCCCCCGATTTACACCCCCCGATATACACGCCCCCGATTTACACCTCCCCCGATTTACACCCACCCGATTTACACCCCCCCCCCGATTTACACAACCCCCGATATACACCCCCCTGATTTACACTCCCCGATACACCCCCCCCCCGATATACACCCCCCTGATTTACACTCCCCGATACACCCCCCCCCGATATACACCCCCCCGATTTACACCCCCCGATTTACACCCCCCTGATTTTCACCACCCCCCGATTTACACCCCCCGGTATACACCCACCCGATATACACCCCCCCGATTTACTATACACCCCCCCGATTTACACCCCCCTGATTTACACCCCCCTGATTTAGATCCCCCTGATTTACACCCACCCGATATACATCCCCCGATTTACACCTATCCGATTTACACCTCCCCCTATTTACACCCCCCCGATTTACACCCACCCGATTTATACCACCCCCCGATTTACACCCACCCGATTTACACCCCCCTGATTTACACCCCCCCCGATATCCACCCCGCGATTTACACCCCACGATTTACAACCATCCGATTTACACCCCCCTGATTTACACCCCCCTGATTTCCCCCTGATTTACACCCCCCTGATTTACACCCACCCGATATACAACCCCCCTGATTTACACTCCCCGATACACCCCCCCCCGATATACACCCCCCCGATTTACACCCCCCGATTTACACCCCCCTGATTTTCACCACCCCCCGATTTACACCCCCCGGTATACACCCACCCGATATACACCCCCCCGATTTACTATACACCCCCCCGATTTACACCCCCCTGATTTACACCCCCCTGATTTAGATCCCCCTGATTTACACCCACCCGATATACATCCCCCGATTTACACCTATCCGATTTACACCTCCCCCTATTTACACCCCCCCGATTTACACCCACCCGATTTATACCACCCCCCGATTTACACCCACCCGATTTACACCCCCCTGATTTACACCCCCCCCCGATATCCACCCCGCGATTTACACCCCACGATTTACAACCATCCGATTTACACCCCCCTGATTTACACCCCCCTGATTTCCCCCTGATTTACACCCCCCTGATTTACACCCACCCGATATACAACCCCCGATTTACACCTCCCCCGATTTACACCCACCCGATTTACACCCCCCTGATTTACACCCACCTGATTTACACCCACCCGATATACACCCCCCTGACTTACACCCCCCGATTTACACCCACCCGATTTACACCCCCCTGATTTTCACCACCCCCCGATTTACACCCATCCGATTTACACCCCTCCCGATTTACACCCCCGATATACACCCCCCTGATTTACACCCCCCGATTTACACCCACCCGATTTACACCCCCCTGATTTTCACCACCCCCCGATATACACCCTCCCCGATTTACACCCCCCCCGATTTACACCCGCCCCGATTTACACCACCCCGATTTACACCCCCCTGATTTACACCCCCTGATATACACCCCCCCGATATACACCCCCCTGATTTACACCCACTTATATACACCCCCCCGATTTACACCCCCCTGATTTACACCCACTTATATACACCCCCCCGATTTACACCTCCCCCGATTTACACACCCCTGATTTACACCCACACGATTTACACCCCCCTGATTTACACCCCCCCCCCGATATACACTCCCCTGATTTACACCCCCCGATATACAACCCCCCGATTTACACCCCCCTGATTTACACCCGCGATTTACACCCCCCTGATTTACACCCACCCCCCTGATTTACACCCACCCGATATATAACCCCCGATTTACCCCCCCCGATTTACACCCACCCGATTTACACCCCACTGATTTACACCCCCCTGATTTACACCATCCCCCGATTTACACCTCCCCTGATTTACACCCACCCGATTTACACACTCCTCCGATTTACACCCACTGATTTACACACTCTCGATTTACACACTCCCCCGATTTACACCCCCTGATTTACACCCCGCCAATTTACACCCCCCGATTTATACCCCCCCAATTTACACCCCCCATTTACGACCCCCCGATTTACACCCCCCCCCGATTTACACCTCCCCCGATTTACACCCCCCTGATTTACACCCCCCCCGATATACACTCCCCTGATTTACACCCCCCGATATACAACCCCCCGATTTACACCCCCCTGATTTACACCCCGCGATTTACACCCCCCTGATTTACACCCACCCCCCTGATTTACACCCACCCGATATATACCCCCCCGATTTACCCCCCCCCCGATTTACACCCACCCGATTTACACCCCACTGATTTACACCCCCCTGGTTTACACCACCCCCCGATTTACACCTCCCCTGATTTACACCCACCCGATTTACACACTCCCCCGATTTACACCCACTGATTTACACACTCTCGATTTACACACTCCCCCAAATTACACCCCCTGATTTACACCCCGCCAATTTACACCCCCCGATTTATACCCCCCCAATTTACATCCCCCCATTTACGACCCCCCGATTTACACACCTCCCCCGATTTACACCCCCTGATTTATACCCCCCCAATTACGCTCCCCCGATTTACACCCTCCCCGATTTACATCCCCCATTTTACACCCCCTGCGTTTTACACACCTCCCCCGATTTACACCCCCCCGATTTATACCCCCCCGATTTACACCCCCCCCCGATTTACACCGCCCATTTTACCACCCCCCCCCCCGATTTACATCCACCCGATTTACACCCCCCCGATTTAAATGCCGATTTACACCGCTCCTGATTTACACCCTCCCGATTTACATCCACCGATTTATACCACCCCAATTCCCCTCCCCATTTATGCCCCCCTGATTTACCCCCCCACCGCGATTTACACCCCCCCCGATTTACACCCCCCCCCGATTTACACCCTCCCAATTTACACCCCCGATATATTCCCCCCGCGATTTACACCCACCCGATATACACCCCTCTGATTTACACTCCCCGATACACCCCCCCCCGATACACCCCCCCCGATATACACCCCCCCCGATTTACACCCCCCTGATTTAGATCCCCCTGATTTACACCCACCCGATATACATCCCCCGATTTACACCTGTCCGATTTACACCTCCCCCTATTTACACCCCCCCGATTTACACCCACCCGATTTACACCACCCCCCGATTTACACCCACCCGATTTACACCCCCCTGATTTACACCCCCCCCGATATCCACCCCGCGATTTACACCCCACGATTTACACCCCCCTGATTTACACCCCCCTGATTTCCCCCTGATTTACACCCCCCTGATTTACAGCCACCCGATATACAACCCCCGATTTACACCTCCCCCGATTTACACCCACCCGATTTACACCCCCCTGATTTACACCCACCCGATTTACACCCACCCGATATACACCCCCCTGATTTACACCCATCCGATTTACACCCCCCGATATACACCCCCCCCCCGATTTACAGCCACCCGATTTACACCCCACGATTTACAACCATCGCGATTTACACCCCCCTGATTTACACTCCCTGATTTCCCCCTGATTTACACCCCCCTGATTTACACCCCCCTGATTTACAGCCACCCGATATACACCTCCCCCGATTTACACCCCCCGATTTACACCCACCCGATTTACACCCCCCTGATTTACACCCCCCGATTTACACCCACCCGATTTACACCCCCCCCGATTTACACCCCCTGATTTACACACTCCCGATTTACACACTCCCCCAATTTACACCCCCTGATTTACACCCCGCCGATTTACACCCCCCAATTTATACCCCCCAATTTACCCCCCCATTTACGACCCCTCGATTTACACACATCCCCTGATTTACACCCCCCAATTTATAACCCCCAATTACGCCCCACCGATTTACACCCCCTATTTTACACCCCCCCCCCGATTTACACACCTCCCCCGATTTACACTCCCCCGATTTACACCCCCTATTTTACACTCCCCCCAATTTACATCCACCCGATGTACACCCCCCCCCCCGATTTACATGCCGATTTACACCCCCCCTGATTTACACCCTCCCCATTTACACCCACCGATTTATACCCCCCAATTCCTCCCCCCCATTTACGCGCCCCTGATTTACAACCCCCCCGATTTACACCCCCCGCGATTTACACCTCCTGATTTACAACCCCCCAATTTACACCCCCCCAATTTACACCCCCGATTTACACCCCCCGCGATTTACATCCCCCCAATTAATACCCCCCAATTTACACCCCCCCAATTTACACTTCCCCGATTTACACCCCCTCGATTTACACCCCAATTTGCACCCCCCCGATTTATACCCCCCAATTGCCCCCCCCACATTTACCCCCTCCCCAATTTATACCCCCCCAATTGTCGCCCCCCACATTTACCCCCTCCCCCGATTTACACCCCCCGATTTGCACCCCCCTGATTTACATCCTCCGATTTACACCCCCCGCAATTTACACCCCCCCAATTTACACCCCCCGATTTACACCCCCTGATTTAAACCCCCCGATTTACATCCTCTCCGATTTACACCCCCCTATTTACACTCCCCCCGATTCACAACCCCCGATTTACACTCCCCCCGATTTATAACCCCCGATTTACACCCCCGATTTATAACCTCCGATTTACACTCCCCCCGATTTATAACCCCCGATTTACACTCCCCCCGATTTACACTCCCCCCGATTTACAACCCCCCCGATTTACATCCCCCGATTTACCCCCCCCCCCCATTTACACCCCCCTGATTTACACCCCCCGATTTACACCCCCCCGATTTACACCCTCCGATTTACACCCCCGGATTTACACCCCCCGATTTACACCCCCCTGATTTACAACCCGCAATTTACACCCCTCGATTTACACCCCCCTGATTTACACCTCCCCCGATATACACCCCCCGATTTACACCTCTCCCGATTTACAACCACCCGATTTACACCCCCCCGATTTACACCTCCCCCGATTTACACCTCCCCCGATATACACCCCCCGATATACATCCCCCGATTTACACCCCCCGATATACACTACCCCCCCCGATTTACACCCCCCTGATTTACACCCCGTGATTTACACCCCACGATTTACATCCACCTGATTTACACCCACCCGATTTTCACCCCTCGATTTACACCCCCCTGATTTCCACCCACCCGATTTACACCCCCCGATATACACCCCCCCGATTTACACCTCCCCCGATTTACACCTCTCCCAATTTACACCTCCTCCGATTTACACCCACCCGATTTACACCTCTCCCGATTTGCAACCCCCGATTTACACCCCCCTGATTTACACCCCCCTGATTTACACATTCCCCCGATTTACACCCTCTGATTTACACATTCCCCTGATTTACACCCACCCGATTTACACCCACCCGATTTACACCCCCCTGATTTACACCCCCCTGATTTACACACTCCCGATTTACACACTCCCCCGAATTACACCCCCTGATTTACACACTCCCGATTTACACATTCCCCCGATTTACACCCTCTGATTTACACCCCGCCGATTTACACCCCCCCGATTTATACCCCCCCAATTTACACCCCCCATTTACGACCCCCCGATTTACATACCTCCTCCGATTTACACTCCCGATTTATAACCCCCCAATTACGCCCCCCCGATTTACACCCCCCATTTTACACCCCCCCATTTACACCCCCCATTTTACACCCCCCCCCGATTTACACACCTCCCCCGATTTACACTCCCCCGATTTACACCCCCCCAATTTATAACCCCCCGATTTACCCCCCCGATTTACACCCCCCATTTTACACCCCTCCCGATTTACACCCCCTCCAGATTTACATGCCGATTTACACCCCCCCTGATTTACACCCACCGATTTATACCCCCCCAATTCCCCCCAATTTAAGCCCCCCTGATTTACAACCCCCCCGATTTACACCCCCCGTGATTTACACCCCCGCAATTTACACCCCCCCAATTTACACCCCCCAATTTACACTTCCCCAATTTACACCCCCCCGATTTACACCGCAATTTACACCCCCAGATTTATACACTCCCAATTGCCCCCCGCACATTTACCTCCCCATTTACACTCTCCCCCGATTTACACCCCCCGATTTACACCCCCCTGATTTACACACCCGGATTTACATCCTCCGATTTACACCCCCCGCGTTTTACACTCCCCCCGATTTATAACCCCCGATTTACATTCCCCCTCATTTACACTCCCCCCCGATTTATAACCCCCAATTTACACTCCCCCCGATTTATAACCCCCGATTTACACCACCCCCGATTTATAACCCCCGATTTACACCACCCCCGATTTATAACCTCCGATTTACACTCCCCCCAATTTACAAATTTCTCAATTTACACCCCCCCCCCGATTTATAACCTCCGATTTACACTCCCCCCAATTTACAAATCTCTCAATTTACACCCCCCCCGATTTATAACCTCCGATTTACACCCCCCGATTTACACCCCCCCCGATTTACACCCCCCGATTTACACCCCCCTCGATTTACACCCCCCGATTTACACCCCCCCCCCCCGATTACACCCCCCCCGATTTACACCCCCCCCGATTTACTCCCCCCGATTTACAGCCCCCCGATTTCCCCCCCTCAATTTACATCCCCGATTAACACCCCCTCCCCGCAATTTACACCTGGCCCAATTTACAGCCGGCCTGATTTTGAAGTCATGCAGAGTAAAAGCAGTCGGGCTGTATATCCAACATTGGTGGCGGGGAAGCGATTGAAAAGCTAAAGGGATGTGCAATTGGACAAACGTTATAGAGATGTTGTTGCATTGAGCACAGCGAGTGTGAAGGACCTACTGTCAGGAACTGATCGATCCAGACAGTAGAAATCTGAAGAGAAAAGACGGGGATTTGGTGAAGGATTTGTTGCCTGGGGTGACCCATTTCCATTTCTATTCATGTTACAGACTCTAAAATCACAAAGTATGGCCCATTCCACCGAAATGCTCAGCCGTCTTTGTACAGGTACCCTCGCAAAGTGAGTTAATAGGCTGCTATCATCATCTACATGAGGGAACATTTCCCTCATTTGGTCACGGACCTGTGTGATTATTGTGCTCCCTCTGCCCAATGTAAGTCTAGATATACGTGACACCGCAGTTAGTTTGATCTCTTCTGAGCGACTCAGTTATGCTGAAGGGCTGAGAATGAGGACATCTGAGCAATGGTCATCGACAGAGGCTGAAGGAGAATCGGCAGCATAGGAAGAGGAAGTGAAATCATCACATAACACATATTCTGAGGAAGGGCCAGAGACCCAAAACGTGAACTCCACAGATGCTGCCTGACCCGTTGTGATTTCCAGCATTTTCTACGTTTATTTATGCTATATTCCTTCTTCACAGTGATATTGTCAAATGGATTTTCTTGGATTTGACGCGTACTGTTTAACCACTGCAACAAATGCCTAAATTATAATCATTAGTGATAACATAACCAATGTTCTGCACTGGGATCAGCAATCAAGCAACAAGACTGAAAGAAGTGGGCAACTTGCTTCCAAATAAAGTTTCATTCATGTTTTATTCATATAGCTTGTTATTGTGTCAACCGCAGTAACAGACACGAATAAATACAAGTAATGGTCATGGCCCAGGAACCTAAGGACATTTCTACTGTTTTGAAATAACATGCCTCTGTAAATCTCCCACTCTCTCCCTATAGCCCTGTATCAATCCAAACTAATCCCACTGCCGCACTCTGTCCCCATAGCCCTGTATCAATCCCAAACTAATCCCACTGCCCTGTGCTTTCCCCATAGCCCTGTATCAATCCAAACTAGTCCCACTGCCCCACTCTCTCCCAATAACCCTGTATCAAACCCAATCTAATCCCACTGTCCTACTCTCTCCACGTAGCCTTATTAATATTCCAGATTAATCCCTTTGCTCCACTGTCTCCCCATAGTCCTGGATCAAGCCATAATAATGCTACTGCCCACTACCTCCCCATAGCCTTGGACCAATACCAGGAATGGTAACATGGCGGTTATGTTACAGGACAAGTAACTCAGGGGCCTGGACTAATGATCCAGCGACTTGAGTTTAAGACCCACCACGGGAGCTGTGGAATTCAAATTTAGTTAATGAAACAAATCTGGAATAAAAAGCTATTATCAGTAATCTTGTCCATGAAACTATTGGATGTCGTAAAAACACTTTAGGGAAGGAAACCTGCCGTCCTTACCCGGTCTGGCCAATATGTGACTCCAGACCCACAGCAATGTGGTTGATTCTTAACTGCCCTCTGAAATATCCCAGCGAGACACTCCATTGGAACAAATAAGAAAAAATAATAAGATTAAAACCAGACGGACCACCTGGCATCAAGTGTGCCTCTGGCTTTGGGCCGTGACAATGGCACACCCAGCCCAGTCGACCCGGCAAAGTCCTCCTCACCAACATCTGGGGACTTGAGCCAAAATTGGGAGAGCTGTCCCCCAGACTGGTCAAGCAACAGCCTGACAGTCACTCACAGAATCAAACCTTTCAGCCAATGTCCCAGACTCCTCCATCACCATCCCTGGGCATGTCCTGTCCAGTCTGGCAGGACAGACCCACCAGGGGTGCCGGCACAGTGGTATACAGTCGGGAGGGAGTGGCCCTGGGAGTCCTCAACATTGACTCCGGACCCCATGAAGTCTCATGGCTTCAGGTCAAGCATGGGCAAGGAAACCTCCATCTGATTACCACCTACTGCCCTCCCTCAGCTGATGAATCAGCACTCCTCCATGTTGAACACCACTTGGAAGAAGTACTGAGAGTAGCAAGGGCACAGAATGTACTCTGTGTGGGGAACTTCAAAGTCCATCACCAGCAGTGGCTCGGTAGCACCACTACTGACCGAGCTGGTTGAGTCCTGAAGAACATAACTGCCAGACTGGGCCTGCGGCAGGTGGTGAGAGAACCAACACGAGGGAAAACCTACTTGACCTCATCTTCATCAATCTATCTGTCACATATGCATCTGTCCATGACAGCATTGGTAGCAGTGACCACCTCACAGTCATTGTGGAGACGATTCAGCTGATTCAGAACAGATCTAGCAGCTCAAAACTGAGCATCCACAAGGCGCTGTGGGCCATCAGCAGCAGCAGAATTGTCTTCCAGCACAATCTGTAACCTCATGGCCCGGAATATCCCTCACTCTACCATTACTGTCAAACCAGGGGACAAACCCTGGTTCAATGAAGAGTGCAGAAGAGCATGCCAGGAGCAGCACCAGGCAGGTGTACCTAAGAATGAGGTACCAACCTGGGGAAGCTGCTTCACAGGACTACATGCATGCTCAACAGCGGAAGCAGCATGCTATAGACAGCTAAGCGATCCCACAACCAACAGATCAGATTAAAGTTCTGCAGTCCTGCCACATCCAGTCGTGAATGGTGGTGGACCATTAAACAACTAATGGGAGGAGGCTCCATGAATATCCCCATCCTCAATGATGGCAGAGACAAGGCTGAAGCGTTTGCAATCATCTTCAGCCAGAAATGTCGAGTGGATGATCCAAACTGGCCTCCTCCTGAGGTCCCCACTATCACAGAAGCCAGTCTTCAGCCAATTCGATTCACTCCATGTGATATCAAGAAACGGCTGAGCGCACTGGATACAGCAAAGGCTATGGGCCCCGACAACATCCCGGCTGTTGTGCTGATGACTTGTTCTCTAGGCCTAGTCTCGCCTCTAGCCAAGCTGGGTATTCTGTGGCGAGTGTCTCACCTCCTGACTCCCTAAAGCCTTTCCATCATCTACAAGGCAAAAGTCAGGAGTGTAATGAATACGCTCCACTTGCCTGGATGAGTGCATCTCCAACAACACTCAAGAAGCTCGACACCATCCAGGATAAAGCAGCCCACTTGATTATCACCCCATCCACCACCTTCAACATTCACTCCCTCCACCACCGGTGCATCGTGGCTGCAGTGTGTACCATCTACAATTTGCACTGCAGCAACTCGCCAAGGCTTCTTCGACAGCACCTCCCAAACCCGCAACCTCTACCACCTAGAAGGACAAGGGCAGCAGGTGCATGGAAACACCACCACTTCCACGTTCCCCTGCAAGTCACACACCATCCTGACTTGGAAGTTTATCGTCGTTCCTTCATCAAAATCTTGGAACTCCCTCCATAACAGCACTGTGGGAGTACCTTCAACACAACTGCAGCGGTTCAAGAAGGTGACTCACCACCACCTTCTCAAGGGCAATTAGGGATGGGAAATAAATGCTGGCCTTGCCAACGACGCCCACATACCGGGTATGAATTAAAAAAAACAAATCCCAAACTAATCCACTAGTGCCGCGCTCTCCCCATAGTGCTGCATCAATCCCAATCTAAACCCATTGCCACGCACTTTCCCCATAATCCTGTATCAATCCCAAACTAATCCCAATGCTCCGCTCTCCCCCTATAGCCCTGTACCAACCCAATCTATTCCCACTGCCCCGCTCTCCCCCTATAGCCCTGTGTCAACCCAATCTAAACCCACTGCCCCACTCTCTCCCCATAGTCCTGTATCAACCTAATCTAGTCCCACTGCCCCGCTCTCTCCCCATAGTCCTGTATTAATCCCAAACTAATCCCACTGCCCCACTCTCTCCCTAAAGCCATGTATAAATCCCAAACTAATCCCAGTGTCCCGCACTCTCGCCATAGCCCTGTATCAATCAC
Source organism: Pristiophorus japonicus (assembly GCF_044704955.1). Taxonomy (NCBI): domain Eukaryota; kingdom Metazoa; phylum Chordata; class Chondrichthyes; family Pristiophoridae; genus Pristiophorus; species Pristiophorus japonicus. The sequence continues at coordinate 81,045,185 of NC_091989.1, read as the reverse complement.
AAATTAATCCCACTGCCCCACTCTCTCCCCATAGTCCTGTATCAGTCCCAAACTAATCCCACTGTCCCACTTTCTCCCCATAGCCCTGTATCAACCGAATCTAGTACCACTGCCCTGCACTCTTCTCATAGCCCTGTATCAACCCAAAACTTTTCAGTACTTTTGAAGTGTAATCACTGTTGTAATGTAGGAAACGTGGCTGCCAATTTGCACACAGCAAGCTCCCACAAACAAAAATGTGATAATGACCAGATAATCTGTTTTAGTGATGTTAACTGAGGGATAAATATTGGGATCAATCCAATTTTCCCTTTGCAGATGTAATGGTGTCTTCCTCAACCACTCTGTGTGTCAAAGGAATCCATACTTTAACTATTTGCTGGGTGAAGAAGTTTCTCTTGTTAATGACAATTTTCAATCAATGGCACTCCCCATCCAAAGGAAATAATCTTTCCCTGCTCATTCTATCAAAACCAATCTTAATTTTAGAAATCTTCATTAAATCTCCTCAGCCTCCTCAATATCTCAAGACTTTCCTCATAACTATTGCTTCATATTTTTGGTATCGCCCTGGTGAATCTACCCTGTACCCTCTCTATGGCTCTAATGCAGCACTCAAAACTGTAGACAAGGTCTAGGCTGACACTCCAGTGCAGTGCTGAGGGAGTGCTGCACTGTCGGAGGTGCTGCCTTTCGGATGAGATGTTAAACCGAGGCTCCGTCTGCGCTCTCAGGTGGACGTAAAAGATCCCATGGCACTATTTTGAAGAATAATGGGGATATCCTGGTGTTGTGGTCAATATTTATGTTGAAGTTAAGGAAGGAGAGTTGGGGCGTGTTGTACAAAGGCCGGGTACTCCGCTCCCACAGTGATGGTCTCGCTGGCCAAGGTGAAAATAACTCCCTGCACATCAAACGGCCATCAAACATCTGTTTAAAGTAGATACTTTACTTTGGATCTATAAAACATGACGTTTGCGATATTCCTACACTGCTTCACCCACTAATATTTAAAAGAAAGACACTGGGCATAAATTAATAAAGAGTCAATCAACATGTATCACTGCAGTATTCCAATAAACAAATATAAGACCAACAAAGTAAAAGCAATAAAATCATTTATCTACAATCACCTTTTGCTAAATTGAGAAACGGGGGTGAAGAGTTGTGATCTCTAGAACATCAGTAACCTGAACATCGGCCCCGATTTTAACTCGTGTTCAAAGAAAATGAAAAACAAACACAATTTGTTTCAGGCCTGAGTTAAAATTACAGTTGGGCCTCAATGATGTCATTGGGCCACACCATGCCCATGTAAAGAAGGACCCTGTTGGCTCCGGGCGGGTGTCCTTGCTGCCTGACCAGGGGCGCAGGTTATAATTGTAGATGTTGCGATCATGGCAGCTTTCGGACAGGTAAGAGCCAGTAGGGTTAAAATCGCCCCTGTCACTAAGAATACTAATCATGGGGGAAAGACAAGATGTGCATTTATATTGTGCCCTTCTCATACTCAGCACATTCAAATCACTGCCACTGAATTACTGTTGAAGTGTAGTAACAGTTGTTTCTTAGGCAAATGCGATAGTCAATTTGTGCACAGCAAGCTCCCATAAATCCACGGCGGGGCCTTGGACTTCGTGGATCACTTTCCATACCTTGGGAGCCTACTACCAGCAAGGACAGACATTGATGACGAGATTCAACACCGCCTCCAGTGAATCAGCGCAGTCTTCGGTCACCTGAGGAAGAGAATGTTTGAAGACCAGACCCTCAAATCTGGCACCAAGCTTATGGTCTACAGGGCAGTAGTGAGACCCGCCCTCCTATATAGAAACATAGAAACATAGAAAATAGGTGCAGGAGTAGGCCATTCGGCCCTTCTAGCCTGCACCGCCATTCAATGAGTTCATGGCTGAACATGCAACTTCAGTATGGTTCAGAGACGTGGGCCATATATAGCAGACACCTCAAAGCTCTGGAGAAATACCACCAACGATGGCTCCGCAAGATCCTGCAATTCCCCTGGGAGGACTGACGCACCAACATTAGTGTTCTCGATCAGGCCAACATCCCCAGCATCGAAGCACTGACCACACTCAACCAACTCCGTTGGGTGGGCCACATCGTCCGCATGCCCGACACGAGACTCCCAAAGCAAGCGCTCTACTCGGAACATCTACATGGCAAACGAGCCGCAGGTGGGCAGAGGAAACGTTTCAAGGACACCCTCAAAGCCTCCTTGATAAAGTGCAACATCTCCACCGACACCTGGGAATCCCTGGCCCAAGACCGCCCTAAGTGGAGGAAGTGCATCCGGGAGGGCACTGAGCACCTCGAGTCTCATCGTCGAGAGCATGCAGAAATCAAGTGCAGGCAGCGGAAGGAGCGTGCGGCAACACAGACTCCCCACCCACCCTTTCCTTCAACCACTGTCTGTCCCACCTGTGACAGAGACTGTAATTCCCATATTAGACTGTTCAGTCACCTGAGAACTCACTTTTAGAGTGGAAGCAAGTCTTCCTCGATTTCGAGGGACAGCCTATGATGATGGATGACAAAATGCAATGAGGCACTGGCTGAGGGATCATCATCATAGGCAGTCCCTCGAATTGAGGATGACTTGCTTCCATGCAAAAAAGGATGAGTTCACAGGTGTTTCAATGAAGGACCTAATATTCCAGGTCCCAAACTGCATGTTGAAGTGGAAGATGCCTGTGCATGGATTTGTTTAACATGTGTTGGCCATTGCACACCAGCCACACTAGGGATAGATGTTGTCCAGGATAACTCCCCTGCTCTTCTTTGAAATAGTGCCACGGGATCTTTGACATCCACCTGAGCAGGCAGATGGAACCTTGGTTTATCAACAGAATCCCTGACACATCGACCCAGGGAGTGCTGCCCTGAAGCGTAAGCCTAGATTTGCTGCTCAAGTGGGGCTTGAACCCATGGCCAATTGGCTCAGAAGTGAAAGCACTGCCATTGAACCAGGCTGACACAGATAGAACCAGAAGACTGAGGGAGGGGACATATTCTACAGCCCCTGGGAAAGAATGACTGAAGGGTAGGAGATGGTGTGATGGCTCCTGATTTCAACACCGTGGCGATTGATAAAATGCAACATCCCCACCGACACCCGGGAATCCCCGGCCAAAGACCGCCCTAAGTGGAGGAAGTGTGTCCGGGAGGATGCTGAGCACCTCGAGTCTCACCGCCGAGAGCATGCAGAAAGCAAGCGCAGGCAGCGGAAGGAGCGTGTGGCAAACCAGATTCCCCACCCACCCTTTCCCTCAACCACTGTCTGCCCCACCTGTGACAGAGACTGTAATTCCCATATTGGACTGTTCTGTCACCTGAGAACTCACTTTTAGAATGGAAGCAAGTCTTCCTCGATTTCAAGGGACTGCCTATGATGATGATGATGATGATACACAGAAGAGTAAGGGTGTTATTGCTGGGGAAACAAATTACTTTCATTAGGAATTGCAAACACTCCCTTGAGTTTTTTTTCATGTGTTTGTTCATTAAACAACAGCTCTTAACACCATCTGTAACTATTCATGACAATGAGTTTTAAAGCCAGTGCTTGGAAACAGATCCATTGTTAAAGACAGTCACAGCGATAGTTATTCATCCCCTGTCACCATTAGTTCCAATCACAGACTGAGCTGAGCTGGTCTTCAGTGCTGATTTATCCTTCCTGTAATAAAAACGCAACCTGTGACCAACTCTTGAGCAAACAAGGAATGAGACTCAGACGCCCAGAGCTTTATTGTAAGTGCAAATCTGGCATTTGTTCAGCTTCCTGTGAATCACACAGTCCTCAAACAGCACACCTTCCAATTAGAGTGCTAAGCGACAATACGTCTTCAACTCACTGCACTCAAAATTAATCATCGAGGAACAGATAGAAGTTCACACAGCTTATCAGGCTGACAGAGATTTGGTGGGTGAGAATCAGTGCACATTTCCCCCATTTTTCAGGCGTAAAACAGGTACAACGTTTACCCATTTCTGGGGTTGAGGCCCTGCCACCATATTGGTTCTTGCTGTTTTAAGGTGTTTTTGGCATTGGCCCAACGTAAATATATAAAGAAGCATTGGTTTCAGAACCCTTCTGCAAAATTGGTCAAATTCTAGCTGGAGAGTTGGCACCGTGCATTCGCCAACCACTTTTACCAGTTGTACAGCGGCCTAACCAGCAACAACAACAACTTGTATTTAAATTCACTCTGGAGCATCCACGATGCTGAGAACGACGTGAGTAGCATGTGTAGCGAGTTGGTCTTACCGCAGGAGAAGGGTCCACAGCCAACTAGGGAATGGAAGACCAGCAGAAAGAGTAGTGCAAGCCCCCTGTGGTCATCCCCCTGCAAAACAGATACACTGCTTTGAGTACTGTTGAGGGGGATGACTCATCAGGGGAGGGCAGCAGCAGCCAAGTTCATGGCACCGTGGCTGGCTCTGTTGCACAAGAGGGCAGGAAAAAGAGTGGGAGAGCGATAGTGATAGGGGATTCGATGGTGAGGGGAATAGATAGGCGTTTATGCGGCCGCAACCGAGACTCCAGGATGGTATGTTGCCTCCCTGGTGCAAGAGTCAAGGATGTCTCGGAGCGGGTGCAGGACATTCTAAAAAGGGAGGCTGAACAGCCAGTTGTCGTGGTGCACATTGGTACCAACGACATAGGTAAAAAAAGGGATGAGGTCCTACGAAACGAATTTAAGGAGCTAGGAGCTAAATTAAAAAGTAGGACCTCAAAAGTAGTAATCTCGGGATTGCTACCAGTGCCACGTGCTAGTCAAAGTAGGAATCGCAGGATAGCGCAGATGAATACGTGGCTTGAGCAGTGGTGCAGCAGGGAGGGATTCAAATTCCTGGCGCATTGGAACCGGTTCTGGGGGAGGTGGGACCAGTACAAACCGGACGGTCTGTACCTGGGCAGGACCAGAACCAATGTCCTAGGGGGAGTGTTTGCTAGTGCTGTTGGGGGAGGAGTTAAACTAATATGGCAGGGGGATGGGAACCAATGCAGGGAGACAGAGGGAAACAAAAAGGAGACAAAAGCAAAAGACAGAAAGGAGATGAGGAAAAGTGGAGGGCAGAGAAACCCAAGGCAAAGAACAAAAAGGGCCACTGTACAGCAAAATTCTAAAAGGACAAAGGGTGTTAAAAAAACAAGCCTGAAGGCTTTGTGTCTTAATGCAAGGAGTATCCGTAATAAGGTGGATGAATTAACTGCAAATAGATGTTAACAAATATGATGTGATTGGGATTACAGAGACGTGGCTCCAGGATGATCAGGGCTGAGAACTCAACATCCAGGGGTATTCAACATTCAGGAAGGATAGAACAAAAGGAAAAGGAGGTGGGGTAGCATTGCTGGTTAAAGAGGAGATTAATGCAATAGTTAGGAAGGACATTAGCTTGGATGATGTGGAATCTATATGGGTAGAGCTGCAGAACACCAAAGGGCAAAAAACGTTAGTGGGAGTTGTGTACAGACCTCCAAACAGTAGTAGTGATGTTGGGGAGGGCATCAAACAGGAAATTAGAGGTGCATGCAATAAAGGTGCAGCAGTTATAATGGGTGACTTTAATATGCACATAGATTGGGCTAACCAAACTGGAAGCAATACGGTGGAGGAGGATTTCCTGGAGTGCATAAGGGATGGTTTTCTAGACCAATATGTCGAGGAACCAACTAGGGGGGAGGCCATCTTAGACTGGGTGTTGTGTAATGAGAGAGGATTAATTAGCAATCTCGTTGTGGGAGGCCCCTTGGGGAAGAGTGACCATAATATGGTGGAATTCTGCATTAGGATGGAGAATGAAACAGTTAATTCAGAGACCATGGTCCAGAACTTAAAGAAGGGTAACTTTGAAGGTGTGAGGCGTGAATTGGCTAGGATAGATTGGCGAATGATACTTAAGGGGTTGACTGTGGATGGGCAATGGTAGACATTTAGAGACCGCATGGATGAACAACAACAATTGTACATTCCTGTCTTGCGTAAAAATAAAAAAGGGAAAGTGGCTCAACCGTGGCTATCAAGGGAAATCAGGGATAGTATTAAAGCCAAGGAAGTGGCATACAAATTGGCCAGAAATAGTAGCGAACCTGGGGACTGGGAGAAATTTAGAACTCAGCAGAGGAGGACAAAGGGTTTGATTAGGGCAGGGAAAATGGAGTACGAGAAGAAGCTTGCAGGGAACATTAAGACGGATTGCAAAAGTTTCTATAGGTATGTAAAGAGAAAAAGGTTAGTAAAGACAAACGTAGGTCCCCTGCAGTCAGAATCAGGGGAAGTCATAACGGGGAACAAAGAAATGGCAGACCAATTGAACAAGTACTTTGGTTCGGTATTCACTAAGGAGGACACAAACAACCTTCCGGATATAAAAGGGGTCAGAGGGTCTAGTAAGGAGGAGGAACTGAGGGAAATCCTTATTAGTCAGGAAATTGTGTTGGGGAAATTGATGGGATTGAAGGCCGATAAATCCCCAGGGCCTGATGGACTGCATCCCAGAGTACTTAAGGAGGTGGCCTTGGAAATAGCGGATGCATTGACAGTCATTTTCCAACATTCCATTGATTCTGGATCAGTTCCTATCGAGTGGAGGGTAGCCAATGTAACCCCACTTTTTAAAAAAGGAGGGAGAGAGAAAACAGGGAATTATAGACCGGTCAGCCTGACCTCAGTAGTGGGTAAAATGATGGAATCAATTATTAAAGATGTCATAGCAGCGCATTTGGAAAGAGGTGACATGATAGGTCCAAGTCATCATGGATTTGTGAAAGGGAAATCATGTTTGACAAATCTTCTGGAATTTTTTGAGGATGTTTCCAGTAGAGTGGACAAGGGATGTGGTATATTTGGACTTTCAGAAGGCTTTCGACAAGGTCCCACACAAGAGATTAATGTGCAAAGTTAAAGCACATGGGATTGGGGGTAGTGTGCTGACATGGATTGAGAACTGGTTGTCAGACAGGAAGCAAAGAGTAGGAGTAAATGGCTACTTTTCAGAATGGCAGACAGTGACTAGTGGGGTACCGCAAGGTTCTGTGCTGGGGCCCCAGCTGTTTACATTGTACATTAATGATTTAGACGAGGGGATTAAATGTAGTATCTTCAAATTTGCGGATGACACTAAGTTGGGTGGCAGTGTGAGCTGCAAGGAGGATGCTATGAGGCTGCAGAGTGACTTGGATAGGTTAGGTGAGTGGGCAAATGCATGGCAGATGAAGTATAATGTGGATAAATGTGAAATTATCCACTTTGATGGTAAAAATAGAGAGACAGACTATTATCTGAATGGTGACAGATTAGGAAAAGGGGAGGTGCAACAAGACCTGGGTGTCATGGTACATCAGTCATTGAAGGTTGGCATGCAGGTACAGCAGGCGGTTAAGAAAGCAAATGGCATGTTGGCCTTCATATCGAGGGGATTTGAGTACAGGGGCAGGGAGGTGTTGCTACAGTTGTACAGGGCCTTGGTGAGTCCACACCTGGAGTATTGTGTACAGTTTTGGTCTCCTAACTTGAGGAAGGACATTCTTGCTATTGAGGGAGTGCAGCGAAGGTTTCACCAGACTGATTCCTGGGATGGCTGGACTGACATATCAAGAAAGACTGGATCAACTGGGCTTGTATTCACTGGAGTTCAGAAGAATGAGAGGGAACTTCATAGAAACGTTTAAAATTCTGATGGGTTCAGACAGGTTAGATGCAGGAAGAATGTTCCCGATGTTGGGGAAGTCCAGAACCAGGGGTCACAGTCTAAGGATAAGGAGTAAGCCATTTAGGACCGAGTTGAGGAGAAACTTCTTTACCCAGAGAGTGGTGAACCTGTGGAATTCTCTACCACAGAAAGTTGTTGAGGCAATTCACTAAATATATTCAAAAAGGAGTTAGATGAAGTCCTTACTACTCGGGGGATCAAGGGGTATGGCGAGAAAGCAGGAATGGGGTACTGAAGTTGCATGTTCAGCCATGAACTCATTGAATGGCGGTGCAGGCTAGAAGGGCCGAATGGCCTACTCCTGCACCTATTTTCTATGTTTCTATGTTTCTATATAGCACTTTAACGTAGTGAAACGTCCCAAGGCGCTTCACAGAACTATTATGTGATAAAAATTTGACATCGAGCCACATAAGTAAAAATTAGTGCAGGTTGGTTAAAGAGGTAGGTTTTAAGGAGCGTTTTGAAGGAGGAAAGAGAGGTAGCGAGGCGGAGAGGTTTAGAGCTTGGGGTCCAGGCAACAGAAGGCACGGCCACCAATGGTTGAGCGATTAGAATCAGGGATGCTCAAGGGGGCAGAATTAGAGGAGCACAGATATCTTGGGGAGTTGTGGGGCTGGAGGAGATTACAGCGATAGGGAGGGGCGAGGCGATGGAGGGACATGTAAACAAGAATGAGAATTTTGAAATCGAGGTGTTGCTTAACCGGAAGTCAATGTAGGTCAGCAAGCACAGGGTGAACGGGACTTGGTGCGAGTTAGGACACGGATTTGGTTCACCTCCAGTTTATGTAGGGTAGAATGTGGGAAGCCGGCCAGGAGTGCATTGGAATAGTCAAGTCTAGAGGTAATCAGAGGCATGGATGAGGGCTTCAGCAGCGGATGAGCTGCGACAAGGGTGGAGACGGACGATGTTACGGAGGTGGAAATAGGCCGGTCTTAGTTATGCTGCAGATATGTAGTCGGAAGCTCATTTCAGGGTCATATATGACACCAACTTTGCAAACAGTTTGGTTCAGTCTCAGACAGGAGTTGGGGAGAGGGATGGAGTCAGTAGCTAGGGAATGGAGTTTGTGGCTGGGATGGAAAACAATGGCTTCGGTCTTCCCAATATTCAATTGGAGTAAATTTCTGCTCATCCAGTGGTCATCCAATGGTCCAAAACAGGTGACATTCTGTAAGTGCACTGGAGGCCACCAAGAAATAGTAGGGAAAGTCTCCCACCACCATCCCCCCCATCCCCCCCAACCCCCAGCCCAGAGTTTACTGAGGGTCACTGTTGCCGAGGCATCAGGCCCAAATTGGGCTCCCGGCATCACGAAGCTGCCTCTGTCAATGGGACAGGCGCTGGCAGTTCACCTCTGCCGCTAGAATGATGCCCGAGGCCCAGCGTCAGGCCTCCAGCGCATTTACAGAATGTCACCTGTTTCGGGCTCGAAAACAAGCTGGAACCAACTTCTACCTGAATGTAAACAGAAAATGTTGGGATTCTCAGCGGGTCAGGCTGCATCTGTGGAGAGAAGTATCTCCAGTGCTGTTTCTCTCTCCACAGATGCTGCCTGCCTGACCCGCTGAGATTTCCAACATTTTCTGTTTTTATTTCAGATTCCAGCATCCGCAGTATTTTGCTTTTGCTCTACCTGAATGTGTTTTTCAGCACTGGTTGTCAGAAAGAGGTTGAGCCACCTTCAGCCTCAGTTATGAGCAGCCAGTGCCTTGGAGGTAAGACACAGGCGGAGTGACTTTTGCCAAATACTTTAGGTGTTACAGAGGTAATGAGGTGGCCAAGATGGTGTCTAAGTTGCAACATCAGTTTAGCTCACGTTTAAAACAACTCACCATTTTGGTAAAGGAGCTGAAGCGCGCGCCAGGAATGGCCAACCAGAGCATCGTTAAACAGCTGATTGTCTCTTAACATGCCTGCCATTGCTCATTACAGAGGCTGCACGGCATTTTGTTGGCTCGCCCCTCCCCCCTAACAACGACCAGCTGTTTGAAAGTAAACACAGCACTGATGTCAATTTCCAGCACTACTTAAAGGGATCCTCACCCTTTCATAGTCATTGCTGCTGAAGCTGTGAAGAGGACCTCTGAAACACGAGAGACTTTCTGGGACACTTTTTCAAGATTTCATCAACTCTCGCGCAACATTCGGGAAATTCTCTGAGGTCTTCACCGAAGAGAATGAAACTACCGGATTGTGTTTAAAAATTCATCTGGTTCACTAATTTTCTTTAGTGAAGGAAATCTGCCGTCCTTACCCGACCTGGCCTACATGTGACTCCAGACCCACAGCAATGTGGTTGACTCTTAACTGCCCTCTGAAATGGCCCAGCAAGCCACTCAGTTGTACCAAGCCGCTATGACAAACTGTGGGAGCACTTTCACCACACGGACTGCAGCGGTTCAAGAAAGCGGCTCACCACCACCTTCTCAGGGCAATTAGGGATGGGCAATAAATGCCGGTCTTGCCAGCGATGCCCACATCCCAGAACGAATTTTTAAAAATAGGAATATCTCATAAAAAGCTCCAATAACATGGTCGTCAGGGATATTGCAAGATTAGGTCAGCAATTCTATTCTGAAACTTGTCCCTGACTCAAGAACAGCAACAATCGCTGTACCTGGAGTCTAATATATTCTCAAGAACATTTTGCTTGTTTCCTTCATTATCTAGATACCCTGGTATTGCACAAAATGATACTGTTGCAAGTTTGTTTGTTTTTAACACTGACATGTTGCAAAAAGCATGAGTAGCTTGGAAGAGAAAGCATGAAACATAAATCATTTTGTTAATCGGTATATGTTGAATATTGAAACATTTAAACGCTAAACTTTTGATTATCTCTACCAAGTGTTGAGATGCACAACATTTTACATAGGTTTCTGCACAGAGCACATCTGTCCTATTGCAGAGGTTGTGAATATAGTTAAGTGTGTGCAGTCAGTTCCAACTATTGTTTTCTTAGTGATTAGGCTTTCCGGTATAAACTGAGTCACAGTGTGCATTTAACACAGACTGTGGTCTGTACTAAACTTGTGTCAGCCAGTGGCTCAGTGGGTAGAACCCTCGCCTCTGAGTCAGAAGTTTGTGGGTTTAAGTCCCACTTCAGGGACTTGAGCACAAAAATCTAGACTGACACTCCAGTGCAGTGCTGAGGGAGTACTGTCTTTCAGTTGAGATGTTAAACCAAGGTCCCGTCTGCCCTCTCAGGTGAACGTAACAGATCCCATGGCACTATTTCAAAAAACAGCAGGGGAGTTATCGCTGGCCAATATTTATCCCTCAATTAAAATAACAAAATAACAAAAAAACAGATTAACTGGTCATTATCATGTTGCTGTTTGTGGGAGCTTGCTGTGCACAAATTGGCATTTCCTACATTACAACAGTGACTGCACTCCAAAATGACTTCATTGGCTGTAAAGCGTTTTGAGATGTCCAGTAGTTGTGCAATTCTTTCTTTAAACTGGGGTATATCTCCTTTATAAAATGCCACAAAAATATCCAAACATAAAAGAAAGTGAGAGCATACTCCAATCGGTAAATGTTCCACGTTATGCTGCCGATCTCTGCAATCTCCCAAATGCAGATTGGGTAATTCAGCATTTATTCAAAAAACTCGAGCAGGTCAGGAGCACATCATTGAGAAATTAAAGCTTCTTAGAATTTATCAAATGCTAATTTAACTTTTCTAATAATTAACTTAATAACTAAAAAACAAACTGTAGATGGCTTGGCCCCTGAAGCAACCACAGTATGGGAATGTGTTCGTGATTAATCATATTTAGGTGGCTCATAAACCTCTCACTGTTTCTGAATGTGGTATTACCACATTTTATTCTGAAATAGTGGATGATCTACTAGCAGAGTCCTGAACAAATAGGGCAGCATTGCTATAGATCAGCAGGGTTGACAACACTGATTATGAGAAAAAGAGGTTTATTTTAGCAGGAACTCAATCCATCACAATTGGCCAGACTCCCTCTGTCCCATTCAATAAGGTGCCTTGGCCCAAGCTCAGAAAAGCACCATCTATGCAACCCATTCTTGGATAGAAAGTGGAACATATGGGCTCGGGTGTGACCCCGAGCTTCCGGTCGCCTGTCACTTTAATTCCGCGCTCAAATCCCACTCTAACCTCTCCAGCCTCGGCCTCTTACACTGTTGTAATGAAGCTCAGTGTAAGCTCAAGGAACAGCACCTCATCTTTCGATTAGGCACTTTAAAGCCTTCTGGACTCAACATCGAGTTTAACAATTTCAGACCGTAACCACTGCCCCTATTTTTTCAGATGGCAGCATTTGTTGATTCTGCCATTCCCATTTACACCCTATCCAGACTCATCTTTTGTTTCTTTACCTGAACCATTACCGTCTCCTTTTGCCTTGCACCATCATCCCTTTTTATCATTTAATCTCTCCTGCCTTCCACCCTATCACAGACCTTCCCTTTTGTTCTTTCCTCCCCTCCCCCTTTCCCTGCCCCTGCACTTGCTTAAACTCTGTAACATCTCGAACTTTTTTCAGTTCTGACAAAAGGTCATCGACCTGAAACGTTAACTCTGTTTCTCTCTCCACAGATGCTGCCTGACCCGCTGAGCATTTCCTGCATTTTCTGTTTTTATTGTGGAACACACACATCTGTTGCTTGACCAGTGACTTACTCCGGGCAACACATGGAATGGAACATGTTGACAAGGCTGTGATAAAACTTCAGACATCTAATGCCTTTGTAAACTGCTCCAAATGGGCTTTCATTTAACAGTGCACAGGTCAATAATTGTGATTATATTGGCAGCTGGTTGTGATAAAGTGGAATGAGAATGCAGATAGAGTGTGACTTATTTTGTCTACTGCTGGAGTATTTCCTATTGACTGAAAAGATTTGACAGGACGCAGTCACCAGGATGCTGACCGAGATTGTTCTTTGAATGGAATCTTTGTATTTGCTGCAGTTACATTCCAGATAGTGGCAGCAAATCAATGCGAGTCCATTCTTTGGAGGTAACCTCACTTATCTCAACCCCTTCAGGAACAGCATAGCACCGACAATGTTACACTGCACCTTTTAATATCAGGATAAAGAATATCTTAGAGCAACATGTGCTAAAAGTGCACAAAATGATAATTGGTAATCATCTGCGCCTTCGATTACACTACAACCGTGTCTCTCTCCCTCTCTCTCGTTCTCTCTATCTCACGCACGCTCTTTAACTCTCTTTTTTTCACTCTCTTTTTTTCTCGCTCTCTCTTACATACACTCTTCCACTCTCTGTCTCTTTCTCTCTCTTTCTCACTCTGTCCCTCTCTGTCTCTCTCTCTCTCTATATCTTTTTTCTCTCTTTCTCTCACATGTCCTTCATTCAATCACGGAGAGAGAATCAAATACATTTTTGTGACATTTGCTGTGAGAATGTCAACATCTAAATTTCAAAAGGCCAAAAGCAATGTTTTATTTAAATGTATGTATAAAGTGTGTGACGGGAGTTTTAAGAAAATATTTGCATTACTTTATGTTACGCCTGGAGAGTACAGGGAAAAAAATGATAATTTTATTCCGATGGAATTGGGAGGGGAATTCTTCATGTTCATTTTTGAAGTCTTGTCATCTCCAATCATTGGTTAATAAAATACAGCGAAGCACTTTATCAATAACCAATATTTGTACTGATTGTCATTTCTTTCATTTATAGGTAGAGAAGGTGATGAAAAGGTCCTTGGGTGAAGTAATGCTTCAAGCTATCACAGCGTACCCTGAGGCTTGCCGAGAGCAGTGGGTGCTGAACTGGCCCGGGCAGATTGTGTTGGCATCCAGCATTGTGTACTGGACTGCATCCGTCTCACAGGTGTGTAAATAGTCTGCCCGACTCACAAGTGTGTAAATAATCAGCCTGTCTCACGGGTGTGTAAATAATCTGCCTAGCTCACGGGTGTGTAAATAGTCTCCCGCCTCACAGGTGTGCAAATAGTCTGCCTGTCTCACAGGAGATAAATAGTCTGCCCGACTGACAGGTGTGGAAATAGTCTGCCCGACTCACAGGTGTGTAAATAATCTGCCTGTCTCACGGGTGTGTAAATAGTCTCCCACCTCACAGGTTTATAAATAGTTGTGTACATAGTCTGCCTGTATCACACATGTGTAAATAGTCTGCTCGCCTCCTGGGTGTGTAAATAGTCTCCTGCTTCACAGGTGTGTAAATAGTCCTTTCCGTCTCACAGGTGTGCAAATAGTCCTTTCCGTCTCACATGTGTGTAAATAGTCTGCCCCTCTAACAGATGTATAAATAGTCTGCCGATCCAACAGGTGTGTAAATAGTCTGCCCTTCTCACAGGTGTGTAAATAGTCTCCCGTCTCACAGGTGTGTAAATAGTCTCCCCGTCTCATATGTGTGTAAACAGTTTCCCGTCTCACAGGTGTGTAAATAGTCTCCCGTCTCACAGGTGTGTAAATAGTCCCCCCATCTCACAGGTGTGTAAATAGTCTCCCCGTCTCACAGGTTTGTAAATAATCTAACTGCCCGTCTCACAGGTGTGTAAATAGTCTCCCATCTTACAGGTGTGTAAATTGTCTGTCCATCACACAGGTGTGCAAACCATCCATCCTGTCTCATGGGTTTGTAAATAAACTAACTGCCCGTCTCACAGGTGTGTAAATAGTCTCCCGTCTCACAGGTGTGTAAATAGTTTCCCCGTCTCATATGTGTGTAAACAGTTTCCCGTCTCACAGGTGTGTAAATAGTCTCCCGTCTCACAGGTGTGTAAATAGTCCCCCCATCTCACAGGTGTGTAAATAGTCTCCCCGTCTCACAGGTTTGTAAATAATCTAACTGCCCGTCTCACAGGTGTGTAAATAGTCTCCCATCTTACAGGTGTGTAAATTGTCTGCCCATCACACAGGTGTGCAAACCATCCATCCCGTCTCATGGGTATGTAAATAGTTTCTCAAGTCTCACATGTGTGTAAATATTCTGCCAATCCCACAGGTATGTAAATAGTCTGCCTGTATCATACGTGTGTAAATAGTCTGCTCGTCTCATGGGTGTGTAAATAGTCTCCTGCCTCACAGGTGTCGAAACAGTCCCTTCCATCTCACAGGTATGTAAATTGTCTGCCCCTCTAACACGTGTGTAAATAGTCTGACCGTTTCACACGTGCGTAAATAGTCTCTCCCATCTCACAGGTGTGTAAATAGTCTGCTCATCTGACAGGTGTGTAAGTAGTCTACCCGTCTCAAGGGTATGTTAATAGTTTGCCCGCCTCACAGGTATGTAAATAGTATACACCTCCCACAAGTGTATAAATAGTCTGCCCGCCTCACAGGTGTGTAACTAGTCTGCCCTCCTCACAGGTGTGTAAATAGTCTGCCCATCTCACAGGTGTGTAAAGAGCCCATTGTCTCACAGGTGTGTAAATACTTTCTCCCACCTCACGGGTGTGTAAATAGTATGTCAATCTCACAGGTGTGTAAATATTCTGCCCGTCTCACAGATGTGTAAGTAGTCTCCCCGTGTCAAAGGTCTGTAAATAGTCTGTCTGTCTCACAGGTGTGTAAATAGTCTCCCACCTCACAGGTGTGTAAATAATGTCCCCATGTCACATGTGTGTAAATAGTCTGCCAATCTCACAGGTGTGTAAATAGTCTCCCATCTCACAGGTGTGTAAATAATCTCCCCATGTCACATGTGTGTAAATAGTCTGCCAAACTCACAGGTGTGTAAATAGTCTGCCCGTCTCACAGGTGTGTAAATAGTCTGCCTGACTCACAGATGTGTAAATAGTCCCGCCATCCCACAGGTGTGTAAATAGTCTGCCTGTCTGACAGGTGTGTAAATAGTCTGCCCGTATCACAGGTGTGCAAATTGTCCCGCCACCCCACAGGTGTGTAAACATTCTTCCCATCTCACATGTGTGTAAATAGTCTGCCCGTCTCACAGGTGTGTAAATAGTCTGCCTGCATCGCAGGTGTGCAAATTGTCCCGCCATCCCACAGATGTGTAAATAGCCTGCCCGTTTCACAGGTGTGAAAATAGTCTCCCATCTCGCAGGTGTGTAAATAGTCTCCCGTCTCACAGGTGTGTAAAGAGTCTGCCCATCTCACTGGTGTGTAATTATTCTGCCCACTGCAGGTGAGTAAATAGTCTACCTATCTCACAGCTGTGTAAATAATATGCCCGCCTCACAAGTGTGTAAATAGTCTCCCATCTCACAACTGTGTAAATCATATGCTCGTCTCACGGGTGTGTAAATAGTCTCCTGTTTGACGGGTGTGTAAATAGACTGCCTGTCTTACAGATGTGTAAATAGTCTCACGTCTTACAGGTGTGTAAATAGACTATGTGTCTCACAGGTGTGCAAATAGTCTGCCCGCCTCACAGGTGTGTAATCAGTCTGCTCATCTCACAGATGTGTAAATAGTCTCCCATCTCACGGGTGTGTAAATAGTCTGCCCATCTTACAGGTGTGTAAATAGTCTGCCTGTATCACAGGTGTGCAAATTGTACCGCCACCCCACAGGTGTGTAAATAGGCGGCCCATCTCACAGGTGTGAAAATAGTCTCCCACCCCGCAGGTGTGTAAATAGTCTCCCGTCTCAGAGGTGTGTAAAGAGCCTGCCCATCTCACTGGTGTGTAATTAGTCTGCCCGCTGCAAGTGAGTAAATAGTCTACCTATCTCACAGCTGTGTAAATAATATGCCCGCCTCACAAGTGTGTAAATAGTCTCCCATCTCACAACTGTGTAAATCATATGCTCGTCTCACGGGTGTGTAAATAGTCTCCAGTTTCACAGGTGTGTAAATAGACTGCCTGTCTTACAGGTGTGTAAATAGGCTCACGTCTTACAGGTGTGTAAATAGACTATGTGCCTCACAGGTGTGCACATAGTCTGCCCGCCTCACAGGTGTGTAATCAGTCTGCTCATCTCACAGATGTGTAAATTATCTGCCACCTCACAGGTGTATAAATAGTCTGCCCATCTCACAGGTGTGTAATTATTCTGCCCGCTGCAGATGAATAAATAGTCTACCTATCTCACGTCTGTGTAAAAAGTATGTTCGTCTCACAAGTGTGTAAATAGTCTCCCATCTCACAACTGTGTAAATCATATGTTCGTCTCACAGGCGTGTAAATAGTCTCCTGTCTCACAGGTGTGTACATAGACTGCCTGTCTTCCAAGTGTGTAAATAGTCTCCCATCTCACATGTGTGTAAACAGACTATCTGTCTCACGGGTGTGTTAATAGTCTCCCCATCTCACAGGTGTGTAAAGAGTCTCTCTGTCTCACAGGTGTGCAAATAATCTGCCTGCCTCACAGGTGTGCAATCAGTCTGCTCATCTCACAGATGTGTGAATAGCCTCCCATCTCACAGGTGTGTAAATAGTCTGCCTGACTCGCAGGTATTTAAATAGTCTCACCATCCCACAGGTGTGTAAATAGTCTGCCCTTCTAACAGGTGTATAAATATTCTGCCCATCTCACAGGTGTGTAAATAGTCTGCCTGACTCGCAGGTGTGTAAATAGTCCCGCCATCCCACAGGTGTGTAAATATTCTGCCCGTCTCATAGGTCTGTAAATAGTCTGCCCATCTCACAGGTGTGTAAATAGTCTGCCTGTATCACAGGTGTGTAAAAAGTCTGCCTGACTCATAGGTGTCTAAATAGTCCTGCCATCCCACAGATGTGTATATAGACTGACTGTCTTACAGGTGTGTAAATAGCCTCCCATCCCACAGGTGTGCAAATAAATTATCTCACAGGTGTGCTAATAGTCTCCCCGTCTCACAGGTGTGAAAATAGACTGCCTGTCTCATGGTGTGTACATAGTCTCCCCATCTCACAGGTATGCAAAGAGTCTCTCTGTCTCACAGGCGTGCAAATAGTCTGCCCGCCTCACAGGTGTGTACATAGTCTGCCCGCCTCACAGGTGTGTAAATAGTCTCCCGTCCCATGGGTGCGTAAATAGTCTTACATCTCACAGGTGTGTAATCAGTCTGCCAATCACACAGGTGTGCAAACCATTCATCCCGTCTCATGGGTATGTAAATAGTTTCTCAAGTCTCACATGTGTGTAAATATTCTGCCAATCCCACAGGTATGTAAATAGTCTGCCTGTATCATACTTGTGTAAATAGTCTGCTCGTCTCATGGGTGTGTAAATAGTCTCCTGCCTCACAGGTGTCGAAACAGTCCCTTCCATCTCACAGGTATGTAAATTGTCTGCCCCTCTAACACGTGTGTAAATAGTCTGACCGTTTCACACGTGCGTAAATAGTCTCTCCCATCTCACAGGTGTGTAAATAGTCTGCTCATCTGACAGGTGTGTAAGTAGTCTACCCGTCTCAAGGATATGTTAATAGTTTGCCCGTCTCGCAGGTGTGTAAATAGTATACACCTCCCACAAGTGTATAAATAGTCTGTCCGCCTCACAGGTGTGTAACTAGTCTACCCGCCTCACAGATGTGTAAATAGTCTGCTCATCTCACAGGTGTGTAAAGAGCCTATTGTCTCACAGGTGTGTAAATACTTTCTCCCACCTCACGGGTGTGTAAATAGTATGTCAATCTCACAGGTGTGTAAATATTCTGCCCGTCTCACAGATGTGTAAATAGTCTCCCCGTGTCAAAGGTCTGTAAATAGTCTGCCCGTCTCACAGGTGTGTAAATAGTCTCCCATCTCACAGGTGTGTAGTCTCCCGTCTCACAGGTGTGTAAATAGTC
Source organism: Pristiophorus japonicus (assembly GCF_044704955.1). Lineage (NCBI taxonomy): Eukaryota > Metazoa > Chordata > Chondrichthyes > Pristiophoridae > Pristiophorus > Pristiophorus japonicus. The sequence continues at coordinate 81,026,725 of NC_091989.1, read as the reverse complement.
TCCCGTCTCACAGGTGTGTAAATAATCTGCCCGTCTCACAGTTGTGTAAATAGTCTCCCGTCTCACAGGTGTGTAAATAGTCTCCCGTCTCACAGATGTGTAAATAGTCTCCCGTCTCACAGCTGTGTAAATAGTCTGCCCGTCTCACAGGTGTGTAAATAGCCTCCATCTCACAGGTGTGTAAATAGTCTCCCGTCTCACAGGTGTGTAAATAGTTCGCATCTCACAGGCGTGTCCATAGTTTCCCATCTCACAGGTGTGTGAATAGTCTCTTCCGCCTCATAGGTGTGTAAATAGTCTTCCATCTCACTGGTGTGTAAATAGCCTCCCATCTCACAGGTGTGTAAATAGTCTCTTCCATCTCGCAGCTGTGTAAATAGTTTGCCCGTCTCACAGGTGTGTAAATAGTCTACTTGTCTTACAGGTGTGTAAATAATCTGCACATCTCACAATTGTGTAAATAGCCTTCCGTCTCAGAGATGTGTAATCGTCCTCCGTCTCACAGGTGTGGAAATAGTCTTCCATCTCAGGTGTGTGTAAATAATCTGACCGTCTCACAGGTGTGTAAATCAATGTGTGTTGCACAGGTGTGTAAATAGTCTGCCCGCCACACAGGTGTGTAAGTAGTCTGCCCGCCTCACATGTGTGTAAAGAGTGCCTCCCACCTCACAGGTGTGTAAATAGTCTACCCGTCCCACAGGTATGTAAATAATCTGTTCATCTTACATGTGTGTAAATAGTCTCCCGTCTCACAGGTGTGTAAATAGTCTCCTGTCTTACAGGTGTTTAAATAGTCTGCCTGCCTCACTGGTGTGTAAAGAGACAGCCTGTCTCACATGTGTGTAAATAGTCTCACATCTCACAGGTGTGTCAAGTGTCAGCCCATATCACGGGTGTGTAAATAGTCTCCACATCTCACAGGTGTGTAAAGAGTCAACCCGTCTCACAGGTGTGTAAATAATCTGCCCGTCTCACCGGTGTGTAAATACTCTCCCCGTCTCACAGGTGTGTAAATAGTCTGCCCATCTCACAAGTGTGTAAATATTCTCTCCGTCTCACAAGTGTGTAAATACTCTCCCCGTCTCACAGGTGTGTAAATACTCTCCCCGTCTCACAGGTGCGCCCCCAGGTCCCGCTGTACCGCGGCACCATTTAAAAAAGGAGGCAGACAAAAAGCAGGAAACTATAGACCAGTTAGTCTAACATCTGTAGTTGGGAAAATGTTGGCGTTCATTATTAAAGAAGCAGTAGCAGCACATTTGGAAAGGAAACTTCAGTCAGGCAGTGTCAGCATGGATTTATGAAGGGCAGTCATGTTTGACAAATTTTCTGGAGTTCTTCCAGGATGTAACAAACAGGGTGGATAAAGAGGAACCAGTGGATGTGGTGTATTTGGACTGCCAGAAGGCATTTGACAAGGTGCCACGTAAAAGGTTACTGCACAAGATAAAGGTTCAGGGGTTGGTAGTAATTTATGAGCATGGATAGAGAATTGGCTGTCTAACAGGGAACAGAGAGTCGGGATAAATGGTTCATTCTCTGGTTGGCAACCAGTAACTAGTGGGGTGCCATAGGATCAGTGCTGGAACCCCAACTATTTACAATCTATATTAATGACTTGGAAGAAGGGACTGAGTAAAACGTAGCCAAGTTTGCTGATGGTAAAAAGATGGGAGGAAAAGCAATGTGTGAGGAGGACAAAAAAAATCTGCAAAAACAGAGATAAGGAGAAATTTCTTCTCTCAGAGGGTTGTAAATCTGTGGAATTCGCTGTCTCAGAGAGCCAATGATCAGATCAGCCATGATCTTATTGAATGGCGGAGCAGGCTCGAGGGGCCCTATGGCCTACTCCTCTTATTTCTTATGTTCTTATTTTCTTATGTGTGTAAATAGTCTGCCCACCTCACGGGTGTGTAAATAGTATGCTCATCTCACAGGTGTGTAAATAGTGTGCCCGTCTCGCAGGTGTGTGAAGAGTCTGCCCATCTCACGGCTGTGTAAATAGCCTCCATCTCACAGCTGTGTAAATAGTCTGCCCATCTCACAGGTGTGTAAATAGTCTTCCATCTCACAGGTGTGTAGTCTCCCGTCTCACAGGTGTGTAAATAGTCTCCCGTCTCACAGGTGTGTAAATAGTCTGCCCGTCTCACAGCTGTGTAAATAGTCTCCCGTCTCACAGGTGTGTAAATAGTCTCCCGTCTCACAGATGTGTAAATAGTCTCCCGTCTCACAGCTGTGTAAATAGTCTGCCCGTCTCACAGGTGTGTAAATAGCCTCCATCTCACAGGTGTGTAAATAGTCTCCCGTCTCACAGGTGTGTAAATAGTCTCCCGTCTCACAGATGTGTAAATAGTCTCCCGTCTCACAGCTGTGTAAATAGTCTGCCCGTCTCACAGGTGTGTAAATAGCCTCCATCTCACAGGTGTGTAAATAGTCTCCCGTCTCACAGGTGTGTAAATAGTTCGCATCTCACAGGCGTGTCCATAGTCTCCCATCTCACAGGTGTGTGAATAGTCTCTTCCGCCTCATAGGTGTGTAAATAGTCTTCCATCTCACCGGTGTGTAAATAGCCTCCCATCTCACAGGTGTGTAAATAGTCTCTTCCATCTCGCAGCTGTGTAAATAGTTTGCCCGTCTCACAGGTGTGTAAATAGTCTACTTGTCTTACAGGTGTGTAAATAATCTGCACATCTCACAATTGTGTAAATAGCCTTCCGTCTCAGAGATGTGTAATCGTCCTCCGTCTCACAGGTGTGGAAATAGTCTTCCATCTCAGGTGTGTGTAAATAATCTGACCGTCTCACAGGTGTGTAAATCAATGTGTGTTGCACAGGTGTGTAAATAGTCTGCCCGCCACACAGGTGTGTAAGTAGTCTGCCCGCCTCACATGTGTGTAAAGAGTGCCTCCCACCTCACAGGTGTGTAAATAGTCTACCCGTCCCACAGGTATGTAAATAATCTGTTCATCTTACATGTGTGTAAATAGTCTCCCGTCTCACAGGTGTGTAAATAGTCTCCTGTCTTACAGGTGTTTAAATAGTCTGCCTGCCTCACTGGTGTGTAAAGAGACAGCCTGTCTCACATGTGTGTAAATAGTCTCACATCTCACAGGTGTGTCAAGTGGCAGCCCATATCACGGGTGTGTAAATAGTCTCCACATCTCACAGGTGTGTAAAGAGTCAACCCGTCTCACAGGTGTGTAAATAATCTGCCCGTCTCACCGGTGTGTAAATACTCTCCCCGTCTCACAGGTGTGTAAATACTCCCCCCGTCTCACAGGTGTGTAAATAGTCTGCCCATCTCACAAGTGTGTAAATACTCTCCCCGTCTCACAAGTGTGTAAATACTCTCCCCGTCTCACAGGTGTGTAAATACTCTCCCCGTCTCACAGGTGCGCCCCCAGGTCCCGCTGTACCGCGGCACCATTTAAAAAAGGAGGCAGACAAAAAGCAGGAAACTATAGACCAGTTAGTCTAACATCTGTGGTTGGGAAAATGTTGGCGTTCATTATTAAAGAAGCAGTAGCAGCACATTTGGAAAGGAAACTTCAGTCAGGCAGTGTCAGCGTGGATTTATGAAGGGCAGTCATGTTTGACAAATTTTCTGGAGTTCTTCCAGGATGTAACAAACAGGGTGGATAAAGAGGAACCAGTGGATGTGGTGTATTTGGACTGCCAGAAGGCATTTGACAAGGTGCCACGTAAAAGGTTACTGCACAAGATAAAGGTTCAGGGGTTGGTAGTAATTTATGAGCATGGATAGAGGATTGGCTGTCTAACAGGGAACAGAGAGTCGGAATAAATGGTTCATTCTCTGGTTGGCAACCAGTAACTAGTGGGGTGCCATAGGATCAGTGCTGGAACCCCAACTATTTACAATCTATATTAATGACTTGGAAGAAGGGACTGAGTAAAACGTAGCCAAGTTTGCTGATGGTACAAAGATGGGAGGAAAAGCAATGTGTGAGGAGGACACAAAAAATCTGCAAAAACAGAGATAAGGAGAAATTTCTTCTCTCAGAGGGTTGTAAATCTGTGGAATTCGCTGTCTCAGAGAGCCAATGATCAGATCAGCCATGATCTTATTGAATGGCGGAGCAGGCTCGAGGGGTCCTATGGCCTACTCCTCCTATTTCTTATGTTCTTATTTTCTTATGTGTGTAAATAGTCTGCCCACCTCACGGGTGTGTAAATAGTATGCTCATCTCACAGGTGTGTAAATAGTCTCCCATCTCACAGGTGTGTAAATAGTCTCTTCCATCTCGCAGTTCTATAAATAGTTTGCCTGTCTCACAGGTGTGTAAACAGTCTGGTTATCTTACAGGTGTATGAATAATCTGCACATCTCACAGGTATGTTAATAGCCTTCCGTCTCACTGGTGTGTAAATTGTCCTCCATCTCACAGGTGTGTAAATAGTCTTCCATCTCAGGGGTGTGTAAATATTCTGCCCGTCTCACAGGTGTGTAAATCGTCTGTGTGTTGCACAGGTGTGTAAGCAGTCTGCCCACCTCACAGGTGTGTAAAGAGTGCCTCCCACCTCACAGGTGTGTAAATAGTATGCCAGTCCCACAGGAGTGTAAATAACCTGCTCATCTTACATGGGTGTAAATAGTCTCCCATCTCACAGGTGTGTAAATAGTCTCCCGTCACACAGGTGTGTAAATAGTCTCCCCATCTCACAGGTATGTAAATAGTCTCCCCATCTCACAGGTGTGTAAATAGTCTCCCATCTCGCAGGTGTGCAAAAAGTCTCACCGTCTCACAGGTGTGTAAATAGTCGTCCTGTCTCACAGGGGTGTAAATAGTGTGCCCGTCTCACAGGTGTGCAAATAGTCTTCCTGTCTCACAGGGTTGTAAATAGTCTCCACGTCTCACAGGTTATAAGTAGTTTCTAGCCTGATAGGTTTGCAAATAGTTGCTCCCATCTCATAGGTGTGTAAATAGTCTGCCCGTCTCACAGGTGTGTAAATAGTCTCACGACTCACAGGCGTGTAAATATTATACTCGTCTTACCGGTGTGTAAATAGTCTTCTCACGTCTCACAGGTGTGTAAATAGTCTGCCCATCTCGCAGGTGTGTAAACAGTCTCACGTCTCACAGGTGTGTAAATAATCTGCCCATATCACAGGTGTGTAAATAATCTCTCCGTCTCATAGGTGTGCCCCCAGGTCCCGCTGTACTGCGGCACTATTTAAAAAAGGAGGCAGACAAAAAGCAGGAAACTATAGACCAGTTAGTCTAACATCTGTGGTTGGGAAAATGTTTGCATTCATTATTAAAGAAGCACTAGCAGCACATTTGGAAAAGCAAAATTCAGTCAGGCAGAGTCAGCATGGATTTATGAAGGGCAGTCATGTTTGACAAATTTTCTGGAGGTCTTCCAGGATGTAACAAACAGGGTGGATAAAGAGGAACCAGTGGATGTGGTGTATTTGGACTTCCAGAAGGCATTTGACAAGGTGCCACGTAAAAGGTTACTGCACAAGATAAAAGTTCACGGGGTTGGTAGTAATATATTGGCATGGATAGAGGATTGGCAATCTAAAAGGGAACAGAGAGTCGGGATAAATGGTTCATTCTCTGCTTGGCAACCAGTAACTAGTAGGGTACCATAGGATCAGTGCTGGGACCCCAACTATTTACAATCTATATTAATAACTTGGAAGAAGGGACTGAGTATAATGTAGCCAAGTTTACTGATGGTACAAAGATGGGAGGAAAAACAATGTGTGCGGAGGACACAAAAAATCTGCAAAAGGACATAGACAGGCTAAGTAAGTGGGCAAAAATTTGGCAGATGGAGTATAATGTTGGAAAGTGTGAGGTCATGCTCTTTGGCAGAAAAAATCAAAGAGCAAGTTAATATTTAAATGGAGAAAGATTGCAAAATGCCGCAGTACAGCTGGATGGTAATTGTACATGAAACACAAAAGGACAGTGTGCAGGTACAGCAAGTGATCTGGAAGGCCAATGGTATCTTGGCCTTTATTGCAAAGGGGATGGAGTATAAAAGCAGGGAAGTCTTGCTACAGGTATACAAGGTATTGGTGAGGCCACACCTGGAATAATGCGTGCAGTTTTGGTTTCCATATTTACGAAAGGCAATACTTGTTTTGGAGGCAGTTCAGCGAAGGTTCACTCGGTTGATTCCGAGGATGAGGCGGTTGATTATGAGGAAAGGTTGAGTAGGTTGGGCCTCCAATCATTGGAATTCAGAAGAATGACAGGTGATCTTATTGAAACGTATAAGATTATGAGGGGGCCTGACAAGGTGGATGCAGAGAGGATGTTTCCACTGATGGGGAAAACTAGAACTGGAGGGCATGATCTTAGAATAAGGGGCAGTCCATTTAAAACAGATATGAGAAGAAATTTCTTCTCTCAGAGGGTTGTAAATCTGTGGAATTCGCTGTCTCGGAGAGCCAATGATCAGATCAGCCATGATCTTATTGAATGGCTGAGCAGGCTCGAAGGGCCGTATGGCCTACTCCTCCTATTTCTTATGTTCTTATTTTCTTATGTGTGTAAATAGTCTGCCCGCCTCACGGGTGTGTAAATAGTATGCTCATCTCACAGGTGTGTAAATAGTGTGCCCGTCTCACAGGTGTGTAAATAGTCTCCCATCTCACAGGTGTGTAAATAGTCTGTCCGTCTCACAGGTGTGTAAATAGTCTCACGACTCACAGGTGTGTAAATATTCTACTCGTCTTACCGGTGTGTAAATGGCCTCCCGTCTCACCGGTGTGTAAATAGACTGCCCGTCTCACAGGTGTGTGAATAATCTGCCCATCTCACAGGTGTGTAAATAGTTTCCCCATCTCACGGGCGTGTAAATAGTCTCCCCGTCTCACAGGTTGTAAATAACCTGCCCGTCTCACAGGTGTGTAAATAATCTGCCCATCTCACAGGTGTGTAAATAGTCTCCCCGTCTCACAGGTGTGTAAATAATCTGCCCGTCTCAAAGGTGTGTAAATGGTCTCCCCGTCTCACAGGTGTGTAAATAATCTCCCCATCTCACAGGTGTGTAAATAATCTCCCCATCTCACAGGTGTGTAAATAATCTCCCCGTCTCACAGGTGTGTAAATAATCTGCCCTTCTCACAGGTGTGTAAATAGTCTCCCCGTCTCACAGGTGTGTAAATACTCTCCCCGTCTCACAGGTGTGTAAATAGTCTCCCCGTCTCACAGGTGTGTAAATACTCTCCCCGTCTCACAGGTGTGTAAATAGTCTCCCCGTCTCACAGGTGTGTAAATACTCTCCCCGTCTCACAGGTGTGTAAATAGTCTCCCCGTCTCACAGGTGTGTAAATACTCTCCCCGTCTCACAGGTGCGCCCCCAGGTCCCGCTGTACTGCGGCACTATTTAAAAAAGGAGGCAAACAAAAAGCAGGAAACTATAGACCAGTTGGTCTAACATCTGAGGTTGGGAAAATGTTGACATTCATTATTAAAGAAGCAGCAGCAGCACATTTGGAAAAGCAAAATTCAGTCAGGCAGAGTCAGCATGGATTTATGAAGGGCAGTCATGTTTGACATATTTTCTGGAGGTCTTCCAGGATGTAACAAACAGGGTTCATAAAGAGGAACCAGTGGATGTGGTGTATTTGGACTTCCAGAAGGCATTTGACAAGGTGCCACGTAAAAGGTTACTGCACAAGATATAATTTCACAGGGTTGGTAGTAATATATTGGCATGGATAGAGGATTGGCAATCTAAAAGGGAACAGAGAGTCGGGATAAATGGTTCATTCTCTGCTTGGCAACCAGTAACTAGTGGGGTGCCACAGGATCAGTGCTGGAACCCCAACTATTTACAATCTATATTAATGACTTGGAAGAAGGGACTGAGTATAATGTAGCCAAGTTTACTGATGGTACAAAGATGGGAGGAAAAACAATGTGTGCGGAGAACACAAAATATCTGCAAAAGGACATAGACAGGCTAAGTAAGTGGGCAAAAATTTGGCAGATGGAGTATAATGTTGGAAAGTGTGAGGCCATGCTCTTTGGCAGAAAAAAATAAAAGAGCAAGTTAATATTTAAATGGAGAAAGATTGCAAAATGCCGCAGTCCAGCAGGATGGTAATTGTACATGAAACACAAAAGGACAGTGTGCAGGTACAGCAAGTGATCTGGAAGGCCAATGGTATCTTGGCCTTTATTGCAAAGGGGATGGAGTATAAAAGCAGGGAAGTCTTGCTACAGGTATACAAGGTATTGGTGAGGCCACACCTGGAATAATGCGTGCAGTTTTGGTTTCCATATTTACGAAAGGCAATACTTGTTTTGGAGGCAGTTCAGCGAAGGTTCACTAGGTTGATTCCGAGGATGAGGCGGTTGACTTATGAGGAAAGGTTGAGTAGGTTGGGCCTCTACTCATTGGAATTCAGAAGAATGACAGGTGATCTTATCGAAACGTATAAGATTATGAGGGGGCCTGACAAGGTGGATGCAGAGAGGATGTTTCCACTGATGGGGAAAACTAGAACTGGAGGGCATGATCTTAGAATAAGGGGCAGTCCATTTAAAACAGATATGAGGAGAAATTTCTTCTCTCAGAGGGTTGTAAATCTGTGGAATTCGCTGTCTCGGAGAGCCAATGATCAGATCAGCCATGATCTTATTGAATGGTGGAGCATGCTCGAAGGGCAGTATGGCCTACTCCTCCTATTTCTTATGTTCTTATTTTCTTATGTGTGTAAATAGTCTGCCCACCTCACGGGTGTGTAAATAGTATGCTCATCTCACAGGTGTGTAAATAGTGTGCCCGTCTCACAGGTGTGTAAATAGTCTCCCATCTCACAGGTGTGTAAATAGTCTGTCCGTCTCACAGGTGTGTAAATAGTCTCACGACTCACAGGTGTGTAAATATTCTACTCGTCTTACCGGTGTGTAAATAGCCTCCCGTCTCACCGGTGTGTAAATAGTCTCCCCGTCTCACAGGTGTGTAAATAGTCTCCCCGTCTCACAGGTTGTAAATAATCTGCCCGTCTGATAGGTATGTAAATAATCTGCCCATCTCACAGGTGTGTAAATAGTCTCCCCGTCTCACAGGTGTGTAAATAGTCTCCCCGTCTCACAGGTGTGTAAATAATCTGCCCGTCTTAAAGGTGTGTAAATTGTCTCCCCGTCTCACAGGTGTGTAAATAATCTACCCGTCTCACAGGTGTGTAAATAATCTGCCCGTCTCACAGGTGTGTAAATAGTCTCCCCGTCTCACAGGTGTGTAAATAATCTCCCCGTCTCACAGGTGTATAAATAGCCTCCCCGTCTCACAGGTGTGTAAATAATCTGCCCGTCTCACAGGTGTGTAAATAGTCTCCCCGTCTCACAGGTGTGTAAATAATCTGCCCGTCTCACAGGTGTGTAAATAGTCTCCCCGTCTCACAGGTGTGTAAATACTCTCCCCGTCTCACAGGTGTGTAAATAATCTCCCCGTCTCACAGGTGCGCCCCCAGGTCCCGCTGTACCGCGGCACTATTTAAAAAAGGAGGCAAACAAAAAGCAGGAAACTATAGACCAGTTGGTCTAACATCTGAGGTTGGGAAAATGTTTGCATTCATTATTAAAGAAGCAGCAGCAGCACATTTGGAAAAGCAAAATTCAGTCAGGCAGAGTCAGCATGGATTTATGAAGGGCAGTCATGTTTGACATATTTTCTGGAGGTCTTCCAGGATGTAACAAACAGGGTTCATAAAGAGGAACCAGTGGATGTGGTGTATTTGGACTTCCAGAAGGCATTTGACAAGGTGCCACGTAAAAGGTTACTGCACAAGATAAAAGTTCACGGGGTTGGTAGTAATATATTGGCATGGATAGAGGATTGGCAATTTAAAAGGGAACAGAGAGTCGGGATAAATGGTTCATTCTCTGGTTGGCAACCAGTAACTAGTGGGGTACCATAGGATCAGTGCTGGGACCCCAATTATTTACAATCTATATTAATGACTTGGAAGAAGGGACTGAGTATAATGTAGCCAAGTTTGCTGATGGTACAAAGATGGGAGGAAAAGCAATGTGTGAGGACACAAAAAATCTGCAAAAGAACATAGACAGGCTAAGTAAGTGGGCAAAAATTTGGCAGATGGAGTATAATTTTGGAAAGTGTGAGGTCATGCTCTTTGGCAGAAAAAAAATCAAAGACCAAGTTAATATTTAAATGGAGAAAGATTGCAAAATGCCGCAGTACAGCAGGATGATAATTGTGCATGAAACACAAAAGGACAGTGTGCAGGTACAGCAAGTGTTCAGGAAGGCCAATGGTATCTTGGCCTTTATTGCAAAGGGGATGGAGTATAAAAGCAGGGAAGTCTTGCTACAGGTATACAAGGTATTGGTGAGGCCACACCTGGAATAATGCGTGCAGTTTTGGTTTCCATATTTACGATAGGCAATACTTGTTTTGGAGGCAGTTCAGCGAAGGTTCACTAGGTTGATTCCGAGCATGAGGTGGTTGACTTATGAGGAAAGGTTGAGTAGGTTGGGCCTCTACTCATTGGAATTCAGAAGAATGACAGGTGATCTTATTGAAACGTATTATGAGGGGGCCTGACAAGGTGGATGCAGAGAGGATGTTTCCACTGATGGGGAAAACTAGAACTGGAGGGCATGATCTTAGAATAAGGGGCAGTCCATTTAAAACAGATATGAGGAGAAATTTCTTCTCTCAGAGGGTTGTAAATCTGTGGAATTCGCTGTCTCAGAGAGCCAATGATCAGATCAGCCATGATCTTATTGAATGGCGGAGCAGACTCGAAGGGCCGTATGGTCTACTCCTCCTATTTCTTATGTTCTTATTTTCTTATGTGTGTAAATAGTCTGCCCGTCTCACGGGTGTGTAAATAGTATGCTCATCTCACAGGTGTGTAAATAGTGTGCCCATCATGCAGGTGTGTAAATAGTCTCACATCTCACAGGTGTGTAAATAGTCTCTTCCGTCTCACAGGTGTCTAAATAGCCTCCCATCTCACAGGTGTGTAAATAGTCTCTTCCATCTCACAGGTGTGTAAATAGTTTCCCATCTCACCGGTGTGTAAATAGTCTCTTCTGTCTCACAGGTATGTAAATAGTCTCCCATCTCACAGGTGTGTAAATAGTCTCTTCCATCTCGCAGTTCTGTGAATAGTTTGCCTGTCTCACAGGTATGTAAACAGTCTGCTTATCTTACAGGTGTATGAATAATCTGCACATCTCACAGGTGTGTAAATAGCCTTCCGTCTCACTGGTGTGTAAATAGTCCTCCGTCTCACAGGTGTGTAAATAGACTTCCGTCTCAGGGGTTTATAAATATTCTGCCCGTCTCACAGGTGTGTAATTCGTCTGTGTGTTGCCAGGTATGTAAGTAGTCTGCCCACCTCACAGGTGTGTAAAGAGTGCCTCCCGTCTCACAGGTGTGTAAATAGTCTCCCCATCTCACAGGTGTGTAAATAGTCTCACGTCTCACAGGTGTGTAAATATTCTCCCGTCTCACAGGTGTGTAAAGAGTCAACCCGTCTCACGGGTGTGTTAACCGCCTCCCATCTTGCAGGTGTGTAAATAGTCTCCCCATCTCACAGGTGTGTAAATAGTCTCCCATCTCACAGGTGTGTAAAAGGCTCACCGTCTCACAGGTGTGTAAATAGTCTCCCCGTCTCACAGGGGTGTAAATAGTGTGCCCGTCTCACAGGTGTGTAAATAGTCTCCACGTATCACAGGTGTATAAGTAGTTTCCAGCCTGATAGGTGTGCAAATAGTTGCTCCCATCTCACAGGTGTGTAAATAGTCTCGCGACTCACAAGTGTGTAAATATTCTACTCGTCTTACAGGTATGCAAATAGCCTCCCGTCTCATGGGTGTGTAAATAGTCTGCCCGTCTCACAGGTGTGTAAATAGTCTGCCCATCTCACAGGTGTGTAAATAATGTGCCCGTCTCACAGGTTTGTAAATAGTCTCCCATCTCACAGGTGTGTAAATAGTCTCCCATCTCGCAGATGTATAAATAGCCTCCGTCTCACAGCTGTGTAAAAGTTCTGCCCGTCTCACAGGTGTGTAAATAGTTTCCCAGCTCACAGGTGTATAAATAGTCTGCCCATCGCACAGGTGTGTAAATAAACTGCCTATGTCACAGGTGTGTAAATAGTCTCCCGTTTCACAGGTGTGTAAATAGCCTTCCATATCACAGGTGTGTAAATAGTCTCCCATCTCGCAGGTGTGCAAATAAGCTGCCCAACTCACAGGTGTGTAAATAGTCTGCTCAATTCACGGGTGTGTAAAAATTCTGCCACCTCATGGGTGAGTAAATAGTCTCCCCGGCTCACAGCTCACATGTGTGTAAATAGTTTCCCAGCTCACATGTGTGTAAATAGTCTGCCCATCTCACAGGTGTGTAAATAATCTGCCCATCTCACAGGCATGTAAATAGTTTGCCCGCCTCACAAGTGTGTAAATAGTTTCCCATTTCAGAGGTGTGTAAATAGCCTGCCCACCTCATTGGTGTATAAATAGTCTCCCGTCTCACAGCTGTGTAAATAGTCTTCGGTCTCAGGGTTGTGTAAATACTCTGCCCGTCTCACATGTGTATTAAATAGTCTGCGTGTTGCACATCTGTGTAAAGACACTGCCCGTCTTACAGGTGTGTAAAAGGTCTGCCTGCCTCACAGGTGTGTAAAGAGTCTCTCCCACCTCACAGGTGTGTAAATAGTATATGTGTTGTACCGGTGTGTAAATAGTCTGTCCGTCTCATAGGTGTGTAAACAGCCAGCCAGCCTCACAGGTGTGGAAATAGTCTCCTCCTCTTACAGGTGTGCAAATAGTCTCATCGTCTTACAGGTGTGTAAATAGTCTCCCGTCTCACAGATGTGTAAATAGTCTCCCGTCTCACAGGTGTATAAAAAGTCTGCCCGTCTCACAGGTGTGTAATTAGTCTGCCCGCCTCACAGGTGTGTAAATAGTCTGCCCGTCTCACAGGTGTAGAAATACTCTCCCCGTCTCACAGGTGTGTAAATAGCCTCCCCCAGCTCACAGGTGTGTAAATAATCTGCCCGTCTCACAGGTGTGTAAATACTCTCCCCGTCTCACAGGTGTGTAAATAGTCTCCCGTCTCACAGGTGTGTAAATAATTTCCCCATCTCACAGGTGTGTAAATACTCTCCCCGTCTCACAGGTGTGTAAATAATCTCCCCGTCTCACAGGTGCACCCCCAGGTCCCGCTGTACCGCGGCACTATTTAAAAAAGGAGGCAAACAAAAAGCAGGAAACTATAGACCAGTTAGTCTAACATCTGTGGTTGGGAAAATGTTGCCGTTCATTATTAAAGAAACACTCGCAGCACATTTGGAAAAGCAAATTTTGGTCAGGCAGAATCAGCATGGATTTATGAAGTGGAGTCATGTTTGACAAATTTTCTGAAGTTCTTCCAGGATGTAACAAACAGGGTGGATAAAGAGGAACCAGTGGATGTGTTGTATTTGGACTTCCAGAAGGCATTTGACAAGGTTACTGCACAAGATAAAAATTCACGGAGTTGGTAGTAATATATCAGCATGGATAGATGATTGGTTATCTAACAGGGAACAGACAGTCGGGATAAATGGTTCATTCTCGGGTTGGCAACCAATAACCAGTGGGGTACCACAGGATCAGTGCTGGGACCCCAACTATTTACAATCTATATTAATGACTTGGAAGAAGGGACTGAGTATAACGTAGCCAAGTTTGCTGACGATACAAAGATGGCAGGAAAAGCAATGTGTGAGGAGGACACAAAAATCAGCAAAAAGGACATAGACAGGCTAAGTGAGTGGGCAAAAATTTGGCAGATAGAGTACAATGTTGGAAAGTGTGAGGTCATGCACTTTGGCAGAAAAAAATCAAGAGCAAGTTAATATTTAAATGGAGAAAGATTGCAAAGTGCCGCAGTACAGCGAGACCTGGGGGTACTTGTGCATGAAACACAAAAGGATTATATGCAGGTGCAGTCAGTGATCAGGAAGGCCAATGGTTTCTTGGCCTTTATTGCAAAGGGAATGGAGTATAAAAGCAGGGAAATCTTGCTATAATTATACAGGGTTTGGTGAGCCCACACCTGGAATACTGTGTGCAGTTTTGGTTTCCATATTTACGAAAGGATATACTTGCTTTGGAGGCAGTTTAGAGATGGTTCATTAGGTTGATTCCATGGATGAGGGGGTTGACTTATGAGAAAAGGTAGCATAGGTTGGGCCTCTACTCATTGGAATTCAGAAGAATGAGTGGTGGTAATCTTATCCAAGTGTATAAGATTATGAGGAGGCTTGACAAGGTGGATGCAGAGAGGATGTTTCCACTGATGGGGGTGACTGGAACTAGGGGGCATAATCTTAGAATAAGGGGCCTTTCACTTAAAACAGAGATGAGGAAAGATTTCTTCTCTCAGAGGGTATTAAATCTGTGGAATTCGCTGCCTCAGAGAACTGTGGAAGCTGGGACACTGAATAAATTTAAGACAGAAATGGACAGTTTCTTAAACGATAAGGGGATAAGGGATTGTGGGGAGCGGGCAGGGAAGTGGAGCTGAGTCCATGATCAGATCAGCCATGATAGCATTGATTGGCGGAGCAGGCTCAAGGGGCCGTATGGCCTACTCCTGTATCTATTTGTTATGTTCTTATGTTCTTATGTGTGTAAATAGCCTGCTCGTCTCACAGGTGTGTAAATAGTGTGCCCGTATCACAGGTGTATAAATAGTCTCCCGTCTCACGGGTGTGTAAATAGTCTGCACGCCTCACATGTGTGTAAATAATCTGTGTGTTGCACAGATGTGTAAATAGACTGCCTGTCTCACAGGTGTGAAATAGGTCTGCCCACCTCATAGGTGTATAAATAGTCTGTGTATTGCACAGGTATGTAAATTATCTGCCCGCCCCACAGGTGTGTAATAGTCTCCCATCTCACAGGTGTGTAAATAGTCTCCCCTTCTCACATGTGTGTAAATAGTCACCCAGCTCACAGGTGTGTAAATAGTCGCCTCGTCTTACAGGTGTGCAAATAGTCTCCCGTCTCACAGGTGTGTAAAAATAGTCTCCCCATCGCATAGGTGTGTAAATAGCCTCCCCTTCTCACATGTGTGTACATAGTCACCCAGCTCACAGGTGTGTAAATAGTCTCCTCGTCTTACAGGTGTGTAAATAGTCTCCCCGTCATACAGGTGTGAAAAGAGGCAGCCCGTCTCACAGGTGTGTAAATATTCTCCCCATCTCACAGGTGTGTAAATAGTCTGCCTATCTCACAGGTGTATACATAGTCTGCTCGTCTTACAGGTGTGTAAATAGTCCCCTGTCTCACAGGTGTGTAAATAGTCTCCCTCCTCACAGGTGTGTAAATAGTCTCCCATCTCACGGGTGTGTAAATAATTTGCCCTTCTCACTGGTGTGTAAATATTCTGCTCATCCTACAGGTGTGTAAATCGTCTCCCATCTCACAGGTGTGTAAATAGTCTCCCGTCTCACAGCTGTGTAAATAGTCTTCCATCTCACAAGTGTTTAAGTAGTCTGCCTTTCTCACGGGTGTGTAAATAGTGTGCAAGTCCCACAGGTGTGTAAACAGACTCCCCGTCTCACACGTGTATAAGTAGTTTCCAGCCTGACAGGTGTGCAAATAGTCGCTCCCATCTCACAGGTGTGTAGTCTGCCCGTCTCACAGGTGTGTAAATAGTCTCCTGTCTCTCGGGCGTGTAAATAGTCTGCCCGCCTCACAGGTGTGCAAATGGTCTCCCGTCTCGCAGGTGTGTAAATAGCCTCCGTCTCACGGGTGTGTAAATAGTCTGCCCATCTCACAGGTGTGTAAATAGACTGCCTGTCTCACAGGTGTGTAATAGGTCTGCCCACCTCATAGGTGTATAAATAGTCTGCGTATTGCACAGGTATGTAAATTGTCTGCCCGCCCCACAGGTGTGTAATAGTCTCCCGTCTCACAGGTGTGTAAATATTCTCCTCATCTTACAGGTGTGTAAATAGTTTCCCATCTCGCAGGTGTGTAAATAGTTTCCCCGTCATACGGGTGTGTAAAGAGTCAACCCGTCTCACAGATGTGTAAATATTCTCTTCGTCTTACAGGTATTTAAATAGTCTCCATCTCACTGGTGTGTAAATAGTCTCCCGTCTCACAGGTGTGTAAATATTCTCTTCGTCTTACAGGTGTTTAAATAGTCTCCCCATCTCACAGGTGTGTAAATGGTCTCCTCGTCTTACAGGTGTATAAATAGTCTCCATCTCACTGGTGTGTAAATAGTCTCCCGTCTCACAGGTGTGTAAATATTCTCTTCGTCTTACAGGTGTTTAAATAGTCTCCCCATCTCACAGGTGTGTAAATGGTCTCCTCGTCTTACAGGTGTATAAATAGTCTCCATCTCACTGGTGTGTAAATAGTCTCCCGTCTCACAGGTGTGTAAATAGTCTCCTCGGCTTACAGGTGTGTAAATAATTTCTCATCTCACAGGTGTGTAAAGAGTCAGCCCATCTCACAAGTGTGTAAGTAGTCTGCCTTTCTCACGGGTGTGTAAATAGTCTGCACATCTCACAGTTGTGTAAATAGTGTCCCGTCTCACTGGTGTTTAAATCATCTCTCCCATCGCACTTGGGAATCAGTGTATGGCTGTTATTAGTTAGATAACTGTACCTACATAAAGTCAATTATTTATTTAACAACAGATGACTGCCATAGTTAAGAAGAGTTGCAAGCAGACCCTGGGTAATACAGGTCTGTTACTTTGGCATGTGTTGTAAGGAAGATACTCGGAGATGCTTTAAGGGGTGGATTTACCTGGAGAGGTTGGCAGTTATTAGAAGATCCTAAGACAGCTGAAGGAATCGGAACCTCAGTTGAGTTGAGTCTGGTGAGGAAGTGACCAAGTTAGTGGCTGAGTGATGTTCAGCGGATTTTCAGAAAGTCTTTTATAATGTTTCACGTAGTAGGCTATCGAGTAGGATTTCATCTGGTACGATTGGCAGTCGGAATTATGCTGGGTAGGAAATCCGTGGCTAACGAAAGAAATATAGGACGGTATCCAATTAAAAACAAGGACATACAAAGTGGCCAAATCTAGTGGGAGGACAGGAGACTGGGAAACTTTTAAAAGTCAGCAAAGAATGACTAAAAAAATGATTAAGAAAGGGAAGATAGTCCATGAAAGTAAACTAGCATGAAATATAAAAACAGATAGCAAGAGTTTCTATAGGTATATAAAAAGGAAAAGAGTGGCTAAAGTAAATATTGGTCCTGGAACAAATATTTTGTATCTGTCTTTACGGTAGAGGACACAGACAATATCCCAACAGTGGATAGTCAAGGGGCTATAAGGGGGGGAGGAACTTAACACAATCACAATCACTAAGGAGGTGGCACTCAGTAAGATAGTAGGGGCTATAAGGGGGGAAGGAACTTAACACAATCACAATCACTAAGGAGGTGGCACTCAGTAAGATAGTGGGACCAAAGGTGGATATATCCCCTGGACCTGATGGCTTGCATCCTAGGGTCTTAAGAGAAGTAGCAGCAGGGATAGTGGATGTATTGGTTGTAATTTACCAACATTCCCCGGATTCTGGGGAGGTCCCAGCAGATTGGAAAACCGCAAATGCAACTCCCCTATTCAAAAAAGGAGGCAGACAAAAAGCAGGAAACTATATGCCAGTTAGCCTAACATCTGTGGTTGGGAAAATGTTGGGAGTCCATTATTAAAGAAGCAGTAGCAGGACATTTGGAAAAACATAATTCAGTCAGGCAGAGTCAGCATGGATTTATGAAGGGAAAATCATTATTGACAAATTTGCTGGAATTCTTTGAGGATAAAGAGGAACCAGTGGATGTGGTGTATTTGGACTTCAGAAGGCATTTGACAAGGTGCCACATAAAAGGTTACTGCACAAGATAAAAGTTCACGGGGTTGGGGGTAATATATTAACATGGATAGAGGATTGGCTAACTAACAGAAAACAGAGAGTCGGGATAAATGGTTAATTCTCGGGTTGGCAATCAGTAACTAGTGGGGTGCCGCAGGGATCAGTGCTGGGACCCCAATTATTTACAATCTATATTAATGACTTGGAAGAAGTGACCGAGTATAATATAGCCAAGTTTGCTGACGATACAAAGATGGGAGGAAAAGCAATGTGCGAGGAGGACACAAACAATCTGCAAAAGGATATAGACAGGCTAAGTGAGTGGGCAAAAATTTGGCAGATGGAGTATAATGTTGAAAAGTGTGAGGTAATGCACTTTGGCACAAAAATCAAAGAACAATTTATTATTTAAATGGAGAAAAATTGCAAAGTGCTGCAGTACAGCGGAACCAGGGGGTCCTGGTGCATAAAACACAAAAGGATAGTATGCAGGTACAGCAAGTGATCAGGAAGGCCAATGGAATCTTGGCCTTTATTGCAAAGGGGCTGGAGTATAAAAGGAAGGAAGTCTTGCTACAGCTATACAGGGTATTAGTGAGGCCACACCTGGAATACTGCGCACAGTTTTGGTTTCCATATTTAAGAAAAGATATACTTGCTTTAGAGGCAGTTCAAAGAAGGTTCATTCGGTTGATTCCGGAGATGAGGGGGTTGACTTATGAGCAAAGGTTGAGTAGGTTGGGCCTCTACTCATTGGAATTCAGAAGAATGAGAGGTGATCTTATCGAAACCTGTAACATTATGAGGGGGCTTGACAAGGTGGATGCAGAGAGGGTGTTTCCACTGATGGGGGAGACTAGAACTAGAGGGCATGATCTTAGAATAAGGGGCCGTCCATTTAAAACTGAGATGAGGAGAAATTTCTTCTCTCAGAAGGTTGTGAATCTGTGGAATTCTCTGCCTCAGGGAGCTGTAGAAGCGGGGTCCTTGAGTAGATTTAAGGCAGAGATAGACAGTTTCTTAACCGATAAGGGAATAAGGGGTAATGGGGAGCGGGCAGGGAAGTGGAGCTGAGTCCATGATCAGGTCAGCCATGACTGTATTAAATGGCGGAGGAGGCTCGAGGGGCTGTATGGCCTACTTCTGCTCCTATTTCTTATGTTCTAATGAAATGAGTTGTAATATCAGAGGCAAAGGGTCAGTGTCGATGGGAGTAGACCTGGGTGGAGGCTGACCTCAAGTGGAGGCCACAGGCCTCTGTGTTGGGACTGTTTCTGTTTATCATCTTCATCAGTGATTTAGATGAGGGAATTAATGGAACCTTTCACAAATGATGCAAAAATGTGCATGTTATTGCGAATATGGATCAAATAAAATAGAATCATAGAATGGTTACAACAACAATGTGTATTTATATAGCGCCTTTAATGTAGTATAACATCCCAAGGCGTTTCACAGGAGTATTATGAGATAAAAAAATTTGACACCGAGCTGCATAGATAGAAATTAGCGCAGGTGACCACAAGCTTGGTCAAAAATGTATGTTTTAAGGAGCATCTTGAAGGAGGAAAGAGAGGTAGAGAGGCGGAGAGGTTTAGGGAAGGATTTCCAGAGCTTGGGGCCTAGGCAACAGAAGGCATGGCCACCAATAGTTGAGCGATTATAATCAGGAATGCTCAGGAGGGCAGAATTAGAGGAGTGCAGATATCTCAGGGGGTTGTGGGGCTAGAGGAGATTACAGAGATAGGGAGGGGTGAGGCCATGGAGGGATTTGAAAATAAGGATGAGAATTTTGATATCGAAGCATTGCTTAACCGAAAGCCAATATAAGTTGGCGAGCATAGGGGTGATGGGTGAGCAGGACTTGGTGCGAGTTAGGACATGGGCAGCCAAGTTTTGGATCACCACAAGTTTATGTAGGGTAGAATATGGAATGTCAACTAACATGGGAGCCTGAAAAGGAAGTTGGGTGGTTAGCAGTTTGGTGGGAATAGAGTCAAGGGAGCAGGAAATGTATCCTATGGCCAGTATGAGCTCAGATAGGTCATGAGGGGAGATCGGAGAGAAACTGTGGAAAGATGTGAGGTCAGGGTTACGGCAGGGGGGATCCTTAAAGGAAGTTTGGCCCAGTGGGCTAGGGGAAGAAAGGGAAGAGGCAGAGGCGGCTGAACGGATGGTCTCAATCTTAGAGACAAAAAAGTCCATGAGCTCCTCACACTTAGTGTCGGTGGTGAGGGTGGAGGCTGGGGAGAGGGGTTTAAAAAGACTATTAGCAGTGGAAAATAGAAGCCAGGGTTTATCTTTAAAATCCAGAATGATTCTGGAATAGTGAGTGATTTTGGCAGACGAGGGCAGGATCCGATAATGCTTTATGTGGTCCAGCCAGATCTGGCAGTGAATGGCTAAACTAATTGTCCGCCATATCCATCCAAGCCTGTGTCCCTTGGACTGAAGGGAGTGAAGATCAGGGCTGTACCAGGGGGTGATTTTCTAGAGGAGAGAGTGTAATTATTTTAATAGGGACTAGGGCATCAAAGGTAGTGGTGAGAGTGTGATTGAGCAGATCGGTAGCTGCAGAAACGTCCTGGTGAATGGAAGGCCACAGGTAGGACAATTGGGAGTTGATAAGTGCAGTTATAAGAGAGTCAGGAGAGAATTTTTTTCCAGGGGCAGACACAGAAGGATGTAGGCTTTGGGTGGGTGCGATGGGGGGGTAGTAGGTGGAAGGGGGATGTGGGTGGAGAGCGATACGAGGAAGTGGTCAGAGATGACCTTGCCTTCGGTTCTTCTGCCAATCACCTTAAATCTGTGTCCTCTGGTTCTCGACCCTTATGCCAATGGGAACAGATTCTTCCTATATCTACCCTGTCTAGACCCCTCGTGATTTTGAACACCTTGATCAAATCTCCTCTCAATCTTCGCTGCTCCAAGAAGAATAACCCCAGCTTCTCTAGTTACAGGATAGAAAGAGGTCATTCGGTCCGTCGAGCCCATGCCAGCTCTTTGCAAGAGCACTTCCTATAGTGCCACTCCCCCGCCCTTTCCCCATAGCCTGCACATTTTTTTCCTTCAGGTACTTATCCAATTCCCTTTTGAAAGCCATGATTGAGTTTGCCTCCACTGCCCTCTCAGGCTGTGCATTCCAGATCCTAACCACTCGCTGTGTAAAAAAAGTTTTTTCTCATTTTGCCTTTGGTTCTTCTGCCTTAAATCTGTGTCCTCTGGTTCTTGACCCTTCCCCCAATGGGAACAGTTTCTCTATCTACTCTGTCCAGACACCTCGATCAAATCTCCTCACAACCTTCTCTGCTCCAAGGAGAACAACCCCAGCTTCTCCAGTCTATCCCCATAACTGAAGTCCATTATCCCTGGAATCATTCTCGTAAATCTTTTCTGCACCCTCTCTAAGGCCTTCACATCCTTCCTAAAGTGCGGTGCCCAGAATTGGACACAATACTCCAGTTCATCATCACTTCCTTGCTTTTGTACTCTATGCCACTTTCTCAGCCTGCCCTGCCACTTTCAGCGATATACCCCCAGGTCTCTCTGTTCATGCACCCCTTTAGGATTGTACCCTTTGGTTTATATTGCCTCTCCTCATTCTTCCTACCAAAATGTATCACTTCGCACTTTTCTGCGTTAAATTTAATCTGCCCACGTGTCCGCCTGTCTCTGTCTTCTTTAAGATCATCACTATCCTCACTATTTACTATACTTCCAAGTTTTGTGTCAACTGCACATTTTGAAATTGTACCCTGTACACCCAAGCCCAAGTCATTAATATACATGAAGAAAAGCAGTGGTCCTAGTACTGACCCCTGGGGAACACCACAGTATACCTTCCTCCAGTCCGAAAAACAACTGATCACCACTACTCTATGTTTCTTGTCACTGAGCCAATTCCGTATCCATGCTGCCAATGTCCCTTTTATTCCAGGGGCTTCAACTTTGCTGGCCTATTATGTGACACTTTATCAAACGCCTTTTGGAAATCCATATACACCACGTCAACTGCATTGCCCTCATCAACCCTCTCTGTTACCTCATCAACCCTCTCTGTTAACTCATCAAAAAACTTGATCAAATTAGTTAAATATCATTTGCCTTTAACAGATCTGTGCTGGCTTTCCTTAATTAATCCACCCCTATCCAAGTGACCATTTATTTTGTCCCAGATTATCATTTCTAAAAGCTTCCCAAATACCAACTGACTGGCCTGTAGTTGCTGGGTTTATCCTTACTCCCTTTTTTGAACAAGGGTGTAACATTTGCCATTCTTAAGTCCTCTGGCACCAACCTCGTATCTAAGGTGGATTGGAAAATTATGGCCAGTACCTCCGCGATTTCCTCCTTAACTTCCCATCCGGTCTTGGCAAGTTATCAACTTTAAGTACAGGCAGCCTTTCCAGTCGCTCCTCTTTATCAATTTTTATCTCATCCGGTATCTCAACTCCCTCCTCTTTCACTATGTCTATACATGGACTCATAGAAGGCGCCATGTAAGAGACTCATGCCAAAATTCAGGATGTGTGGAGTCAGGGGGCAGGTAGCAGAAGGGATTCAAAGCTGACCAGAAATAAGTAACCAGAGGGGCGGAGTTAATGGAAGTTTCTCAGACTGGCAGAAATTGATAATTAGTGTTCAATGGGGATCTGTGCTGGGACCAGTGTTCACTGGGGATCTGTGCTGGGACCAGTGTTCACTTGGGATCTGTGCTGGGATCAGTGTTCACTCGGGATCTGTGCTGGGACCAGTGTTCACTGGAGATCTGTGCGGGGACCAGTGTTCACTGGGGATCTGTGCTGGGATCAGTGTTCACTGGGGATCTGTGCTGGGACCAGTGTTCACTGGGGATCTGTGCTGGGACCAGTGTTCACTGGGGATCTGTGCGGGGACCAGTGTTCACTGGGGATGTGTGCGGGGACCAGTGTTCACTGGGGATCTGTGCTGGGACCAGTGTTCACTGGGGATCTGTGCTGGGACCATTGTTATTCACTAGGGATCTGTGCAGGGACATATGAACAAAGGAACATAGGAGCAGGAGTAAGTTATTTAGCCCCTCGAGCCTGTTCCGCCATTCATTGAGATCATGGCTGATCTGTGACCTAACTCCATCTCCCTGAATGAAGACATTTCTCCTCATCTCAGACATAAATGACCGACCCCTTATCCTGAGACTATAACCCCTAGTTCTAGACTCTCCAGCCAGGGGAAACAACCTCTCAGCATCTACCCTGTCAATCCCCCTCAGAATCTTATACGTTTTAATGAGATCTCCTCTCATTCTTCTAAACTCCAGAGAGTATAGGCCCAGTCTACTCAATCTCTCCTCATAGTACAACCCTCTTTTCCCAGGAATCAATCATATCTTTGTATTACCTTCCTCTCTCCATCACCCATCCCCGTAACTTTCAGTCCTCTGACTGGACTTACATTCCAGCATTGGTGACAGACCCGTCAGCCTCCTTGGCCCCACCTTCTGGAATTCCCTCCCTAAAGCTCTCCACCTCTCTGCTACTCTCTTTTCAACTATTCCTTGTGGTCACCCCTCCAAATCACTCGCTCCACCCCCTGCCTATTACATTGGTGCAGTGTAGGGACATCTTTTTAAAATCTTAAATGTTCTATATAATTAAAAGCTGTGTTATGTATATTTCCAGCTGCCCTAGCTTTGCAGAAAGGAGAATGTGATCCAAATTTTTCATCAAACCTTATGGCACTGGAATCAGGAAAACCTCTAAGACTCAGCTGTGTCTACCAACACCAGTGCTCAGTGCAGAATAGAAAAAGATCATTTGAAAGCATGACTGAAGTTTTTGATGTGAGATGTTAACCAGTTCTGACTGACCGGTGTAATTCCAACACTGTCTGTATGTTTTTCCTTTATATGCGTATTTAAGAACATAAGAAATAGGAGCAGGAGTAAACCATTTGGCCCCTCGAGCCTGCTCCGCCATTTAATAAGATCATGGCTGATCTGATCTTGGCCTCAACTGCATGAACAATACCAGACTTTGGAGGGGGTGCAGCCCGGATTCACCAGAATGATACAAGGACTAAAAGGATTAACTTATGAAGATAGGTTGCAAAAACCTTCTAAATGGAGGAGTACTGATTCATCAGTTGAGGGAGGGTGGTAGGTGGTAATCAGCAGGCTTCCTTGCCCATGTTTGACCTGAAGTCATGAGACTTAATGGGGTCCAGAGTCAATATTGAGGACTCCCCAGGACCACTCCCTCCTGACTGCATATCACAGTGCCACCATCCCTGGTGGGTCTGTCCTGCCGGTGGGACAGGACATACCCAGAGATAGTGATGGAAGAATCTGGGACATTGGCTGAAAGGTATGATTCTGTGAGTGACTGTCAGGCTGTTGCTTTATCTGTCTGTGGGACAGTTCTCCCAATTTTTGTACAAATCCACAGATGTTAATAAGGAGGACTTTGCCGGGTCGACTGGGCTGGGTGTGCTGTTGTCGTGTCCATAGCCAGTGCAGAGGTCAATGCCGGGTAGTCCTTTGGGATTTATTCTTATCATCTTGCTTGTAGTGGTTTGTTACAACTAAGTTACAATGGAGAGGGCAGTTAAGAATCAACCACATTGCTGTGGGTCTGGAGTCACATACCGGCCAGACTGGGTAAGGACGGCAGATTGCCTTCCCTAAAGGACATTAGTGAACCAGATGGGTTTTTACGACAATCTGGTAGTTTCATGGTCACCATGACTGACACTGGCTTTTTATTCCAAATTTATTTAATTAACTGTATTTAAATAACTCAGCTGCCGTGGTGGGATTTGAACTCAAATCTCCGGATCATTAGTCCAAGCCTCTGGATTACTAGTCCAGTAAAATAATCACGATGCCACCGCACCCCACAATGCCATCTACCTGCCTTGGTTCCATATCCGTTCGTATCCTTAACTAACAAATGTCTTTCAATCTCAGTTTTGAAATTTTCAATTGATCCTCTTAACAGCTTTTTGGGCAGAGAGTTCCAGATTCCCACCGCCCTTTGTGCGAAGAAGTGCTTCCTGACATCACCCCTGAACGTCCTAGCTCTAATTTTGCCCCCTTTCTTCTGGACTGTCCCACCACAGGAAATAGGTTCTATCAGCTCTATCACTCCTTTAATCATCTTAACAGAAAAACCTAAGCAATAGGAGCAGGAATCAGTCATTTGACCCCTTGAGCCTGCTCCGCCATTCAATAAGATCATGCTGATCTGATCTTCGCCTCAGCTCCACTTCCCTGCCCACTCCCCATAACTCTTGACTCCCTTATCGTTCAAACATCTGTCTATCTCCACCTTAAATATGTTCAATGACCCAGCCACCACAGCTCTCCGGGGTAGAGAATGCCAAAGATTTACAACCTTCTGAGAGAAGAAATTCCCCTTCTCTGAACTGCTTCCAATGCAAGTATATCCCTCCTTAAAAGAGGAGACCAAAACTGTACGCAGTACTCCAGGTGTGGTCTCACCAACCTGATTTCATGGGACTCTGGGGCCAGTACTGGGACAGGAAGGAGCGGTACCGCTGGGACGGGCTCCACCTGAACAGGAGTGGGACCCGTGTCCTGAAGGAAAGGATAAATCGGGCTGTGGATAGGAATAAGGGGATGAGAATGGAACTAGGGAAAATAAATTGGAAACATTCACTGGCAAACAAAGAAATGGAGCAGCAGTGGGAAACATTTAAACCGGTGATCAATGGGGTCCATGAGAACTATGTCCCACTAAAGAGCAAGATCAAACTAGCCAGTAGTGACACACCTTGGGCGAATAAAGAGTTCAGGGCAAAATTTGCACTAAAGGAAAAGGCATTCACTAAGTACATAGACAATAAAGGAGAGGGTGACAAAAGGGAATAAGAAAAAAGTCAAAAAAGCAATTAGGAAAACAAGGAGAGCTAGAAATCTATTTCTGGCAGTGTGGCCAAATGGGCAGAATCTGATCATCCGCCCGTTATACGCAACGCCTGATATTCTGTCCCATTACCGTCCGATCCGATACCGCCCGCTTTGCTCAACCAACTGAGACAAATTTCTAGGCCAGTGGAACTCCAAACTTAGCAGGGAATTTAAAAAGAAATAGTAAAGTATTCTACAGACCCATAAATAACTGAAGGAAAGTCAGGATAGGGACAGGGCCACTAAGGGATAAGAACATAAGAACATAAGAAATAGGAGCAGGAGTAGTTCATACGGCTCCTCGAGCCTGCTCCGCCATTTAATACGATCATGGCTAATCTGATCATGGACTCAGCTCCAATTCCCCGCCCGCTCCCTATAGCCCCTTATCCCCTTATCGGTTAAGAAACTGTCTATCTCAGTCTTAAATTTATTCAATGTCCCAGCTTCCATAGCTCTCTGAGGCAGCGAATTCCACAGATTCACAACCCTCTGAGAGAAGAAATTCCTCCTCATCTCAGTTTTAAATGTGCGGTCCCTTATTTTAAGATTATGCCCCCTAATGCTACGCTCTCCTATCAGTGGAAACATCCTCTCTGCATCCACCTTGTCAAGCCCCCTCATAATCTTATACGTTTCGATAAGATCACCTCTCATTCTTCTGAATTCCAACCTACTCAACCTTTCTTCAACTCCCTCATCTCCGGAATCAACCTAGTGAACATTCTCTGAACTGCCTCCAAAGCAAATATATCCTTTCGTAAATATGGAAACGAAAACTGCACGCATTATTCCACGTGTGGCCTCACCGATACCCTGTATAACTGTAGCAAGACTTCCCTGCTTTTATACTCCATCCCCTTTGCACTAAAGGCCAAGATTCCATTGGCCAACTTAATCACTTGTTGTACCTGCATACTATCCTTTTGTGTTTCATGCACAAGTACCCCTAGGTCCCGCTGTACTGCAGCACTTTGCAATTTTTCTCCAATTAAATAATAACTTGCTCTTCGATTTTTTTCTGCCAAAGTGCATGACCTCACACTTTCCAACATTATACTCCATCTGCCAAATTTTTGCCCATTCACTTAGCTGATCTATATCCCTTTGCAGATTCTTTGCATCCTCCTCACAATTTGCTTTCCCACCCATCTTTGTATCATCAGCAAACTTGGCTACATTACACTCAGTCCCTTCATCCGAGTTATTAATATAGATTGTAAATAGCTGTAACCTTTTATGTGGCACCTTATCAAATGCCTTATTAAAATCCAAATGCACCACATCCACTGGTTCTCCCTTGTCCACCCTGCTCATTACATCCTCAAAGAACTCCAGCAAATTTGTCAAACATGATTTCCCTTTCATGAAACCAATGCTGACTCTGCTTGACTGAATTATGATTTGCTAAATGTCCTGCTACTACTTCCTTAATAATGGACTCCAGCATTTTCCCAACGACAGATGTTAGGCTAACTGGTCTATAGTTTCCTGCTTTCTGTCTCCCTCCTTTCTTAAATAGGGGCGTTACATTTGCAGTTTTCCAATCTACTGGGACCTCCCCAAACTCCAGGGAATTTTGGTAGATTACAACCAATGCATCCACTATCTCTGCAGCCACTTCTTTTAAGACCCGAGGATGCAGGTCATCAGGTCCAGGGGACTGGTCCGCCTTTAGCCCCATTAGTTTGCCTAGTACTTTTTCTCCAGTGATAGTAATTGTTTTAAGTCCCAACCCCCCCGACCCTCCCAATAGCTCCTTGATTAGCAATTTTTGGGATGCTTTTAGTGTCTTCTAACGTGAACATTGATACAAAATATTTGTTCAAAGTCTCTGCCATTTCCCTGTTTCCCATTATTAATTCCCAGTCTCATCCTCTAGGGGACCAACATTTACTTTAGCCACTCTCTTCCTTTTTATATACCTGTAGAAGCTCTTACTGTCTGTTTTTATATTTATTGTTAGTTTACTCTCATAAACTATCTTCTCTCTCTTTATTATTTTTTTGGTCGTCCTTTGCTGGTTAAACACCTCAGTTAGATCTCCCCTTAGTCCTCTAGACTCAAGGGAATACAAGCATAGCCTATGCATCCTGTCCTCATAATTTGACCCTTTAAGCCCCAGTTTGCATATGAGAATGCTGATGACTCACTGGAATAAAATGATTCTATAAAATCTCAGACTGCTGGAAGGCCGTTGTGGATGTAATAGCAGAGTAATGATACATGGTCACCACCCAACCAACGAGCGTATGTTTTTACATATTAACTTTACTGCTAGCGGTAATCTATCTAATGGAAGATAAGCTTTAACAATGTACAATAAACAATTCAACACCAGGAAAGACCCCCTTTTTCCCACGTTAATAAGTGTGACTGTTGTATTTCTGTCTGCGAATAAAGTGAAATAATTCTCCGAACTGCCCAGGAGGACTTGCAGACAATACCCTTTGTATTTCAGCCCCTGGAGTTACTCTGGGTACTTTGAAGTGCCGAACACATCATCATCATAGGCAGTCCCTCGGAATCGAGGAAGACTTGCTTCTCCTCCTGAAGTGAATTCTTTGGTGGCTGAACAGTCCAATACGAGACCCACAGACTCTGTCACAGGTGGGACAGATAGTCGTTGAGGGAAAGGGTGGGTGGGACTGGTTTGCCGCATGCTCTTTCCGCTGCCTGAGCTTGATTTCTGCACGCTCTCGGCGTTGAGACTCGAGGTGCTCAGCGCCCTCCCAGATGCACCTTCTCCACTTAGGGTCGTCTTTGGCCAGGGACTCCCAGGTGTCAGTGGGGATGTCGCACTTTGCCGAACACAGCAGCCCATCTCACACTCGTATTGTGCATCAGGACCTCCACAACCCGGAGGTGTGCTGGTTGCAAAGTCCCATCAATCGCACAGAAACTGAACAGACACGGACACGATGAGCCGAATGGCCTCCTTCTGTGTCGTCATGTTCTATGATTTTCTGTGATTCTAAATGTTTTTCACTTCCTTATGCCCACTTGCCCTTCGATGGAGTCCCCCAGCCCTTTAAAAAGTTGCAACAGTGCAAAATCCCATCTCTAACCGAACAAGTTGCCACAGATACCCTGCCGAGTAGACTACAGCTTGCGATGAATATGTAATGAGAACCAAAAACAGAGGGACTGCTCACCTGCCAATCACACCAGCTCCTGCGGCTTTTTTGATGCAGTGATTTATCGTTGCGTCTTTTTTCTGCTGCTTTTTCAAATGAAGGGTTACAGCTCTGCCTAAAGGAAGCACGCGATTAAAGATTTTATTGACCCTTAATCTTAAAAGCAGGCGTTAGGGCATTAGCGCTATGGAGAATTCACTGACTGCGATCCTGAGCTGATGGAGGAGCCATGGGCAGTGCTACTGTTTGAGATGCAGAAATATCCAGTTTGTTCTTCACTGACGTTTAGAAGATCTTTACTCTGCAAAGTCAGGGAGTTTTTTCTGGAAGAATTGTTGTGCTTTATGAAAGAAAACTGAGGTAACCCCCTAGTTACTCACACCCACCTCGCTATGTACAAATATATCGTCGTTCCTTCATCGTCGCTGGGTCAAAGTCCTGGAACTCCCTCCCTAACAGCACTCTGGCAGCACTTTTACCACACGGACTGCACGTTGACATCCGCTCGTGCCTGCTTTGTGGGCCGCGGGGCAATTCCCCCCCCGCGGGGCGGTTAGTGGTCAGCACGGGGCGGTGAGGGGTCGCTGCTTATGGTGATGATGTCATTGCTGGTCGCACAGTGGCCCGGGGTGCTAACGCCACAATCTCCCAGGCAAATTCCTGGGAGTTGGTAGCAACACTCCCCCTCCCCCACTCCCCCCGGGCGAAATGTCTCTTCCGCCTCGTTAGCATCCCCCGAAGCACGAACGGGCCTCTAAAAAGGGGTCAGTTTTGCCCCCAGAGAGTAGGGATAATGGTCATCTACTCTAATTGGCAGGATGTGACTATTGGTGTCCCGCAGGGATCTATGTGGGGGCCTCAGCTATTCACCGTAATTATTAACAACTTAGATGGGATATGTAATGATATCTAGCTAGGAGGTATAGCGTCCACGATCAGTATTAAGAGACTGTGGGGCTGAAGTTCAGGTTCTCAAAGAGACCCATTAATGCCCGTTTACGGCGGCCATTCCTAAAACTCAAATGGCCGCCGCTTCAGGGTCAACAGGCCGACCCGACCTAAATTCAGGTCGGGGATTTTTTGTCCTGGACCTCATTCTACCCAAGTAGTTGCACCGCCAATTTAAATCAATAAAAAAATAATTACCAGCCATTTTCAGCTGAATCCGTCGATCCCCGCCGCGCGGTGCCCCCGGTAGGTTTTTCTGCCGGTGCACCATCTTCGCACCGAGTGCGGCCTGGCAGCACGGCCACCCTTAAAGGGGAGGGCCCACTGCCGCAGCTGCAATGGAAACATTTTTGCTGGACAACTTGCCGATCAGATGGCAAAATACTGCCCCCGGGTTCAGCCGGGCTGCCAATGGGCAGCCTGGCACCCCCTCTTGGGTGCCTGGCCGCTGGCCCGGCCGAAACCTTCCCTGGTGGCCCAGTGGCCTAAGAGGGTTAAAATCTAGAATAAAGAGGATTAAAATTGAACTTATGAGGTGTTCTAGCATGGAGAGCCAGATATCCAAGTTTGCCGATGACACAAAGATAGGCGGCATTGTAAGCAGTGCAGATGGAAGCATAACATTACAAAGTGATATTAATAGATTAAGTAAATTGAAAAACTGTGACAAACGGATTTCAATATAGACACGTTTGAGATCACCCACTTTGGACCTAAAACGGATAAATCAGAATATTTCCGAATGGTGAAAAGCTAGAAGCAGTGGCAGTCCAAAGAGACTTGGGGAGTCCAGGTACATCGATCATTAAAATATCATGGACCGGTACAGAAAATAATCAAAAAGGCTAATAGAATGCTGGCGTTTATATCCAGAGGACTAGAATACAAGGGGGTAGAAGTTATGCTGCAGCTGTACAAAGCCCTGGTTAGACCACACCTGGAGCACTGGGAGCAGTTCTGGGTACCACACCTTAGGAAGGATATATTGGCCCAGGAGAGAATGATACCTGGATTCCAAGGGCTAAATTACGAGGAGAGATGACACAAACTAGGGTTGTATTCCCTGGAATTTAGAGGGTTAAGGGGTGAGTTTATCAAAGGTTTTAAAATATTAAGGGAAACTGATAAGTTAATATAGAAACATAGAAAATAGGTGCAGGAGTAGGCCATTCAGCCCTTCGAGCCTGCACCGCCATTCAATAAGATCATGGTTGATCATTCACCTCAGTACCCCTTTCCTGCTTTCTCTCCATACCCCTTCATCCCTTTAGCCGTAAGGGCCACATCTAACTCCCTCTTGAATAGGTAGGAATAAGGTAGATAGAGAGAAAGTATTTCCGCTGGTTGAAGAGTTTAGGACTCGGTGAAATATCATACAATTTAGAGCCAGACCTTTCAGGAGTGAGGTTAGGACTCACTTCTGCACACAAAGGGTGGTAGAAGTTTAGAACTCTCTCCGCAAATGGCAGTTGATGCGAGATCAACCGTTAATTTAAAATCTGAGATTGATAGATTTCTATTGACCAAAGGTATTAAGGGATATGGGCCAAAGATGGGTAGATGGAGCTCGGTCACAGATCAGCCATTGAATGGAGGAACAGGCTCGAGGGGCTGAATGTCTCATTCCTATACCTATGTTCTTAAGAATCAACACCTGGATGATGTATGGAAGTGAGTGTTGTGTATGGAGAAAGAGTCAGGCTGAACACTGTGAGCTCAAAGTAAAGTGTGACCTTAGTCTTTTATTGCAGGTCTCCAGAGTACCTCTCCAACCTGTGAAGCCTCCTTAAATACCTCTGCTCCCAAGGGATTATGGGATCCCTTGGGACTCCAGGGAATGAGCCCTCTGATGGCTGTACAGAGTAAATACAAGTCCACATATATAACAACACTCCCCCCCAAAGTCAATAGTGTAACTATTTACAATGTGAGTCGATCTGGGGCCCTTTTTGCCCTGGTTGTTCGTCTCGGTGTGAAAGCTGGTGTTGTTGAATCATTTGTTAGGCCCTTGCTGGGCTGCTGTGCAGCTGGCCTTGCTGGGCTGCCTGGTGCATTGGGCCCTGCTGGGCTACTGTGGATGATGGGTTCTGCTTCGTGGTCAACCGTGGTGCCGGTTGCCACTGGTGTGTATGTTGGGGGAATCAAAAAAGGTAGGGTCCAAGGTGGGTTGCTCAGGGTAGTCCGTGAATCTCAGTTTGATTTGGTCCAAGTGTTTCCGGTGAATGAGTCCATTTGAAAGTTTGACCCGAAACACCCTTCTCCCCTCTATGGCCACGACAGTGCCGGGAAGCCACTTGGGACCTTGTCCATAATTTAATACAAATACAGGATCATTGATTTCAATCTCGCGTGACACATTTGCGCTATCATGGTACGCACTTTGTTGAAGCCGCCTGCTCTCTACCTGGTCATGTAGATCAGGGTGAACTAACGAGAGCCTTGTCTTAAGTGCTCTTTTCATGAGCAGTTCAGCAGGTGGGATCCCAGTGAGTGAGTGTGTAGCTAAGCAGGACTTGGGATAGGCGAGTCTGCAGTGAGCCTTCAGTTACCCTCTTCAAGCCTTGCTTAATGGTTTGCACTGCTCTCTGCCTGACCATTGGACGCTGGTTTAAATGGGGCAGATGTGACATGTTTGATCCCGTTACGGTTCATGAATTCTTTGCACTCAGCACTGGTAAAACATGGCCTGTTGTCGCTCACCAGGACATTGGGTAGGCCATGTGTGGCAAACATGGCCCGCAGGCTTTCAGTAGTGGCAGCGGACGTGCTAGCCGACATTATCTCACATTCAATCCAACGGAGTACGCGTTTACAACCACAAGGAACATTTTATCCAAGAACGGGCCTGCATAGTCGATGTGTACCCTAGACCACGGTTTGGAGGGCCAAGACCATAAACTTAGCGGCATCTCCCTGGGTACATTGCTTAACTGCGAGCATGTATTACATCTGTGAACGCAGGACTCTAAGTCCGCATCGATACCGGGCCACCACATGTGGGATCTGGCTATCGCTTTCATCATTACGATGGCTGGGTGGGTACTATGGAGGTCATTGATGAAGGTGTCTCTGCCCTTCTTCGGGACCATTACTCGATTGCCCCACAGAAGGCAATCTGCCTGTATAGACATTTCATCTTTGCGTCGCTGGAACGGCTTTATCTCTTCCTGCATTTTCACTGGGATACTGGACCAGCTCCCATGAAGCACACAGCTTTTGACTAGAGATAATAAGGGGTCCTGGCTTGTCCAGGTTTTGATCTGCCGGGCAGTGACGGGTGATTGCTCACTTTCAAGTGCTTCCATAACCATGGCTAGATCTGCGAGCTGCGCCATTTCCACCCCCGTGATGGGCAATGGCAGCCTACTGAGAGCATTGGCGCAGTTTTCTGTGCCTGGCCTGTGGCGGATGGCGTAGTTGTATGCGGACAATGTGAGCGCCCATCTCTGGATGCGGGCCGATGCGTTGGTATTTATCCCTTTACTCTTGGAAAACAGGGATATAAGTGGCTTATGGTCAGTTTCCAATTTGAATTTTAGCCCAAACAGGTATTGCTGCATTTTCTTTACCCCATAGACACACGCTAACACTTCTTTCTCAATCATGCTGTAGGCTCTCTCAGCCTTAGACAGACTCCTGGATGCATAAGCAACCGGTTGCAGTTTCCCGAAATCATTAGCTTGTTGCAATACACACCCGACGCCATATGACGACACATCACATGCTAGTACCAAACGCTTATATGGATCATACAACACAAGCAATTTGTTTGAGCATAACAATATTCTCGCTTTTACAAAGACATTTTCTTGGCTTTTACCCCAAACCCATTCGTCCCCTTTTCGTAGTAAGACATGCAGTGGTTCTAACAATGTGCTGAGACCCGGTAAGAAGTTACCAAAGTAGTTCAGGAGTCACAGAAATGACTGCAGCTCCGTCACGTTCTGTGGCTTCAGTGCATTCTCGATTGCCTCCGTCTTCACGTTGGTGGGCCTGATGCCGCCCATCACAGTCCTCCTTCGCAGGAACTCCACTTCAGGCGCCAGGAAAATGCACTGCGAGCGTTTTAACCTGAGCCCCACGAGGTTGAGTCAACTAAGAACCTCCTCCAGGTTCTGCAGATGCTCGATTGTGTTCCGACCTGTGACCAAGATGTCCTGGAAGACCACAGTGTGCGGGACCGACTTCAGTAAGCTTTCCATGTTTCTCTGGAATATCGCCACCACCGATCGGAGTCCAAATGGGCATCTGTTATAAACAAAAAGACCTTTGTATGTGTTGATGCAGGTGAGGGCCTTTGATGATTCCTCCAGCTCCTGCGTCATATAGGCTGAAGTCAGATTCAGCTTCGTGAACGTCTTTCCTCCCGCCAGCGTTGCAAAGATGCCGTCGGTCTTTGGTAGTGGGTATTGGTCCTGCAGGGAGAAACGATTGATAGTTACTTTGTAATCACCACAGATTCTGACGGTGCCGTCTCCCTTGAGGACTGGGACGATAGGACTGGCCCACTCGTTGAACTCGATCGGTGAAATGATGCCCTCTCTTTGCAGCCGGTCTAGCTCAATCTCTACCATTTCTCTCATCATGTACAGTACTGTTCTCGCCTTGTGATGGATGGGTCGTTCCCCCGGAATTAGGTGGATCTGCACTTTTGCTCCTTGGAATTTCCCGATGCCTGGTTCGAACAGCGATGGGAACTTGCTTAAGACCTGGACACACGAAGTGTCGTCAGCGGGCGATAGCGCTTGGACGTTGTCCCAGTTACAGTGTATCTTTCCCAGCCAGCTCCATCGCCCGGTACCACCCAGAGTGGTAGCTTATGCACCGCTCCATCGTAGGAGACCTTTACAGTAGCACTGCCGATTACGGGAATCAGTTCTTTCGTGTAAGTTCTTAGTTTCATGCGAACTGGTGTTAAGACTGGCCTTGAGCCTTGTTGCACCACAACCTTTCAATAGTCTTTTTGCCCATGATGGATTGGCTCACGCCCGTGTCCAGCTCCATTGACACCGGAAGTCCATTTAGTTCAACATTCAGCATTAGCGGGGGACAATTCATGGTGAATGTGTGCACCCCATGTATCTCTGCCTCCTTGATCTGAGGCTCTGGTTTGTTGTGATTCTCCGTGGATCTGTCCTCCTCTGCAGTATGGTGGTTTGCAGGCTTAACAGGCTTTGCAGCTCGCCTGCACACTTGTTGGAGGTGTCCCATTGTTCCACAGCCCTTGTAAACGTACTCTTTGAATTGGCATGAATGGAAACATTGATCACCCCCGCAGCGCCAACAAGGTGTTAATGGCCTTGCATTCATCACACTTGATGGTGGACTCTGAGACATTTGCAGACGTGTAGCTGCAGGTATGTGTGACCAGCCCTGTATGTTACGATTCAAAAACAACATCACTTTGTTCACAGTACTTGTAGCGGCACTTGTGTGCTGAGAGATTTGCTTCGTATTGTTCCTGGTGGCAATGAATGCCTGGGCTATTGCTATGGCCTTACTCAAGGTTGGGGTCGCTATGTCAAAAGTTTGCGAAGTATGGTTTCGTGGCCAATGCTAAGTACGAAAAAATCTCTGAGCATGTGCTCCAAATATCCTTCAAATTCGCAATGTCCTGCAAGGTGTCTTAGCTCGGTGACATAACTCGCCACTTCCTGGCCTTCAGACCTTTTGTAGGTGTAGAACCAGTACCTCGCCATCAAAACGCTTTCCTTCAGGTTCAAATGCTCTCGGACCAGTGTGCACAAATCATCGTATGATTTCTCCGTGAGTTTCGCTGGAGTGAGCAGATTCTTCATGAGGCCATACGTTGGTGCCCCACAGACGGTGAGGAGGATCGCCCTTCGTTTGGCAGTGCTCTCTTCCCCATCTAGCTCGTTGGCCACGAAGTATTGGTCGAGTCACTCCACAAAAGTTTCCCAATCATCTACCTCCGAGAATTTCTCCAGGATGCCCATTGTTCTCTGTATCTTTGTATTCGCTATCTGTATCTCGTCACTGTTGTGTATGAAGAGTCAGACTGAACACTCTGAGCTCAAAGTGATGTGTGACCTTAGTCTTTTATTGCAGGTCTCCAGAGTGCCTCTCCAACCTGTGAAGCCTCTTTAAATACCTATGCTCCCAAGGGAGTATGGGACCCTTTGGGACTCCAGAGGATGAGCCCTCTGGTGGCTGTACAGAGTAAATACAAGTATACATATATAACATTGGGTCAGATGTCTACATATTGGGTGCTTCCAGCTACCTGCAGGAGACATCACTAAGATCAGTTGGCACACTGCTCATACACAACATACTATTACAATCTTGCCATTCTTTACACTTGTCTGAATTCTACTTCTGCTGCCACAGTTCCGCCCACTTGGATATTTTGCCCATTCTCCGCTGCCTCCTCCAATTCCATTGCCCCTCTATGTTTGGAATCATTTACAAATTTGACCAGTTTGAATCGAGTTTCTGAATCCAAGTTATTGATGTACATCAGAAAGAGGAGTGTTCCCAACACTGGGCAGGAGATGCCCCACTCAGTACTCCCCCCCCACACACACACTCCTTCTCCAACCTGTCTCCCCTAAAAGGTGCCCTTTGCTTTCTACCCTTCAGATGATTTTTGATCTATCCCCAAGGTTTACCCTGAATCCCCACAGCTTTGCCTTTAACTAATAGCCTTGCATGTAGAGCTTTCATTTAGGAAATCTGTCTATAACCATTCATTGGGCTTCTTACAGTGCAATTGGATATCACTCCTGAAATGAATCAAGGAGGCTAGTTGTGTAGGATCTTCACCTTATGTGTCCACGTAATAGAACCATAGAATCATACAGCGCAGAAGGAGGCCATTCAGCTTCTCGTGTCTCTGCCAGCTCTTTGAAAGAGCGATCCAATTAATCTCGCTCCCCTGTCTTTCTCCATATTCCTGCAAATTTCTCCCCTTCAAGTATTTATCCCATTCCTTTTTGCAAGTTAGGCAGCGCATTCCGGATCATACTACGTTAAAAAAAATTCCCCTCTCTGGTTCTTTTGCTAATTATCTTAATAGTGAACAGTGTCTCCTTATTATTTACTAGGTGATTATGCAGATAATCCTCAAGATTCAGTAGGAAGTTACTAGGGATTAGAAGCCGAGCGGTTATAGTTACGAAGGGAGACTCGAGAAGTTAGGTGGCATTCTTACTGAATCTGAGAAAGGTCAGGGATGAGCTGATAGAGGTCTTGATGATTATCTCCAGGGGCAACAGTCCTCTCAAGCTTGAAACTGTGCTTCTCTCTGCTTCATTATTTCTTGCCCCAAGGCCATGCCAAGGGATGGGCCCGGCCCACCTAATCTGGGCAGGTGCAGTTCATGTTGGGCGTGCTGCTGCTATATCGGCACAAGGTCAGAGGGGGGCAGCAAAGTCGGGCCTGGCATTTCTCAGATATGCCACAACCGTAAGACAGTGCCGATTGAAATACGCCTGAGTTCAATGTAAAAATGATCTTTACTGCTTATGTGTTAAAGCATCAAACCCCGAATATATCGCTGTCCCTTCTACTTCACTGGGTCAATACTCTAGAATTCCCCACCGGACATTGTAATGGGAGCATTTTCACCACATGGACTGCAGCGGTTCAAGAAAGCGGCTCACCACCACCTTCTCAAGGGGCAATTAGGGATGGGCAATAAATGCCGGCCTTGCCAACGATGCCCACATCCCAAGAATAAAATTAAAAAAGAGTTTTTAGCCATGTAAGGGATACATTAATTTTCCTTTGCTGCTCTAGAGAATTGGTGTTGCTGTCTGAGACCACTAATATTGAGAGTTACATGACAATCCTGTGTCAAGTACAGCTGAGAAGTCTGCTTTTTTGGTCCCAGCGATACTTAAAATAAATATAAAATGTTAGAAAGTTATTATTTCCCTGATTACATCACTTTACAGCTCTCAATTATTCTCAATTTAAAGTTCCACGTTAAATAATGAATGCAACAACATTAAGTTTTTCTACACCAAGATATGTAGAGCTCAGTGGAGCAGAGCATTGATGCATGCTGGTGTGTTTCTGAGCATTGATGTCAGTCACTCTGTTCCTGCTGCTTTATTAGCAGAAGCCGGTTATGTTTTAGAATAATCTACAATTGAAAGAGAAGATTGCTGATCATGCGTGAAAGGATGAAGGAGAGGGTCACTACTAAATTGCCGCTCCTCACATTGAAGACGTCTGTCTGTGCTGTATCATGTGCTTGTGTATAATGTGCTTTTAGTTTGGAGCCAGTAACACCAATTACTCCAAAACAAATCTAAACGGACAAACGGAAAGAGTCAATCTCTCCGGCTTGACGCAAATAACCGAGCTGTCGCCAGCATCTTTCAGCCTTGTTTTCCTTGCAGGCCATCACTCAGAAGGAGGGACTGCAAATCTTCCTGAAAAAAAGCAGTAAAGAAATCGAAGATATTGTCACCCTGGTACGGGGCAAGCTGACCAGGATGGCGAGAATAACTCTCGGCGCTCTCATCACTATCGATGTTCATGGTAGGGGAATGTCATGTATGTAATCTTCATGTAACTGTAACCTTCATGTAACAACACTGCATACTGTATACACCTAAGAAATGCACACCTTGACCACAGGAGGTGAACTTGTGGGAGACACTCCACACCTGGTCATCCAGGTATATAAAGGGAGGTCCCACGCAGGGTCAGCACTTCTTGGTCCTGTGAATAAAGGTTCAGGTCACAGAGTGACCTTGTCTCCAGTATGTGCCTCGTGTTGATTTACAGTATAGAGTGTAAGGACACAACAGGGAAGGTATGCTTTATTGAATTTCACTTACCCCATTCATTCCTCAGCAGCATTATCCACAGCACTTCGACATGAGGCAGTCCAAATATCTACCATTCATAGTCGTATGGCTTTACTGTTGACGGAGTGCACACAATCATCTTACCGAACCATGGAATCTCTTACAATCTGACCGAAGCATTTACTACTTTTATAATATTTATTGGCTCCATCTCCTCTTTTGGTAAATGATTTCTCTCAGTTTCCTCTCCCTGCCCACCCTCCACACTATGCCTGAGAGCAGGTCAATTGATCTCCAATCAGTTATTGGAATAGTGCAAGCTTAGAACTACTCACTGTCATTCTGGATTACATCTCACCTCCACTGGCTCAGTCCATTACAATTTCTGTTAATCATAGCAATCATAGAATCAGAGAAATTTACAGCACTGAAGGAGGCCATTTCGGCCCATCGTGTCCGAGCCGGCCAACAAAGAGCTACCCAGCCTAATCCCACTTTCCAGCTCTCGGTCTGTAGCCCTGTAGGTTACGGCACTTTAAGTGCACATCCAAGCACATTTTAAATGTGGTGAGGGTTTCTGCCTCTACCACCCTTTCAGGCAGTGAGTTCCAGACCCCCACCACCCTTTGAGTGATAAAAATTCCCCTCAAATGCCCAATAAATATTGAGGAAACCAAATCCATTGTCTTCGGTCCCCGTCACAAACTGTGTACCCTTCGATTCCGTCCCCTCCCTGGCCACTGCCTCAGGTTGAACCAGACTGTTCGCATCCTATTTGAGCAGCATCTGAGCTACCGACCCATATCCTCTTTGTCATGTATGTAACCACAATGTAACACCACTGTATTACTGTATACACTCAACCTAGATGCACACCTTGACCACAAGGGGTGAACTTGTGGAGACACTCCTTGCCTGATCACACAGGTATGAAAAGGGAGGTCCCACGCAGGGTCATTGTCTTTGGAGTCCTGTGAATAAAGAGTTAAGGTCACAGAGTGATCTTGTCCCCAGAATGTGCCTCGTGTGGTTTCATACTGTAGAGTAAGGACTTTACATTGGCGACGAGAAATGGGAATTCACGACCCACGAGAATGGCCACCGGTAGCACACAGGAATGGTACTGTGTTGGGGAAGACTGGGACGATTTTGTCAAGAGGCTTCAGCAAAGCTTTGTTATGAAAGAATGGCTGGGGGATGCAGCGGCCAACAAGCGAAGGGCTCATCTTTTGACCAGCTGCGGACCAAAGACTTATGCGCTCATGAAGGACTTACTAGCACCCGAAAAGCCGGCGGACAAAACCTTTGAAGAACTTAGCAAATTGATCGGGGAGCACCTCAAACCGGCAAGTAGCATACATATGGCCCGACACAGATTGTACACCCACCGACGTTGTGAAGGACAGAGCATACCGGACTTCGCAGCGGACCTCCAGCGTTTGGCCAGCCTCTGTAAGTTCACAGACACCTGCAGAGGGGAAATGCTAAGGGACTTCTTTATTGAGGGCATCGGTCATGTGGGAATTTTCCACAAATTAATTGAGACCAAGGATTTGACCTTGGAAGCGGCGGCGTTGATAGATCAAACTTTCATGGCGGGGGAGGAAGAGACGAAAATAATATACGCGCGCAATTCTGCCTCTAACGCAGCGATGGATCAGGGAGTCAACATCATCAATGCGACTCAGAGCCCCGCAGGCAGGCAGGGGCAGTCCGACACTCCCCAGGCAGCAATAGACCCCAGAGTAGGACTTCAACAGAGACAATGGCAGGCTGAACGGACATTCACGCCATCACAGTGGACAATGCGGCCCAGGATGGGGCCATTGACATCCACTAATAGGGTACTTAAGAGCAGTCAAAGGGACAGTCAGCGTGGAATGCCTGGCCATAGTCCCTTTGTTCCCAACAATGGAAACTTTAACTCATGCTGGAGGTGTGGGGGAAATCACTCAGCTAGATCTTGCAGATTTCAACAGTTTGTCTGCTGGAACTGCAATCTCAGTGACCACTTAGCTCGAATGTGCAGGAAGTCTGCAACCAGACTAATATATGAGGCAGATGGACCAGAAGAGTGTTCTTTGAGGCAGGATGACTCTTAGGGCAAATCGATGGACGCCGAGGTTCAGCGGGTCCATGTGGTGAATATTCACAGTTCATACACCAAAACACCACCAATGATGATGAGGGTTTTATTAAACGGTATCCCAGTACGCATGGAGCTGGACACTGGGGCCAGCCAGTCACTCATGGGCGTTCAGCAATTTGACAAGCTATGGCCATTTAAAGCCAGTAGACCCAAATTAGTGCGTATTGAGACACAATTACGGACTTACACTAAAGAAATCATTCCGGTGCTCGGCAGTGCAATGTTGGCTGTCACACACAATGGGTTAGTGAATCGGCTGCTGCTCTGGATTGTCCCGGGCAATAGTCCCGCACTTTTGGGGAGGAGCTGGTTAGCCGAGATGAACTGGAAATGGGGGGATGTTCACGCAATGTCCTCGGTGGAGCGAAGTTCGTGCTCAAGTCCTACAACAATTCGAGTCACTATTTCAACCGAGCATCAGGACTTTCAAAGGCACTAAAGTAAGAATACACATCACCCCAGACGCCAGGCCAGTGCACCACAAAGCCAGAGCGGTGCCGTATGTGATGCAGGAAAAGATCGAGAGCAAATTGGACTGGCTGTTGAGAGAGGGCATCATCTCGCCTGTTGAATTCAGCGACTGGGCGAGCCCCATCGTTCCCGTCCTAAAAGCGGATGGCAGGATCTGTGGCGAACACAAGGCCACCATAAATCGGGTGTCCCTACAAGATCAATACCCGCTCCCGAGAGCGGAGGACCTCTTCGCCACGCTGGCAGGCGGCAAGCTGTTCACCAAGTTCAACCTCACTTCAGCCTATATGACCCAGGAACTGGCCGACGAATCTAAACTACTGACCACCATCACCACGCACAAGGGACTGTTCGTTTATAACAGGTGCCCGTTTGGCATTCGATCAGCGGCCGCGATTTTTCAAAGAAACATGGAAAGCCTGCTGGCCTATAGATCTCGACCGCACTCGCTCATGGGGGTCCAGCCCGCAGAGCTACTAATGAAACGGACACTCAAAACTCGGTTGTCCCTCATTCACCCAGTCCTGACCGACATAGTTGAGGGCATGCGCAAGTCCCAAAACGAGTACCATGACTGTAATTCAAGGGGGAGATGTATAGAAATAAATTATCCTGTATTTGTCCTCAATCACGCCATGGGGCCCAAGTGGCATGAGGGCACTGTAATTGACAAAGAGGGAATAGGGTCATTGTGGTAAAACTCAACAATGGTCAGCTATGCCGTAAGCATCTGGACCAAGTAAAAAAAGGTTCAGCATCGACACTGAGGAACCTGGAGAAGACCATGAGATGGAACTCACACTACCGCCAGTGAACGTGCAACAAGAGCAATCAGAAGAATGCACAGTCCCTGAGGTCAGCCCGGACAGGCCGGAATCACCACAAGTGACAGACACTCACGTCAGTGTCCAACAACCAGAGCCCCAACTGCGGCGCTCCACGAGGGAGCATAGACCACCTGAAAGACTAAACCTATGATCCCAATAAGACTTTGGGGGGGGGAGGTGATGTCATATATGTAACCACAATGCAACACCACTGTATTACTGTATACACTCAACCTAGATGCACACCTTGACCACAAGGGGTGAACTTGTGGGAGACACTCCTTACCTGATCACACAGGTATAAAAAGGGAGGTCCCACGCAGGATCATCATCTTTGGAGTCCTATGAATAAAGAGTTAAGGTCACAGAGCGACCTTGTCCACTGATTGTGCCTCGTGTGGTTTCATACTGCAGAGTAAGGACTTTACAATCTTCATCACTAAGACTGCCTATTTCCACCTCCGTAACATCGCCCGTCTCCATCCATGCCTCAGCTCATCCACTGCTGAAACCTTCATCCATACCTTTGTTACCTCTAGACTTGACTATTCCAATATTCTCCTGGGTGGCCTCCCATCCTTTATCCTTAATAAGTTTGAGCTAAAGCTCTGTTGCCCCTATCCTCTCCCGCTATCCCGCACCATCACTCTGTCCTGCTCACCATCACTCTGTGCTCGCTGACCTACATTAGCTCCCTGTCCCTCTACACCTCCAATTTTACATTTTCATCCTTGCGTTTAGATTCCTTCATTGCCTTG
This sequence comes from Pristiophorus japonicus, assembly GCF_044704955.1. Taxonomy (NCBI): domain Eukaryota; kingdom Metazoa; phylum Chordata; class Chondrichthyes; family Pristiophoridae; genus Pristiophorus; species Pristiophorus japonicus. The sequence goes on along the minus strand of NC_091989.1, from coordinate 80,983,887 downwards.
CCGCTCGCTGTCTCTGTAACTTCCTCCAGCTCAAAAAACCCTCTTCACCAAGAACTCTACTCTACAACTCTGGCCTCTTATGCAACCCCCTCCCTTCAGCCCACCATTGAGGCTTCAACTATCCGGGCCCTTAGGTTCTGAAATTTCCCCCACCCCCCCAAATCCCTCTGCCTCTCCACCTCTCATTCCTCCTTTAACACTCTCCTTAATGCCCACCTCTTTGACCGAGCTTCGTTGCCCAACCATTTATTTCAGATTCGGCCTCTGTGAAGCGCTGTGAGATGCTTTTCCATGTTCAAGGCTCTGTATAAATGGGAGATGTTATTTTTGTTGTAAAAATTAATTTATTTTTAATTTTTTTATTCGTTCTCTCCTGATCTTTGAATTATCTTTCTCCACTTTTTTCCTTTATTTCTCGTCATTACTTTCTCCTTTTCTGTCAGTTTATTTCCTCTCCTCTCGTTTCCTTTTACTGTGCTATACTGGGTCATTTTTGTCTTTCTTTCCCATCTGTTTCTTTGATTTTTAATATTTCCCTGTTTTGTTTCTGTTATGTTTATTTTGCTGTTTCATGGAATCATAGAATCAGAGAAACGTACAGCACAGAAGGAGGCCATTCGGCCCATCATGCCTGTGCTGGCTCTTGCTTTGTTCTATGTATCTGTCCATTTATCTGTTGTATTGTGAGTATCCCGGACTCTAATTATTGATCGCCGAGGGTTTTCCAAGATTTTCTGACTCTCTCCATGCTGTTCCTATGCCACTTCCCGGCTCTATCCCTGCTATCAGCCATGGCTCTGTGGGCAGCACTCTTGCCTCTAAGTCAGAAGGTTGTGGGTTCAAGTCCCACTCCAGAGAGTTGAGCACATAAATCTAAGCTGACACCCCAGTGTAGTACTGAGGGAGTGCTGCACTGTCGGAGGTACCATCTTTTGGATGAGACATTAAACTGAGGCCCTGTCTGTTCTCGCAGATGAATGTAAAAGATCTACGGCACAATTCAAAGAAGGTGTGGGGGCTGGGGGAGGTGTGGTGTGGTGTGGTGTGGTGGGGCTGGGGGTGTAGGGGTGCTGGGGGTGAGGGTCCTTCCTGCTTTTAAACTCAGCCTGCCGGGTCTTCACTCAGTATTTGTCAGGTTTCATTGTGTGATGCCTTTGCAGCAGACATTCCGCTCAGTCGTTCCGTAAAATTGCACCAGGGTCCTAATACCATTACGTTTAATCACAAGCCTCCAGTCTGAGTCACTGGTGACGTCAAAGTGGCGGCGAGGAATCATTCCCCGTGGTTTGAGCTGGGTGGGGGGAGTTTAAATCCCCCCCTTTTACGCCTGATGAAGGAGCCTAACAGGTCACTCAGCCCCAACCCACCCCCCGCCCCCGCCCCGGGATGGGCAGTTACTGTGACTGTCTCAGTGTCATCCACATCCTGCGATCACATTACAAAAACCAAACTGCTAAAAATATCTTGTTGGGTGTCGGAATGAATGCACAGGATATTCCTCCCCTTCCCCCACCCCTGGATAGCCCTCCCCTTCCCCCACTCATGGATACCCCTCCCCTTCCCTCACTCATGGATACCCCTCCCTTCCCCCACCCCTGGATACCCCTCCCCTTCCCCCACCCCTGGATACGCCTCCCCTTCCCTCACTCATGGATACCCCTCCCTTCCCCCACCCCTGGATACCCCTCCCCTTCCCCCACCCCTGGATATCCCTCCCCTTCCCTCACTCATGGATACCCCTCCCTTCCCCCACCCCTGGATACCCCTCCCCTTCCCCCACCCCTGGATACCCTTCCCCTTTCCCCACTCACTACAGGCTGATTTTAACTCAAGGGAAAATCCAGCAACTGTACATTCCTTGTTTGCAGTTAAACATGGAATTAGCTTTCCCAACATGTCCCTAGCAATACGATGGTTGGAATGATAAGTTTGTCTGAAGTAGGAATAAGCCACATTTGCCTCCCGTGTGCAGTCAGACTCCCAGTCCAACAACTGAGCTGAGAAATCTTGCACTCTGTGACAGCTCAAATCATCACAAAGCTGATTAGTATTTCTTGAGGTTTGTGATAAGGACCATCAACAGGACATCATTTTGACAACTATCCAAAGCAGACACATTAATGTAATGAACAGTCATTTGTGCCTCAATCACCGGAGAAAATACCAGGATAATTCCCTCGTGCTGATCAACAAAATTGTAATGGGATTATTCTTAGTTTAGGAATTTCAAATTTCATAAAAACACAGTGGCCTGGAGTTTCCGCCAGAGTGTGTTGGTGTTATCAGGGCAGCTCACTTGAAATCGGCCAAACCAGGCAAAATAATCGCCGGATTTCAAGTGCAAATTAAGTTTCCGCTAGTGTTAAAAAACTAGAAGTCGGTCCCGCCCACAAAATTGGCCACACCCTCAGACCGAATTAATCGCCATGGTGAGTTTCTGTTAATTGCGCTCGTTTGCGATCCTTCGGGGAGGCTCTTAAAATTAAACTTTTTTTTTTAGGTGTAATGACAACAACTTGCATTTATATAGTGCCTTTCGCATAGTGAAACATCCCAGGGCGCTTCATAGGAGTGTTATCAAACACAATTTGACAGCGAGCCAGGTCAGATGACCAAAAGCTTTGCCAAAGAGATAGGCTTTAAGGAGCGTCTGAAAGTAGGAATGAGAGACACCACTGGGTACATTTTAAAAGCTTTCAAATATATTTTTTTCAATTTACTAAGAAACTTTACACCAATGTAACTAGCAAATGGTTTCGTATGGTTTGTTAAAGTTATTTACAGTGATTTATAATTGGTTGTTCAGAGGTGGTGGTCTGGACACTGATTACAAAACTTATGTTTTGTGATCAATCCATGAATAAAACTGCACCGGATTACCAACTACATCAAGGAATATTTTAAATGCATTTTTTTTAACTTCGAAATTACGTTCTAAATTGCTGCCCAATTACCGCTGGTACAGGGAAGTTGGCAATATGCAAATGAGTTTGAGCGGAAAACTTGAGCCAAAAAAGCACTTCTTAAACCGGCACCATTTTCAGCATAGTTTGCTCCCAGAGCGCCGGTTGCACTCAAAGCAGAAACTCTTGGCCAAATGTTTGCGTTATGCTCTGTGACTATTGCAGATCTGAAACACTGAGCTGAGCAGGTGACAGAGAAGGTTGAACTAGACCCAATATTCTTTATTTCTTCAAATAAATTGTAAGAGTGTCAGAATCAGTTAGAATCAGCTCGTCATTTTCAAATGTTCCCTTTGTAATCATGAAGCGGCTTTCAGTCCAGGTTTAGCCTTGATTGCAACAGACATGTCTAATCAGGAACAAAAGATTGTGTGAAAAATCAATTTGCCAGCTTAATTCTGCTGGAGAAGAGGTAACCATGGTAACTCTGAGCTGGCCTGCTATTGATAGGTGCCCAGACATGCTCAGTGTTCACAATAAACCATGGGCTCCTGCTGTCATGTGCAATTGGTCTGCTGCCGATTAATCAATTAGCATCGATTAAAAATGTAATCAAGTAGCGATTGATTAATTACCCATATATCCTGCAGAAACTGACTGATTCGATTCAATGAATTGAAATGAACACAAACACTTATTTGTAGCTTTTGACTTGCTAGTTGAGTTGTTGAAATATTTACTGGGTGAACAACTCAATCGATCTGGTCAGCATTCAGTGTAATTACACTAAACTCCTCATGCAGTTACCCACGGCATTATATCAGTCGTGCTTTGACATGAAGAGGATTAACAATAATCAGTTCCCGTGGGTAGACTTTAGTCTTCACCCCGGGATCGAAAACTGGTGGGCACAGATCAGCTGCTCGTAACAACCCCTCACCCCCCCCTAGGTGTCCAATCCATCGACGTAACAGGAAGGACAATCAGGGGGCATGAGACGAAGGGGGCGGTGACAGGGAGGTGTGACAGCTGGGTGACTGGGTTTGAGGGGAATGTGATGGGGGGCTGGGGGTGTGAGGGGTGCTGGGGATGGCGGAGGTGCAGTGTGGGGGCTGCGGGGGGTGGGGGAGGTGTGGGCGGGTGCTGGTGGTGGGGGGTGCTGGGGGTGGGGGCGGTGTGGGGGGTGGGGGATGTGTGGGGGGTGAGGAGTGGGGTTGGAGGTTCCCTATCAGTGCATGGCCGGTGGGGGTATGTACTATTCTTTCTCAACCCTCACTTCACAGACACAGAGTACTCGATATGAACCCCTCACAATGGGAGGCACAAGGTTGGTTGGATGGAGGGGTGATTAAAGAGTGTCAGCCATGGCTAAGTGGGCAGCACACTCGCCTCTGAGTCAGAAAGTTGTGGGTTCAAGTGCCACTCCAAGGACTTGAGCACATAAATCTAGGCTGACACTCCAGTGCAGTGCTGAGGGAGTGCTGCACTGTTAGAGGTGCCGCCTTTCAGATAAGACGTTAAACCGAGGCCCCGTCTGCCCTCTCAGGTGGACGTAATAGATGCTACGCCATTATTTGGAAGAAGAGCAGGGGAGTTATCCCTGGTGCCCTGGCCAATATTTATCCCTCAATCAACATAATCATTGCTGTTTGTGGGAGCTTGCTGTGCACAAACTGGCTGCCGTGTTTCCCACATTACAACAGGGACTACATACCAAAGTACTTCATTGGCTGTAAAGCGCTTTGAGACGTCCGGTGGTCGTGAAAGGTGCTCTATAAATGCAAGTCTTTCTTCATTCATTAAATACGGGGAACCCGTGCCCAACTCGTCGCTCCTGTTCCCTCCGCCAGTTTTATAGTGGCGGATATCGAGGTGTCCAGACAACCCACTGTGGAGAGGCAACTTTCGATTATCCGGGTCCCTCAGGGATTGGGCTATTCCGGGTAAATGATTTTTCCGTTAGGGTGAGTCTACATTTTAAAGTTAAAACTTTAATGGATAAATACAATCAGCTACAAACAGCAACAAAAGATGGACATTACCAGCATGCATGTGCAGGTTCTGTGCCTGGAACCCGGTGCCGGTCCTGCCCCCGTTCCCAACGTCAGCGACGGCCGCGAGAGACAGCGGTTGCAGCAGTGCGTACACACACACACACCAGCACAGCAAGGGCAGAGGAGGGCGATTTTTATGGTGACAGAGAGAGAGAAAGTGTGTGAGAGAGAATGTGCGAGTGTGAGAGAGAGAGAGAGTGTGAGAGAGAGAGAATGAGCAAATACAAATGAGCACAGTGTTTGGAAGGCAATTTTTCCAAATAATATGGAGCTGTCTTTTCACTTGTTAGCAACAGAATTTTAAATCCCGTTACAACGGTTTCCCGTTGGATCCGTGTATGGATAATTGAGAGTTGCCTGTATTTAAATCTGGCTCACACAGTGCAGGTGGGAGGCTGATGTATAACTCCCTGCACCGGCAGTGAAGGGCAGGCAGGAGGGGTTGGCTCCACACAGTTAAGGACCTTTTCCAACAACCCTTGTGGACCAGGAAGTGCAGGAATGCTCCCCCAGGTCCCTCAAGGGAGCATGCAGCCCACGCCAGCCCTGATCGCCAGCCTTCCAAACCTTCATCCCAGCCCTCCCGACCCCTGATCCCACTCCTCCTCCCCCTGGTGTTCCCCCCTGGCCACTGGCCGGGCCGTCTATTGGTCCAGCGCTGGGTGGGAACTGGAGGGAAAATGTCGGGAGAACCTCCGGCCTTGTCGGGTTCTTCAGCTGTTTTCTACTGCTCCGTCCCTTCCCCGCACCCTTTCCCGCCCCCTCCGCCTTCCCTGCACCCTCCCCCGCCCCTGCACCCTTCCCGGCCACCTCGCCCGCCAGCTCCCCTCCCACACCCTCCCCCACCCCGTTCCCTCCCCCTCCCTCACACCCTCCCCTGCACGCTCCCCCTCCCCCTCCCTCTCACCCTCCCCCTCCCCCGCACCCTCCCCGTTCCCCACCCCCTTCCCCATCCCCTCCCCTTCCCCTCCCCCTTCCCCTCCCCGCATCCTCCCCCTCGCCTGTCCTTGTCCCCTCCCCTGCCCCCTCCCCCTCCCCTTCCCCCTCCCTCTCCCCTGCCCCCTCCCAACCCCCTACCCTCCCTGTAAATATGGATGCTACAATCTCCCTCTGTAGCAGAAAGTTTGGAGTGCCATCCCTTCATAGGTCATAGAATCATAGAAATTTACAGCACAGAAGGACGCCATTCAGCCCATTGTGTCCATGCCAGCCGACAAAGAGCTATCCAGCCCAATCCCACTTTCCAGCTCTTGGTCCCTACCCCTGTAGGTTATGGCACTTCAAGTGCACATCCAGGCAATTTTTTAATGTGCTGAGGGTTTCTGCCTCTACCACCCTTTCAGGCAGTGAGTTCCAGACCCCCACAATCCTCTGGTGAAGATATTTCCCCTCTAAATCTCTAAACCTCCCCACAATTATTTTAACTCTATGTCTCCTGTTTGTTGACCCCTCTGCCAAAGGAAATAGGTCCTTCCAATCCACTTTATCCAGGCCCCTCATAATTTTATACACCTCAATAAGGTCTCCCCTCAGCCTCCTCTGTTCCAAAGAAAACAAACCCAGCATCTCCAATCTTTCCTCACAGCTAAAATTCTCCAATCCAGGCAACATCCTTGTAAATCTCCTTTGTACCCTCTCTCATGCAATCATATCTTTCCTGTAATGTGGTGACCAGAACTGCATGCAGTACTCTAGCTGTGGCCTAACTAGTGTTTTATACAGTTCAAGCATAACCTCCCTGCTCTTATATTCTATGCCTCGGCTAATAAAGGCAAGTATTCCGTATGTCTTCTTAACCACCTTATCTACCTGGTCTGCTACCTTCAGGGATCTGTGGACATGCACTCCAAGGTCCCTTTGTTCCTTTACCCTTCTCAGTGTCCTACCATTTAATGTGTATTCCCTTGCCTTGTTAGCCCTCCCCAAATACATTACCTCACACTTCTCCGGATTGAATTCCATTTGCCACTGTTCTGCCCACCTGACCAGTTCATTGATATCTTCCTACAGTCTACAGCTTTCTTCCTCATTATCAACCACACAGCCAATTTTAGCATCATCTGCAAACTTCTTAATCATACCCGCTACATTCAAGTCTAAATCGTTGATATATACCACAAAAAGCAAGGGACCTAGTACTGAGCCCTGCGGAACCCCACTGGAAACATCCTTCCAGTCACAAAAACACCCATCGACCATTACCAAGGACCCTTTGCTTCCTGCCTCTGAGCTAATTTTGGATCCAACTCGCCAATTTGCCCTGGATCCCATGGGCTTTTATTTTCATGACCAGTCTGCCATGTCGGACCTTATCAAAAGCCTTGTTAAAATCCATATACACTACATTAAACACACTACCCTCATTGACCCTCCTTGTTACCTCCTCGAAAAATTCAAACAAGTTAGTCAGACACAACCTTCCCTTAACAATTCCATGCCGACTGGCCTTGATTAATCCGTGTCTTTCTAAATGAGGATTTATCCTGTCCCTCAGAATTTTTCCCAATTACTTTTCCACTATCGAAGTTAGGCTGACTGGTCTGTAATTACTCGGTCTATCTCTTTCTCCCTTTTTAAACAAAAGTATAACATTAGCAGTCCTCCAGTCCTCTGGCACCACACCTGTAGCCAGAGAGGATTGAAAAATGATGGTCAGAGCCTCTGCTATTTCCATTTTTGCTTCTCTTAACAGCCTGGGATACATTTCATCTGTGCCTGGGGATTTATCCACTTTCAAAGATGCTAAACCCCTTAATACTTCCTCTCTCACACTGTTTATTTCATCTAATATTTCATGTTCCTCCCTGATTGCAATGTCTGCATCGGCCCTCTCTTTCGTGACAACAGATGCAAAGTATTCATTAAGAACCATATCCACACCTTCTGCCTCTACACACAGATTACCTTTATGGTCCCTAATAGGCCCTACTCTTTCTTTAATTATCCTCTTGCTCTTAATGTATTTATAAAACATCTTTGGGTTTTCCTTGATTTTACTTGCCAATATTTTTTCATGCTCCCTCTTTGCTTTCCTAATTTCCTTTTTAATTGCACCCCTGCACTTTCTGTACTCCTCTTGGGTTTCTGCAGTATTGAGCCCTCGGTGTCTGTCATAAGCTTCCCTTTTTTTCTTTATCCTACCCTGTAAGGACCAAGTTTCTGGTTCTGGCAAAAATGGCGCAACTCCGAGACTTACGTGACCTGCCTGGGCTCGAAGGTGCGCCAGAATCTTCTTCAGCAATTCTCCGGTCCTCCTGGAGCGTGGCGTGGTGCAGCGTAGTCTCCCTGGGGCGGAGCAAGCCGATCGCAGCTTGCAGGGGGGCGGGGCTAGGGATCATGCCTTCTTGTCAGTGCCGGCAGCGTTGCGCAGGCGCGTTGGAGCATGCGCGCCTGCGAAATGGCTCGGGGGAGCGTGGGTACCGGGGAGGGGGGGCGGGGAGTGTGGCAACAGGGATGGAAGGGGTGCGTGGGTACTGGTGTGAGGAGGGGAGGGAAGGGGGAACGTGGCTACCAGGGAGGGGAGGGGAGAGGCGGGGGCGGGGGCAGCGTGGCTACTGGGAAGGGGAGTGGGGGGGATGAGTATGGCTACCGGGGAGGGGAGGGGAGGTGGGGGGAGCGTGGCAACAGGGATGGAGGGGGAGCATGGCAAGGGATGGAGCAGCTTGGGTTGGGGGGCACTCGAAATGATCAAAGGGCCGGAGGAGAGAGCAGGGGTGCTTCCTTCCAGCCTCCCCCGCCCCCCACCCCTCCACGCACGCCCCCCCACACACACACATACCCTCCTACCCCGCCCCCACACACGCACCATGTCCCACCCCCCCCCCCACACACACACCCTCCCACCTCCCCCCCACACACAGCCTCCCACCCCCCCCACACACACACCCTCCCACCCCCCCCCCACACACACATCCTCACACCCCCCCCACACACACACCCCTCCCACCCCCCCCACACACACACCCTCCCACCCCCCCACACACACATCCTCACACCCCCCCCACACACACACCCCTCCCACTTCCCCCCCCACACAACCTCCCACCCCCCCCACACACACACCCCTCCCACCCCCCACACACACACACCCCTCCCACCCCCCCACACACACACCCCTCCCACACCCCCACACACACACATCCTCCCATCCCCCCACACACACACCCCTCCCACTTCCCCACACACACACACACCCTCCCACCCCCCCCCACACACACATCCCCTCCTACCCCGCCCCCCACACACGCACCATGTCCAACCCCCCCACACACACACACACCCTCCCACCCCCCCCCACACACACACACCCTCCCACCCCCCCCACACACACATCCTCCCACTTCCCCCCACACACACACCCCTCCTACTTCCCCACACACACATCCTCCCACCCCCCCATCCACACACACACCCCTCCCACTTCCCCACACACACACACCCTCCCACCCCCCCCACTCACACACATCCCCTCCCACCCCGCCCCCCACATATGCACCCTGTCCCACACCCCCACACACACACCCCCTCCCACCTCCCCACACACACACCCCCTCCCACATCCCCATACACACACCCCCTCCCACCCTCCCACACACACACACACACCCTCCCAGCCCCCACACACACACACCCATACACACACACACAGCCCCCCCTCCACCCCCCACATACACACAGCCCCCCACACACACAGCCACCCCCCCACACACACACACAAACACACACCACACACACACACCCACCCCCACCCCTCACTGTCAGATACAGAGAGAGAGAGACACTACAGAGATAGACACTGACAGAGACACCTTCCCTTCACATACTTCTATTTTTTATTGATTGATTGCTTATTACTTTGGTCTTGGTGCTTTAGGTACAGGGTTCCTTCTATTTTTTATTAATTAATTGCTTATTACTTTTTGTGCTTCGTTTAGTGCTTGGTGCTTTAAATGTACGGCTTTGTTTAGTGCTTAGTGCTTTAAATGTACTTTGCTTCTTTAATGTTGTTGTGAAGGTGTTTATGGAAAATCCTCTAACTTCGTTCCACCCCCCTCCCTGTTGTGATGTTGATATGTCCTTTGTGTTTAATGCTTCCCACTCGCCGTCTCTGGCTGTGCCTGCACTAAACTTAACTCTAGGTAAGGTTTTTCAGAAGTTACAAAAGTTAGTTTGTAGTAAGTTTTCACTGCCGAAACTTGCAAAACAGGCCTGAGTGGCTTTTGAAAAAAAAATACCGTACCTAAAGCCAACCTAAACGAACTCACTCGAACTGGAGCAAACTAATATTCAAGAATTGCAATTTCTAACATACTCCAAACTAAACTAGTTGCTCCAAAAAACTAGGAGCAACTCCACCTGAAACTTAGGTCCTATGTCCCTTGATATCCAGGGGGCTCTAGATTTGTTAGTCCCACCCTTTTACTTAAGGGAACATACTTGCTCTGAACCCTGCGGATCTCCTCCTTGAATGCCTCCCACTGCTCTGACATGGATTTACCTTCAAGTAACCGTTTCCAGTCCACCTTGGTTAAATCACCTCTCAGCTTATCAAAATTGCATTTTCCCCAATTGTGAACTTTCATTCCTGGTCTATCTTTGTCCTTTTCCATAACTGCCCTAAATCTTACTGAATTATGATCACTAGCACCAAAATGCTCTCCCACTGATACCCCTTCCACCTGCCCAGCTTCATTCATGCAATGGCTGGGAGCTGGAGGAATGGATATGTGGCTGGTATCTCATTGTCACTGATAGTCACAATCTGCTGTCAGTACCAAACACTCTCATACGGTAGTTTCCAGGGTACATTGGCGCAAGTTGCATCAGACTATCGAGAAACCATTTGTATCTCACCTTCACAATTGTGCAGTCGGTGATATAGCTCATGAATCAAGAGATGATAATGGAGGCATTTGGAGCAGGGAGCAGGCGGGTGAGTCACTGTATATTTAAAATTGATGCTTCATTCTATTTAAGAAGCTGTGAATGTCAATATAGATTGATGAATATAAATTCAAATTATAAACACTGCCTGCTCTGAAAATAAAAGGAACTTGAAATGATTCTGTGTGTAAGGTCTAGTTCGTATTTACTGACCTGTGACTGATGGTTAATCCAATATCTACTTGAGGTTTTAACTAATTGAGTGAACAGATATCAATGTGAAGCATCGTCAGTCTCTGTATAGATTCTAACAGTTGTGTGTGACAGACTGGAGTGGGGGAATGGGGAGGGTAGGTGTGCTGGGAAAAGCCTGCCGTTATATCGTTAATATTGCCTTGCATCCCCCACACAGTGCAGGGTCAGTCTGATACAAAGGCACCCAGAGACGTGGTTGTCACACTGGCTTGGCTTCGAAACCTTTGACATTTAGATTTTTCTTTTACATGTTAACAGAGATCAGACTTTCTCTTTGCCAAACCTTAAAGCTTAACTGGCATTTACTGCCATATATCCGTGTATATGGGCAAGCTTTCCCATGAAGCACAACCCAGGCAATGCCCCACCTTAGCCCAGAGCTACTGATTGGACCATCCCCCTGAAAGAAAGAAAGACTTGCATTTGTATAGCGCCTTTCAGGACCACCGGATGTGGGAAACGCGGCAGCCAATTTATGCACAGCAAGCTCCCCCAAATAGAAATGTGATAATGACCAGATAAACTGCTTTTGTTATGTTGATTAAGGGATAAATATTGGCCAGGACACTGGGGATAACCCCCTGCTCATCTTCAAAATAGTGCCATGGGATCTTAAACGTCCACTTGAGAGAGCAGACGGGACCTCGGTTTAATGTCACATCCAAAAGACAGAACCTCTGACAGTGCAGCACACCCTCAGCACTCCACCGGAGTGTCAGCCTAGATTTCTGTGCTCAAGGTCCTGCCTTGGGATTTGATCTCACAACCTTCTGACTCAGAGGCGAGTGGGGTTCCCTGCCGCGGAGAGTTGTTGATGCCAGTTCATTGGATGTGTTCGGGAGGGAGTTGGATGTGGTCCTTGAGGCTGGGGGGTCGGGGGGTGTGGAGGGGGTGTGGGGGGGGGGCGCGGTGCTGGGGTGGGTGATCAGCCATGATCTTGTTGAATGACGGTGCAGGCTCGAAGGGCCGAATGGCCTACTCCGGCACCTATTTTCTATGTTTTCTATCTATGCTACCCACTCATCATCATCATAGGCAGTTATTCGGAATCGAGGAAGACTTGCATCCACTCCTGAAGTGAGTTCTTTGGTGGCTGAACAGTCCAATACAAGAGCCACAGACTCTGTCACAGATGGGACAGATAGTCGTTGAGGGAAGGGGAGGGTGGGACAGGTTTGCTGCACGCTCTTTCCACTGCCTGCGCCTGATTTCTGCATGCTTTAGGCGTTGAGACTCGAGGTGCTCAGTGTCCTCCTGGATGCACTTCCTCCACTTGGGGCGGTCTTGGGCCAGGGACTTCCAGGTGTCAGTGGGGATATTGCACTTTATCAGGGTGTCCTTGTAACGTTTCCGCTGTCTACCTTTGGCTCGTTTGCCGTGAAGGAGTTCCGAGTAGAGCACTTGCTTTGGGAGTCTCATGTCTGGCATGCGGACAATGTGGCCTGCCCAGCGGAGCTGATTAAGTGTGGTCAGTGCTTCAATGCGAGGGCTGTTACTCTGAATGAGGACACTGATGTTGGTGCATCTGTCCTCCCAGGGGACTTGTAGGATCTTGTGGCAACATCGTTGGTGATATTTCTCCAGCAACTTGAGGTGCCTACTGTACATGGTCCATGTCTCTGAGCCATACAGGAGGGCAGGTATTACTACAGCCCTGTAGACCATGAGCCACAGCTGACAGGCCAACTAGCTGACAACCCTGGCCATAGACTACTCACACTGTAACATACATTGCAGACCCTGTCTCTACAATCCATCATATTTGGAACGAGCACCTCACTTCCATTGAATGACGTTTTGTTTTGAAGTGTAATCACTGTTGCATGCAGCAAAATCCCATGAACGTAATGAGATCTTGGCCTAGAAATTGGCCTCCTTAGTGCCTCCTGATCTCGCCTCTGGGGGGCTATCGGCTTTGCGACTGGGCGCGGCGATAACATCAACTCCCCGCCATACTGGGCGGGAGGTTTGCGACGGTGGTGGGGCGTTGCGCCCCGATCATCTTCGCCCGGAGATCGTAATGTCATCGCCATGCGCATCGCCCCAGTAACGCCCCAGACCCGAACTTGCGTTCTGCCTCCTGCAACATCTCTGGGAGCGCCCCCCCATCCCCCGCCAGTTTCTTCCGCCCAGTTAGCGCCCCCCAGAGGCGCAAATGTGCCACTAAAGAAGGGGCAATTTCACCCCCGAAGAGTTCAGTTCCTGAGCACTAAAATCCTCTCTTTGATGAATCTGAAAAAACTCAATTCAACAAACAGTGTTTGCATATCTGAGCCGCATTCTCTCTCCAGCAGGACACTTTCCCTGAGTTGTTGCGTGAATAAACGTCAGACGCCACGTGTATGAATTGAACTCCAGCCCAACTCTATAATAAACTCGAGTTGCACTGTGGAACACGGTGATGAAATGCATATCGACCGGGTGAAACTCATCTTCAGCATGAGCAGAAGCGGAGGCGGGGGGGCGATGGGAGATCGGCCAAGAGTTTTACACCTTCCCAGAAACGGGCTGACAATTTCATCCCCATTGTTTCCATTCAAAAAATGGGAGCTGGATCAGCCCAACGGTGCCCACCTTGATCTGTACCGGATATTTTAAGATTGGCAGCATAGCCGTCAATCAAATCTTTTTTTTTATCAAGAATGCATTCAGTTCAGAAAAAAATATAATAACCCATTTTAATTCTCTCTGCTAGCTCGTGATGTTGTTGCAAAGTTGAACGAGCTTGGAATTAACACCACGATGGATTTTAATTGGATTGCCCAGTTGCGTTATTATTGGGAAAAGAGAAAAGTCGTTGTTCGAATGATTACAACCACAGTGCCTTACGGCTATGAATACCTGGGGAACACAGGGAGGCTGGTCATTACTCCCCTGACTGACAGGTGCTATCGGTAAGAGCCAGGTTTCCAACGTGTGCTGTCAACACACGTCACTGTCTCTGCTGAGATATCTCACATCAGACTGCATTATTAATCCGACTGCCGTTATAGGCGTGTGACATTGAATTCAAGATTACATTTAACAACGACAGGAATTGTTAAAAGATATGAATAAAACCAGAATAGCTCCTTTCGATTCACTACTTCAAGCCAATTTTCTTTAAAGATATCAAGAGTTAGATTTTCACTCTACTCACATCAAAGGGAATGAACGAGCTTCATGTGGTTTCGAGAATGGTGGAACATCGCCAGTGACGGCTTTACACTCGGCCCGCGAGCTCGACACCTATTGAAAGTCTGCATAGTCTTTGCAAATCCTACTCACAGCCCAGTCCCATAAACGCATCGCTGCCCGACAAAAAGCAGCAATGTGTGGGGTGTCTGCAGAGAGACAAGGTCCGTTTGCAGATCTTCATCAACTATTATCATTCTCAACTAAATCACACCAATAAAATACATAGGATTACACAGGATTACACAGGATATATGGCACACAAATAGGTCATTCAGCCCAACCAGTCCATGCTGGCGTTTATGCTCCACTCAAGCCTCCTCCCGTCTTTCCTCATCTAACTCTATCAGCATAACCCTCTATTTCATTCTCCCTCATTTGCTTGTCTAGCCCTCCCCTTAAATGCATCGATACTATTTGCTTCAACCACTCCCTGTGGCAGCGAGTTCCACATTCTCACCACTCTCTGGGTAAAGAAGTTTCTTCTGAATTCCCTATTGGATTTCTCAGTGACTCTCTTATACAGGTTGAACTTCTCTTATCCAGGACTCCCTTATCCGGCACCACCTCTCGCTTGGGACCATTCCCGACTGCCTGGTGATGAACACGACTGTCAAAATCCTCAAAAAATATCAATATAAAAAAAAAACTTGGCCATTTACACTTGCACGGCACATTTCAATCTCAACAGACCCACAATAAATTATCCCAACTTCGGAGCCGACACCTCGGGGTCCGCCAGCCCGCTGACTCCGTTGACTCACTTTTGCGCGGTGCTGGCTTCTGGATCAGCCTCGTCTCCCTGTGCTGTGCCCCAGGGCTGGTGTAAGGGTCGGTGGGGAAGGGAATGAGGAACTGATATAAGGATCGTGGGGAAGGGGATGAGAATCTGCTGTGCCCAGGGTGGGTGTAAGTGTCGGTGAGGAAGGGGATGAGGAACTGGTGTAAAGTCGGTGGGGAAGGGAACCAGGATCCACTGTGCCCAGGGCGGGGGTAAGGGTCGGTGGGGAAGGGGATGAGGAACTGCTGTAAGAATCGGTGGGGAAGGGGATGAGGATCTGCTGTGCCCAGGGCGGGTGTAAGGGTCAGTGGGGAAGGGAATGAGGAACTGCTGTGCCCAGGGTGGGTGTAAGGGTCAGTGGGGAAGGGGATGAGGAACTGCTGTGCCCAGGGTGGGTGTAATGGGTGGTGGGGAAGGGGATGAGGAACTGATGTAAGGGTCGATGGGGAAGGGGATGAGGATCTGCTGTGCCCAGGGCGGGTGTAAGGGTCAGTGGGGAAGGGGATGAGGAACTGCTGTGCCCAGGGTGGGTGTAATGGGTGGTGGGGAAGGGGATGAGGAACTGCTGTGCCCAGGGTGGGTGTAAGGGTCAGTGGGGAAGGGGATGAGGAACTGCTGTGCCCAGGGTGGGTGTAAGGGTCAGTGGGGAAGGGGATGAGGAACTGCTGTGCCCAGGGTGGGTGTAATGGGTGGTGGGGAAGGGGATGAGGAACTGCTGTGCCCAGGGTGGATGTAAGAGTCAGTGGGGAAGGGGATGAGGAACTGCTGTGCCCAGGGTGGGTGTAAGGGTCAGTGGGGAAGGGGATGAGGAACTGATGTAAGGGTCGGTGGGGAAGGGGATGAGGATCTGCTGTGCCCGGGGTGGGTGTAACGGGTGGTGGGGAAGGGGACCAGGAACCATTGCTCCAGCACGAGCTCCAGTTGCTGCTGGTCCCACTCCCAGTGTCGTTCCTGGAGTCTCCCCACACTGGCACAGGGACAAATCAAACAGGAAGATTCACTCTCACCCTGTCTAACCCATTGTGCTCAGTAGAGCCAAGTGTGAACCATGTCTGTGAGCACAGAGGTGTCAGCGGGCTGGCGGGCCCCGAAGTGGCTTGAGGCTGGGAGTGGGTTGCAAACACGCGACCTCCCCTCATCCGACAAAATCCCTTATTCAGCACTGGACAGGTCCCGAGGGAGCCGGATAAGAGGGGTTCAATCTCTTTGATGACCTCTAGTTATACTCTTCCTCACAAGTGGAAACTATCCACTTCTCTCGATCCACTCTATCAAAACCTTTCATAATTTTAAAGACCTCTATTTGGTCACCCCTCAGCCTTCATTTTTCAAGAGGAAAGAAACCCATCCTTTCCTGATATATATATCCTCCCATGACTGGTATTATCCTTGTAAATCTTCTCTGCACTCTCTCCAATGCCTCTATATCCTTTTTATAATATGGCGACCAGAACTGTACACAGTACTCCAAGTGTGGTCTAACCAAGGTTCCATACAGGTTTAGCATAACTTCCCTACTTTTCAATTCCAAACCTCCAGAAATAAACCCTAGAGCTTGGCTTGCTTTTTTATGGCCTCGCTAACCTGTGTCACCACTTTTAGTGATGTGTGTATTTGTACTCCGAGATCCCTTTGTTCCTCTACACCACCCAAACTCACACCCTCCAAGTAACGAGTGACCTCCCGATTCTTCCTACCAAATGTAATACCTCACATTTATCTGTGTTAAACTTCATTTTTCAATTACATGCCCATTCTGTCAGTTTATTAATGTCCTCCTGTAATTTGTTACAGTCCTCCTCAGTATTGACTATCCTCCCAATGTGTTAGTCATACATTTAACAATAAACACAGTTTCTTCAAAAGCAATCTGGTTTCTAAGATTTGCTGTTGAAATTGAGGCTTGTTTATTGTGTATTCTGCCCATGGCCAGTGGATGCTGTGAGCTGGCAATGACTGGGAAATGATTTGACACAACACAATCCCCTGCCTGAATTCATTATTTGTTCATTTGGAGTTAACTGTAATTTTTCCTGATTGATTTTTCTTGTTCTTTAGTTTCCTCGCTTCTTCCGTGACCAGCTTTTCCCTTTTTCATCCCCTTTATAGATATTATTTACTTTGAAAACAAAGATGAAGTAAGCCAACACGGCAGCTCATTAAAATCATTTCAATCGGATGTAGCCAAATCGTAACAGTGATACTGATCTTGACCACTATCTGTGAAGATTGCTAGCACAACTGAAACTGAGAGATTTTGTAAACTGTCCCTGCAGTTTAAAGGAACTGTAATGTATACACCTGTGAGTATGCTCACAGGTTTGTAGAGCTGTTGACAGAGGGCACTTGCATTAACGTTTTATTGTTTTACAGATACAACAAAATAGTTGTAGAGCTATTGAAGCGGGCAGGTCGGAGGGCCTCCTCGTGGGCCTGCTCCCGGGCCTGGCCAAGGTGCCATTAATCGGTCCAGACAGCAGGTGGTCGAGGGGGTCATTCAGCCTTCTCTTCCACAGCTATGTTCGCGCCAGGGTGTCCCTGGAAATGGAGCACGCGGTGTCCACATGTATGCTTGAGGCCTTCCGCAAGAGGTAGGCATCGGAGGGACTGGTGTGCATCATTTCAACAGGGAACAAAATTTTAATGTAATTCGATTTGTATGGTTCCCTTTAATGTTTATTAGTTAATTTGTGGATTTTTGTGCTCCTACAAAAGGGGGCGCTTGAGTTACAGTTACTTTAAAATAGTTGTAGAGCTGTTGAGTTGGGAGTGGCTTAGCCAGTCACATGACGTTAACAAGACTCAATAAAACCCCAGCCAGTTGGGTTCTGGGGATCCACGATGAGGCAGGTGGTTGTGAGCCTGGTGGATGAACTGGTAATGTATAGTGTGATTGTTAAACCTTTTGCTAATAAACCAACTACTTCTTAATAGCAATGTGTTGCTATGAATTCTTAAGCAAAGAACCCATGAAGCAAATACATTACAGGAACCATCAACTCCACCGATTCTCTTTACAGGACCCTGATGGGGGCTTTGCAGCTGAACCTGGGAGGGGCTCCGGAAGGACCTGCAGGAACTGGGAAAACAGAAACCTGCAAAGATCTGGCCAAAGCAGTGGCTAAACAGGTAAAAGAAAGAAAGAAAGGCTTGCATTTATATAGCGCCTTTCTTGACCACCGGATGTTTCAAAGCGCTTTACAGCCAATGAAGTACTTTTGGAGTGTGGTCACTGTTGTAATGTGGGAAACACGGCAGCCAATTTGCGCACAACAAGCTCCCACAAACAGCAATGTGATAATGACCAGATAATCTGTGTTTGTTATGTTGATTGAGGGATAAATATTGGACTGAACACCAGGGATAAATCCCCTCTTCTTCGAAATAGTGTCACGGGATCTTTTACGTCCACCTGAGAGAGCAGACGGGGCCTCGGTTTAATGTCTCATCTGAAAGACGGCACCTCCGACAGTGCAACGCTCCCTCAGTACTGCCCTGGAAGTGTCAGCCTAGATTTATGTGCTCAAGTCTCTGGAGTGGGACTTGAACCCACAACCTTCTGACTCGGAGGCGAGAGTGCTGCCCACTGAGCCACAGACATGGAATGTCCCATACAATACTGTGGGGGAGGAATTACCATACATCAAAAGTTAACAGTGTGTGTATTTTTAAAATCCATTTGCAAAAGTAGTGTGTTCTTCTCTACCCATTGTGTGTCAGAGCATTTGCTCACAACGTAAAAGCTCATGGCCGGCAGCAGCAGGAAGAAAGGCTGACAGCTTTCGACCACAGGGGGCACTTTGCCGAGCAGTGGCTGACAGGAGTTTGCCTTGTAACTAAATCATCCTGACCCTCTGCAGCTGCATAGGGACTGAGAAACACTCAATCAGTTCGCAGATATAGCGATTCTGAATCCATATCCCGCCCATCGCTCTCTTACATGGTTAAGCAATGCCTCAATTTCAAAATTCTCAACTCAATCCCTCCCTATCTCTGTAATCTCCTCCAGCCCCACAACTCCTCCCGCCCCCCACCCCGAGATGTCTGTGTTGCTCAAATTCTGCCCTCTTGAGCATCCCCGATTATAATCGCTCAACCATCGGTGGCCGTGCCTTTTGTCACCTGGGCCCCAAGCTCTGGAACTCCTTCCCTAAACCTCTCCGCCTCTCTACCTTTCTTTCCTCTTTCAAGATGCTCCTGAAAACCTACCTCTTTGACCAAGCTTTTGGTCATCTGCGCTAATTTCTCCTTGTGCGGCTCAGTGTCAAATTTTTAAAATTTCATAGTACTCCTGTGAAGCGCCTTGGGATGTTTCACTACGTTAAAGGCGCTATATAAATACAGGTTGTTGTTGCATTTACCTGCTGCCAAAGCCTGGCTGCACAGGATTCTAAATCCATTCACAAAACTCTTACTTTGAACAGTTGTTGTTCTTTGTTCTGAGAGCTGCAGATCTTCGCCACCATGTCAATAAGAGTGGCTCAGGGGACAGACATCATGATCACAAAGGACGATCTCTTGTCGGCAGCAATACCTCCGCCTGCAATGTGACGTCCCCACTTGTATTTTGATTTGCTTCCTCTCTCATAAAACTTTTACATCTGTTTGTTCATTTGTTGAAGTTGTGATTATCCTGCCCTGTCAAATATCATTTGTTCCATTATCATGAGGAAATAAATATATTTCCGACAATTTTGACCTCTCGGGCTGTTCGAATCATGTTTTGTATTTTATTTCGCACAAGTAGGGAACTCTTGGATATGAGGCTGAATTGTGTTAAGTGCACAGACAGACTATAACAGACAGTATTAATGTGCTTTTTAAAAAATGCTGCATCCATTACATAGAATTATAAAGTATTTACAGCACAGGAACAGGTCTTTCGGCCCAACAGGTCCGTGCTGATGTTTATGCTCCACACGAGCCTCCTCCCACCCTACTTCATCCAACCCAATCATTATATCCTTCTATTCCTTTCTCCCTCGTGTTTATCTAACTTCCCCTTAAATGCATCTATACTATTTTCCTCAATCACTCCCTGTGGTAGCGAGTTCTACATTCTCAGCATTCTCTGGGTAAAGAAGTTTCTCCTAAATTCCCTATTGAATTTATTAGTGACTATCTTATATTGATGGTCGCTAGTTTTTAAATCCCCCACAAGTAGAACGATCCTCTCTACGTCTACCCTATCAAACGCTTTCATAATCTTAAAGGCCTCTATCCGGTCACCTCTCAGTCTTCTATTCTCTAGAGAGAAGATGCCCGGCCAGTTTAATATTTCCTGATCGGTAAACCTTCCAGTTCTGCTACTATTCTAGAAAATCATATTTTCACCTTCTGCAGCGCCTTTTACAATATAGAGGCCTGAACTGTTCATAATACTGCAAGTGTGGTCTAACCAAGGTTCAATACAAGTTTAATTTGACTTCTCTGCTTTTCAACTCCATCCCTTTAGAATTAAAACCCTGTTCTTTGTTTGCATTTGTATGGCCTTATTAACCTGTGTGGCTACTTTTATTGACTTGTGTATCTCATCCCAGATCCCTCTGCTCCTCTTCTCATTTTAGACACTTAATTTCCAAGGTGTATGTGGCCTCCTTATTCTTCCTACAAAAATATGCCACCTCATATTTACCAAATTGAAGTTAACTTGCCATTTACATGCTTATTCTGCAAGTTTATTAATGCCTTCCATCATTTTGTCGCAGTCCTCCTCAGTATTAACAAACGCACAGGGTTTGCTGTCAACCGCAAATTTTGAAATCGTACTTCTGATTCCCGAGTTCAAATCGTTGATGTAAATGGTGAACAGCAGTGGTCCCAGCACCGATCTTGTGGAACACCACTTCACACCATTTGTCAATCTGAGTAGCTGCCTTTAATCCCTATTCTCTGTTTTCTGTTGTGTAGCCAGCTTGCTATCCATTCTGTTACCAGGCCCCTGACTCGACATGTTCTGACCTTAGTCATGAGTCTAATAAGCGGTACCTTATCAAAGGCCTTTTGAAAATCTAAATATTGTACATCTACTACATAGCCCTTATCTACCCTTTCTGTTACTTCTTCAAAGAATTCAATATGGTTGGTCAAGCATGACCTTCCTGTTGAAATCTGTGCTGACTACTCTACTTTATTTTTGGTTTCGAGATGTTTTTCTATCTTTGAGTAATGATTCCTTTATCTTTCCTACCACTGACATTAAGCTAATTGGTCTATAGTTCCCTGGATTTACTCTACCTTCCTTTATAAATATAGGAATCACATTAGCTGTCTGCCAGTCCTCTGGCACTATTCCCTTTTCTAATGATGTTTTAATAAATATATAATAGGGCCTCTGCTATCTCTTCCCTAACCTCTTTTAATATGTGCGGATACACTCCAACCAGATCAGGGGTTGTATCCTCGCTAAGTTTGATTAGTTTATCAATTGTCTCCCCCTCTCTATCTTACATGTCTTTATGTCTTTTTTTTAATCTCTTCTTCTAATGTCATGTCCACCATGTTAGTCTCCCTGGTAAATACCGAGGCAAAGTAATTATTTAAAATTTCTGACATTTTGCTGTCGTCATCTGTCAGTTTATCGTGTGTATCCCTTAGTGCCCCTGTCCCTATCCAGACTTTCCTTCAGTTATTTATGCATCCGTAGAATATTTCACTATTTCTTTTTAAATTCCCTGCTAAGTTTGGAGTTCCTCTTGCCTAGAAATTTGCATCGGTCGGTTGAGCAAAGCGGGCGGTATCGGATCGGACGGCAATGGGACAGAATATCAGATGTTGCGATCAGATTCCGCCCGTTTGGCCACACTGCCAGAGACGGATTTCTAGCTCTCCTTGTTTTCCTAATTTTTGGGGGACTTTTTTCTTAACCTCTTTTTGTATTCCCTTTTGTCATCCTCTCCTTTATTGTCTATATACAGAGTGAATGCCTTTTTCTTCATTGCCAATTTTGCCCTGAACTCTTTATTCGCCCAAGGTGTATCACTACTGGCTAGTTTGATCTTGCTCTTTAGTGGGACATAGTTCTCCTGGACCCCACAGATCACCGGTTTAAATGTTTCCCACTGCTGCTCCATTTCTTTGTTTGCCAGTGAATGTTTCCAATTTATTTTCCCTAGTTCCATTCTCATCCCCTTATTCCTATCCACAGCCCGATTTATCCTTTCCTTCAGGACACAGATCCCACTCCAGTTCAGGTGGAGCCCGTCCCAGCGGTACAGCTCCTTCCTGTCCCAGTACTGGCCCCAGAGTCCCATGAAATAAGGTTGGTGAGACCACACCTGGAGTACTGCGTACAGTTTTGGTCTCCTTATTTAAGGAGGGTTTCAGAGAAGGTTCACGAGGTTGATTCCTGAGATGAGCGGGTTGTCTTATGAGGAAAGGTTGAGCAGGTTGGTCCTATACTCATTGGAATTTAGAAGAATGAGAGGCGATCTTATTGAAACGTATAAGATTCTGAGGGGGCTTGACAGGGTAGATGCAGAGAGGATGTTTCCCATCGTGGAGGAATCTAGAACTAGGGGGCATAGTTTCAGAATAAGGGGTCGTCCATTTAAAACGGAAATGAGGAGGAATTTCTTCTCTCAGGGGGTTGTGAATCTTTGGAATTCTCTATTCCAGAGAGCTGTAGAGGCTGGGTCATTGAATATATTTAAGGTGGAGATAGACAGATTTCTGAATGATAAGGGAGTCAAGGGTTATGGGGAGAGGGTGGGGAAGTGGAGTTGAGATCAAGATCAGATCAGTCATGATCTTATTGAATGACGGAGCAGGCTCGAGGGGCCAAATGGCCTATTCCTGCTCCTATTACTTATGTTCTTATGAAATGGAATTCCTCCTTCCCACACCAGTCTTTCAGCCATGTGCCCACCTTCCTGATCAGCCTATCCCGATGCCAAGTAGCACATGGCTCGGGTAATAATCCAGAGACTACCATCTGTGAGGTTCTGTTTTTTAATTTGGTTCCTAACTTCTGATACTCCTTCAGCAAGACTTCCTCCTTGTTCTTCCCTATGTCATTGGTCCCAACATGGACCATGACAAGTGAATCGTCTCCCTCCCTCTCTAAGTTCCTCTTCAGTTTCTCTGAGATGGAATCATAGAATTATAGAAAGTTACAGCACAGAAGGAGGTCATTCGGCCCATCGTCTCTGTACTGGCTCTTTGACCGAGCAAGGTGTTTCGTCACAAGGTGATAGGAAGGGACAATATGTATGAATATAAAGGAGCTGCAGGAGGGGTCAAAACTAAAAATCATGGTTTAAAAACTAGTATTAAAACACTCTACCTAAATGCACGCAGCATTCGAAATAAAGTAAATGAGTTGATGGCACAAATCATTACAAATGGGTATGATTTGGTGGCCATTACAGAAACGTGGTTGCAGGGTGGCCAAGACTGGGAATTAAACATACAGGAGTATCTGACAATTCGGAAAGATAGACAAGAAGGGAAAGGAGGTGGGGTAGCTCTGTTAATAAAGGATGATATCAGGGCAGTTGTGAGAGACGATATTGGCTCTAATGAACAAAATATTGAATCATTGTGGGTGGAGATTAGAGATAGTAAGGGGAAAAAGTCACTGGTGGGCGTAGTTTATAGGCCCCCAAATAATAACTTCACGGTGAGGCGCGCAATAATCAAGGGAATATTGGAGGCATGTGAAAAAGGAATGGCAGTAATCATGGGGGATTTTAATCTACATATCGATTGGTCAAATCAAATCGCACGGGGTAGCCTGGAGGAGGAATTCATAGAACGCATACGGGATTGTTTCTTAGAACAGTATGTTACAGAACCTACAAGGGAGCAAGCTATCTCAGATCTGGTCCTGTGTAATGAGACAGGAATAATAAATGATCTCCTAGTAAAAGATCCTCTCGGAATGAGTGATCACAGTATGGTTGAATTTGTAATACAGATTGAGGGTGAGGAAGTAGTGTCTCAAACGAACGTACTATGCTTAAACAAAGGGGACTACAGTGGGATGAGGGCAGAGTTGGCTAAAGTAGACTGGAAACACAGACTAAACGGTGACACAATTGAGGAACAGTGGAGGACTTTTAAGGAGCTCTTTCATAGTGCTTAACAAAAATATATTCCAGTGAAAAAGAAGGGCGGTAAGAGAAAGGATAACCAGCTGTGGATAACCAAGGAAATAAAGGAGAGTATCAAATTAAAAACCAATGCGTATAAGGTGGCCAAGGTTAGTGGGAAACTAGAAGATTGGGAAAATTTTAAACGACAGCAAAGAATGACTAAGAAAGCAATAAAGAAAGGAAAGATAGATTACGAAAGTAAACTTGCGCAAAACATAAAAACAGATAGTAAAAGCTTTTACCGATATATAAAACGGAAAAGAGTGACTAAAGTAAATGTTGGTCCTTTAGAAGATGAGAAGGGGGATTTAATAATGGGAAATGTGGAAATGGCTGAGACGTTAAACAATTATTTTGCTTCGGTCTTCACAGTGAAAAATTGCTGGTCACGGGAATGTGGGAAGGGAGGACCTTGAGATAATCACTATCACTAGGGGGGTACTGCTGGACAGGCTAATGGGACTCAAGGTAGACAAGTCCCCTGGTCCTGATGAAATGCATTCAGGGTATTAAAAGAGATGGCAGAAGTTATAGCAGATGCATTCGTTATAATCTACCAAAATTCTCTGGACTCTGGGGAGGTACCAGCGGATTGGAAAGCCGCTAATGTAACGCCTCTGTTTAAAAAAGGGGGCAGACAAAAGGCAGGTAACTATAGGCCGGTTAGTTTAACATCTGTAGTGGGGAAAATGCTTGAAGCTATCATTAAGGAAGAAATAGCGGGACATCTAGCTAGGAATAGTGCAATCAAGCAGAGGCAGCATGGATTCATGAAGGGGAAATCATGTTTAACTAACTTACTGGAATTCTTTGAGGATATAACGAGCATGGTGTACCGATGGATGTGGTGTATTTAGATTTCCAAAAGGCATTCGATAAGGTGCCACACAAAAGGTTACTGCAGAAGATAAAGGTATGCGGAGTCAGAGGAAATGTATTAGCATGGATAGAGAATTGGCTGGCTAACAGAAAGCAGAGAGTCGGGATAAATGGGTCTTTTTCGGGTTGGAAATCGGTGGTTAGTGGTGTGCCACAGGGATCGGTGCTGGGACCACAACTGTTTACAATATACATAGATGACCTGGAAGAGGGGACAGAGTGTAGTGTAACAAAATTTGCAGATGACACAAAGATTAGTGGGAAAACGGGTTGTGTAGAGGACACAGAGAGGCTGCAAAGAGATTTAGATAGGTTAAGCGAATGGGCTAAGGTTTGGCAAATGGAATACAATGTCGGAAAATGTGAGGTCATCCATCTTGGAAAAAAAAAACAGTAAAAGGGAATATTATTTGAATGGGGAGAAATTACAACATGCTACGGTGCAGAGGGACCTGGGGGTCCTTGTGCATGAATCCCAAAAAGTTAGTTTGCAGGTGCAGCAGGTAATCAGGAAGGCGAATGGAATGTTGGCCTTCATTGCGAGAGGGATGGAGTACAAAAGTAGGGAGGTCCTGCTGCAACTGTACAGGGTATTGGTGAGGTCACACCTGGAGTACTGCGTGCTTACTTAAGGAAGGATATACTAGCTTTGGAGGGGGTACAGAGACGATTCACTAGGCTGATTCCGGAGATGAGGGGCTTACCTTATGATGATAGATTGAGTAGACTGGGTCTTTACTCGTTGGAATTCAGAAGGATGAGGAGTGATCTTATAGAAACATTTAAAATAATGAAAGGGATAGACAAGATAGAGGTAGAGAGGTTGTTTCCACTGGTCAGGGAGACTAGAACTAGGGGGCACAGCCTCAAAATACCGGGGAGCCAATTTAAAACCGAGTTGAGAAGGAATTTCTTCTCCCAGAGGGTTGTGAATCTGTGGAATTCTCTGCCCAAGGAAGCAGTTGAGGCTAGCTCATTGAATGTATTCAAATCACAGATCGATAGATTTTTAACCAATAAGGGAATTAAGGGTTATGGGGAGCGGGCGGGTAAGTGGAGCTGAATCCACGGCCAGATCAGCCATGATGTTGTTGAATGGCGGAGCAGGCTCGAGGGGCTAGATGGCCTACTCCTGTTCCTAATTCTTATGTTCTTATGTCCCAAATCCCCGTCTTTCTTGCGTAACCCTGTAAGTTCTTCATCCTTATACCTGTCCAACACTCATTTAAAATTAGTTATTCGATCAGCTTCCACCACCTTTAAAGGTAGAATGTTTCAGTTCCTGACAAATCTCTGAATGAAAAAAATTCTCCTCATCTCCCCTCTAGAGGCGGCTCACCACCACTTTGTCATGGGCAATCAGGGATGGGCAATAAATGCTGCCCTTGTCAGCAACGCTCACATCCAATGAATGAATAAATAAAAAAGATCTATTGCCAATGATTTTGAATCTCTGATCTCTGGTTATTGACCCACTTGCCTGAGGGAATAATATTTCTCTATCTACTCCATCAAAACCTCTCATCATCTTTAAACCTCTATAGGTCACCTCTTAACCTTCTCTGTTCCAAGGAGAACAGTCCTAACTTTTCCAACCTCTCCTCAGAACTGAAGTCCCTCATCCCTGGTAACATCCTGGGAAACCTCCCCTCTAGGGTCGTTACATCGTTCCTGGAGTGTGGTGTCCAGAATTGTCCACAATACTCCAGCTGGGACCAGTGATTTATAAAGTTCTAGCATCATCTCTTTGCATTTATATTCTCTGCCTCTGTTTATAAACACAAGTAATCCTTATGCTTTTATAACCACCTTATCAACTTGCCCTGTCACCTTTTAGGATTTGTGTATATGGACACCAAGGTCTCTCTGCTCATCTACACTTTTCAGAATCGTACCATTTATAGTATACTGTCTTTCCATATTAATCCTCCCAAAGTTCATCACTTTACATTTTTCCAACCTCTCCTCAGAATTGAAGTCCCTCATCCCTGGTAACATCCTGATAAACCTCCTCTGTACCCTTTCTAAGGCCTTCACATCTTTCCTAAAGTGCAACATCCCCACTGACACCTGGGAGTCCCTGGCCAAAGACCGCCCTAAGTGGAGGAAGTGCATCCGAGAGGGCGCTGAGCTCCTCAATCTCGTCGCCGAGAGCATGCAGAAATCAAGTGCAGGCAGCGGAAAGAGCGTGCGGCAAACCTGTCCCACCCACCCCTTCCCTCAACGACTGTGACAGAGACTGTGTTTCTCATATTGGACTGTACAGTCACCTAAGGACTCATGTTAAGAGTGGAAGTCTTCCTGGTTCTGAGGGACTGGCTGTGATGACTTTACATTTCTCTGCATTGAACTGTATCTGCCACGCTTCTGCCCATCTCACCATCCTGTCTGTGTCATTCTGAAGTCTACAACAATCCTCATCACTATCTACTACTTTGCCAAGTTTCGTATCATCTGTAAATTTTATAATGCTGCTCCCTATACCCGAGTATAAGTAAGTTATAAAAATTGCAAAGAGTAATTGACCCAAAACAGACCCTTGGGGAATGTCACTGCAACCCACCTCCCAGTTTGATGACCATCCATCACCACCCTTTACCTTCATCTTTGTACCAGGTAGGCATCTGCAGAGGTCTTTATCCCCCTAATTATCGATTCCCCTATGATTATAACCTGCCTATTATGCTCTTCCTCCCCTTGAATTGTCTCCTGCTCCATGGTGCCATGGTTAGGCTGCCCATCCTGCAGCCTGTATCCTTATCCTCACAGGTAGCAAGGACAGGACCAGAGCCTGTGGGAGCTCCTGCTCTATCTCTCCTTGATTCCCCTTACCCTGCTGATGGACAGTCACACCCACCCCTTCCTGCGAGGTTGTCCTCCGAGGTGTGACTGCACTCTGGAGAAAACTATCCAGAACTTCTTCCCCCTTCCTCAAGTGTCAGAGTGTCTCGAACTTGCACTCCAGCTTAAAGATTCTGAACCGGAGTGTCTCAAGCCGCAGACATTTACTGCCGATGTGGCAATTCTAGACAGTCTCACTATCCACAAACAGGGCCATGGGGAGAGAGTGGGACTGTGGGATTAGTTTGGGATTGACACAGGGCTACGGGGAGAGAATGGAGCAGTGGGATTAGTTTGGGATTGATACAGGGTCATGGGGAGGGAGTGGGACAGTGGGATTAGTTTGGGATTGATACAGGGCTATAGGGAGAGAGTGGAGCAGCCTGGGACTGGCTATTTCAATGTTAAATTTCGCTAATGCGCGAAACTGTGAATGTTGTAGACTGTGAAATATAAATGAGGGGTGCATTGGATGGCCTGCACTGTAAGTTTGACGGGAGTCCCTCAGAACAGCTTCAAAATTGGCTGGGACCCTGATGCACCGAGTCTCGGCCCTGCAAGTTGGAGCCTCGGCTCACCCCTATGATTTAAGGGACTCTGAGTCGGGGTCCTGTCCAGCATCGGCCCAGGTGTGCCTGCCCTTAGCAGGGGGAGCTCGCCAAGACCAAAGGAAGAGGAGCTCTCCTGGGGGTTCGTGGCAGGGTCGAGAGTGGGCAGTTTTTATCAGCGTGTTTTTTAATAGGGGAGAGACACAGAGGACCCCTCACCCCACCACCGATGGCCCGCTCATGGAGGTACAACCCCTGACCCAGCCAATGTCGGTGGGACCAGTAATGGTGGTCCCAGTGTATTGCACCCTACTGATTTTCTGGGCCTACAAAGTCTAGTCCTGCTAACCTGTCCCTTTCAACATATGTAATAACATAAACAATAGGAGCAGGAGTAGGTCATTTAGCCCCTCGAGCCTGCTCCGCCATTTAATACGATCATGGCTGATCTGATTATAGTCTCAGGTCCACTTCCCCGCCTGCTCCCCATAACCCCTTATCGGTTAATAAACTGTCTATCTCTGTTTTAAATTTATTCAATGACCCGCTTCCATAGCTCTCTGAGGCAGCGAATTCCACAGATTTACAACCCTCTGAGAGAAGAAATTCCTCCTCATCTCAGTTTTAAATGGGCAGCCCTTTATTCTAAGATTATGGCCCCTAGTTCTAGTCTCCCCTATCAATGGAAACATCCTCTCTGCCTCCACTTTGTCAAGCCCCCTCATAATCTTAGACGTTTCGATAAAATCGCCTCTCATTGTTCTGAATTCCAATGAGTGGAGGCCCAACCTACTCAACCTTTCCTCATAAGTCAACCCCCTCATCCCCGGAATCAACCTAGTGAACCTTCTCTGAACTGCCTCCAAAGCAAGTATATCCTTTCGTAAATATGGAAACCAAAACTGCACACGGTATTCCAGGTGTGGCCTCACCAATACCCTATATATGTTTTCAGCATGCTGTTCTTTATGTCTATGTTACAAGAGCTATTCAATAATCTTCTATTTTACAGTGCGTGGTGTTTAACTGTTCGGATGGGCTAGACTATAAAGCCATGGGGAAGTTTTTCAAAGGTCTTGCACAGTGCGGAGCCTGGGCTTGTTTTGATGAATTTAATCGCATAGAGTTAGAGGTAATTTAAACAACAATGTTTCACAAATCAGTTTTAAACAAAATGTTATTATGACTGTTGTATTAATGGACAATCACTGCAGAAATGACAATTGTTAGTGTTTCATACTGACTGTTTGAAATGACAAAGTTATGCAAATGAAATGTAAAACTTTTTTAAAAATTGGCAATTAGCATTTTTCTAATGATTTTTGATATGAATGAGAAATACATTTTTATTTTATGAATTCACTACCACAAACCTGTATTTATATTTTACTTTGATTTATTTTTATGCAATCAGTGGCATTTTCCAGTATATCTATTTGTCTATGTATTATCAAAAGTCCTGCATATGTCTACAGAACAGAAAACAGACAATCGGGGTTAAAGGTAGATACTCAGATTGACAAATGGTAGGAAGTGGTGTTTCACAGGATCGGTGCTGGGACCTCTATTTTTCAACATTTATATAAACGATATGGACTCGGGAATCGAAAGTACAATTTCAAAATTTGCGGACAACATCAAATTGGGGGTGCAGTTAATACAGAGGAAGACTGCGACAAAATATAGGAAGTCATTAATAAAGTTGCAGAATGGGTGTGTAATTGGCAAATTAATTTCACTATAGGTAAGTGTGAGGTGGTACATTTTGGTAGGAAGAATAGGGAGGCCACATACTCTTGGAAAATATGTGATCGAGGAGCAGAGGGATCTGGGGGTATAGATACACAAATCACAAAAAATTGCCTCATAGGTTAATAAGGCCATAAAATAAGCAACAAAGCACTGGGATTAATTTCTAAAGGGATAGAATTGAAAAGCAACAAATTTATATTAAACTTCTATCAAACTTAGACCATACTTGGAGCACCGTACACAGTTCTGGTCTCCGTATACCTTGGTTAGACCACACTTGGAGCACTGTGCACAGTTCTGGTCTCCGTATACCTTGGTTAGACCACACTTGGAGCACTGTGCACAGTTCTGGTCTCCGTATACCTTGGTTAAACCACACTTGGAGCACAGTTCTGGTCTCCGTATACCTTGGTTAGACCACACTTGGTGTAACGTGCACAGTTCTGGTCTCCGTATACCTTGGTTAGACCACACTTGGAGCACCGTGCACAGTTCTGATCTCCGTATACCTTGGTTAGACCACACTTGGAGTGCTGTGCACAGTTCTAGTCTCTGTATACCTTGGTTAGACCACACTTGGAGTACTGTGCACAATTCTGGTCTCCGTATACCTTGGTTAGACCACACTTGGAGTATTGTGCACAGTTCTGGTCTCCATAATATAAAAAGGATACAGAGGCACTTGATAGGGTGCAAAAATGATTTACAAGGATGATATCAGAACTGAGAGGTTTTAACTATCAGGAAACACTGCACAGGCTGGGTCTCTTTTCTCTAGAAAAGAGAAGGTTGAGTGGCGACCTAATAGAGGTCTTTAAAATTATAAAGAGATTTGATAGGATAGACATAGAGAAGATATTTCCACTTGTGGGAATTCAAAAAATAGGGACCATAAATATAAAATAGTCACTAATAAATCCAATGGGGAATTCAGGAGAAACTTCTTTACCCAGCGAGTGGTGAGAACGTGGAACTCGCTGCCACAGGGAGTGGAGGGGTGAATAGCATTGATGCCTTTAAGGGAAGCTCGGTAAGTACATGAAGGAGAAAGGGATAGAGGGTTATACAGATAGGGTGAGTTGAAGTGGGGTGGGAGGAGGCTCATGTGGAGCATAAATACCAGCACGGACCAGTTGTTCTGGATGGCCTGTTTCTGTGCCGTACATTCGATGTAATTCCAAGTCCAACTTCTTCAGGTCACAATTCTTGGTCGCTCCTGTCTGTCAACATTGAAACTGCTAATGTAAACGTTCAGACCAGAAATATTGTATGTAAACAGTAACCTGTAACAGTGTAGCTGCTGGCTTAGGTCAGTAGGTGGTGCTGTGGAGTGAATTTCTCTCCGCTAACATCGTCACCATCTGATGCCTAAAAACTTTATTTTTCCGCAACCAAATGTTAGCAAGATTGCAGAGTTTGCTTGTATAATAAATAAAATTAGCATTTTAATCCCTTGTTTACAAAAAGATCAGTGACACATTTGTGTGTCAAACAGACATAGTCACTGCAAAATAATCTTTAAAACTCTTTCAGATTTCCCGGAAGAATTCTTCCTCTCTTTTGAAGGATAACTTAAGTGTAATTAAAAAAATCAAAGTGGTGATTGTGGCATGTTGAATATTAAAAGAAAGAAATGGAAGCTATCAAATAAGAATGGATTTGCACCTTTTCATCAAATGTTATGAGCACATTCCCAGAGTGATTAACTGCCCATTTGAAGCTGGCTTTGAATCAACAGATGACAATCCCACTGATCGTCATTAAGATAACGATGGAAGAGGAATTGCAGCCTATTGAGGAAAGATGTTAGAACATATGAACATAATGAAATAGGACCAGGAGTAGACCATTTGGGATCCTCGTGCCTGCTCTGCCATTCAACAAGATCATGGCTTATATTAGCAAACTGCGATTTTGTTAACATTTGGTTGATGAAAAATAAAGTTTTCATGCATAAGATGGTGACGATGTTAGTGGAGAGAAATTCACTCCACAGCACCACCTACTGGCCTAAGCCAGCAGCTACATTGTTACAGGTTTCTGTTTACATACGATATTTCTGGTCTGAACATTTACATCACTTTCCTGCCCGCTCCCCATAACCCTTGACAACCCTATCGTTCAAAAATCTGTCTATCTCCACCTTAAATATATTCAAAGACAGCTCTCTGGGGCAGAGAATTCCAAAGATTTACGACCCTCTGAGAGAAGAAATTGCTCCTCATCGCCGTTTTAAATGTGCGACCCCTTATTCTGAAACTATGGCCCCTAGTTCTAGATTCCATCACGAGAGAAAACATGCTCTCTGCATCCACCCTGTCAAGCCCTCTCAGAATCTTACATGTTTCAATAAGTTGAAGGATCAAACTCAAACACAGTTTATCTCTGTGTTTTCTCCAACAATTATGAAAGTGATGAATTAGTTTTAGGTCCAGACTGTTTACTAATGATTTTCTTGTCTGCCCTGCAGGTGTTGTCTGTCGTGGCACAGCAGATCCAGACCATCCAGCGGGCAGTTTCAGAACAAGCGCAGACATTTGTGTTTGAAGGGACGGAGATCTCGCTGGACCGGTCGTGCTGCGTGTTTATCACTATGAACCCTGGCTATGCTGGCAGGGCTGAGTTACCCGACAATCTCAAGGTCAGTGCTGCAGCCTAGAGGCTGAATTAGATCAATCATCACCAACGGTGTAAAGCACAATTAATGAGCCAAACTTGGTGACAATACGCACTCTGACTGTGGGAAATTGCTAATTGCATGTCAATCGCCTTTCCTTTATTAAAACCAGCAATACTTTAATTCAATGATTAATATCTAGCATGCATTCTGCACGGCTATTGACACTTGAAGTTATAAAATTGATGTGACTTTGGGGAAAGAATGGAAAAGTGTCTGACCTGACCTGCCCTTGGCAGTTTGATAACTGGCAGGGCAGGATACTGAACCCTCCCTGATCATTCACCAAACCCTGATCGGCTGTGTTATATTTCTCATATAGATCAGTGTGAGCAGTGCGTGATATCAGTGAGCAGTGTGTGATATCAGTGAGCAATGTGAGCAGCAGTGAGATGCATTTAACTGTCCAGTATTCCACCAGGTGCTGTTCCGTACTGTGGCCATGATGGTCCCAGATTATGCTCTCATCGCTGAAATCTCCCTCTACTCCATGGGATTTGTAACTGCTCGAATTCTTGCTGCCAAAATCGTCGCGATATACAGACTCTGCTCAGAACAGGTAAATAATACTCTGCGTTGAAGTGAAATACACAAACCTTCGGTTATTGTACCAATAACACTTCCAGTTCCTTTTATTTCGAGCTCCTCTGTTCAAGCTCCTGTTCTGGCACAGGGATCCCGGCTGCAAGATTCTCTTTGCCTGGTTCAGCAGCTCAAAGCAACCATCGTTATTCTGGGTTATCTGAGTGTGGAGCTAGAACCCATGATTGAGAGAAGGTTTTAATGTTGATTGATTTAAGATTTGATACTTTGTTTAAAAGCTTTTGATCCAAAATGTTGCTTTGAGTGACAACGACAAAATAAACATCTGGTAGATTGAATCAATTGGCCCGGAATTTCCTGGATTATCGAAAATGGAACCCATGCCATATTCTTCTTCTCTGAAAATTAAAGTTTGTAGCCTTCAAACCATCATTTACTCTTCAGGCTCGGCATGTTTACAAAAATGAAATTGTAGAAGCTTTTAAATTTCTAATGTAGCTCTACTACTACAAAAAAATAATTCAAAAATCCAGATAATACAATGCAGCTCCCAGTGAGCGGAACAGTAAGCACAAGAATCGCTGTAAAGTGCCGTAAATAGTGACTGTGGTCCATTCCCGCAGAAATCTAGATTAGTGCAGGAGGTTTGCGTGAGCTGCTCTTTGCATGGGGTGGGGATATGCTAATGAGTGGGGGAGAGTGGAATCGCCGCAAAAGATAAGAGCTTACGGGGTTGGGGATAATATATTAGTATGGATAGAGGATTGGCTAACAAACAGAAAGCAGAGAATCGGGATAAATGGGTAATTTTCCAGTTGGCAAACAGTAACTAGTGGGGTGCCGCAGGGATCGGTGCTGGGTCCTCAGCTATTTAGAAACATAGAAAACATAGAAATATAGAAAATAGGTGCAGGAGTAGGCCATTTGGCCCTTCGAGCCTGCACCATCATTCAATATGATCATGGCTGATCAAGCAACTTCAGTACCTCATTCCTGCTTTCTCTCCATACCCCTTGATCCCTTTAGCTGTAAGGGTCATATCTAACTCCCTTTTGAATATATCTAATGAACTGGCCTCAACAAATTTTTCTGTGGTAGAGAATTCCACAGGTTCACAATTCTCTGAGTGAAGAAGTTTCTCCTCATCTCGGTCCTAAATGGCTTACCCCTTATCCTTGGACTGGCCCCTGGTTCTGGACTTCCCCAACATCGGGAACATTCTTCCTGCATCTAACCTGTCCAAACCCGTCAGAATTTTATTTGTTTCTACGAGATCCCCTCTCATTCTTCTAAATTCCAGTGTATATAAGCCTAGTCGATCCAGTCTTTCTTCATATGTCAGTCCTGCCATCCCGGGAATCAGTCTGGTGAACCTTCGCTGCACTCCCTATAATCTATATGAATGACTTGGATGAAGGGACCAAGTGTAATGTAGCCAAATTTGCTGATGATACAAAGATAGATGGGAAAGCAAGTTGTGAGGAGGACACAAAGAATCTACAAAGGGATATAGGACTGGAAATTCCCCAGCCTGACGTTATTTGATAAATAACGCCATTTTAGTTAATAAATAAGAACACAAATTTCGCCATTTTTTTAAGGGGGTAAATTTGGCATTAAAAACAGCGTTGCACAACGATTCGCGGTAAAAACTGTGATCTCGACAATTTTAGCCCGAGGCCTATCAACACCAAAAATACAGACCCCTGGAGGGGAGAAAACACAAAAAAAATTGCAAAAAACAAAAAATCATCAATCACAAAACATTTACAAGACCGTCAACTAAGTAATCGCTGCAAAAGAATTAAAAAAATTAAAAACTTTAACTTACCTTTTTTGCAGGTCTTTCCACTTACTGACGTTTCTGAGGCTGCAACGCCTGCTTTTCTCGTGCGTTTTTTTACATCCGAGAATGGGTTCATCGAACGGTCAAACTTAGACCGTGCGGTTTTGTTCTGCGTTGCACATTGGCGATCCGCTTCTTGCCGGTATTTTGAAAACGCCACTTGTAGACTTTGGGGAATTTTGTGCACTTCATTTTAAGAACAAAAAAGCATTTTTAATGCAAAAAAAATCACGTTAAAACGTGCGTTAGCTCGGGAAATTCTTGCCCTATAGACAGGCTAAGTGAGTGGGCAGAAATTAAGCAGAAGGAGCATAAGAACCAAAGAACCTAAGAACATAAGAAATAGGAGCAGGAGTAGGCCATACGGCCCCTCGAGCCTGCTCTGCCATTCAACTCCACTTCCCTGCCTGCTCCCCATAACCCCTTATCCCCTTATCGTTTAAGAAACTGTCTATGTCTGTCTTAAATTTATTCAATGTCCCAGCTTCCACAGCTCTCTGAGGCTGCGAATTCCACAGATTTACAACCCTCACGGAAGAAATTTCTCCTCATCTCAGTTTTAAATTGGCGGCCCCTTATTCGAAGATCATGCCCTCTAGTTCTAGTCTCCTCCATCAGTGGAAACATCCTCTCTGCATTCACCTTGTCAAGCCCCCTCATAATCTTATACGTTTCGATAAGATCACCTCTCATTCTTCTGAATTCCAATGAGTAGAAGCCCAACCTACTCAACCTTTCCTCATAAGTCAATCCCCTCATCCCCGGAATCAATCTAGTGAACCTTCTATGAACAGCCTCCAAAGCAATTATATCCTTTCATAAATATGGAAACCAAAACTGCATGATGTATTCCAGGTGTGGCCTCACCAATCCCTTATATAGCTGTAGCAAGAGTTCCCTGCTTTTATACTCCATCCCCTTTGCAATAAAGGCCAAGATTCCATTGGCCTTCGTGATCACTTGCTGTACCTGCATACTAACCTTTCGTGTTTCATGCACAAGTACCCCCAGGTCCCACTGTACTGCGGCACTTTGCAATCTTTCTCCATTTAAATAATAACTTGCTCTTTGATTTTTTTCTGCCAAAGTGCAAGAGTATATGTGGGAAAGTGTGAGGTTGTCCACTTTGGTAGGAAGAATAGAAAAGCAAATCATTCTTTAAATGGGGAGAGATTACAAAGCGCTGCAGTACAGAGGAATCTGGGGGTCCTTGCACATGAAACACAAACGTTAGCATGCAGGTACAGTAAGTAATCAGGAAGGCAAATGGAATGTTGCAAGGGGGATGGAGTATAAAAGTAGGGAAGTTCTGCTGCAACTGTACAGGGCGTTGGTAAGGCCACACCTAGAGTACTGCGTATAGTTTTGGTCTCCTTATTTAAGGAAGGATATACTTGCATTGGAGGCAGTTCAGAGAAGGCTCACCAGGTTGATTCCTGAGATGAGGGTGTTGTCATATGAAGAAAGGTTGAGCAAGTTGGGCCTGTACTCATTGGAGTTTAAAAGAATGAGCGGTGATCTTATGAAACGTATAAGATTCTGAGGGGGCTTGACACGGTAGTTGCAGAGAGGATGGTTCCCCTCGTGGGGGAATCTAGAACTCGAGGGCACAGTTTCAGAATAATGGGTCGCCCATTCAAAACGGAGACGAGGAGGAATTTATTCTCTGAGGGTCGTGAATCTTTGGAATTCTCTACCCCAGAGAGCTGTGGAGGCTGGGTCATTGAATATATTTAAGGTGAAATAGACAGATTTTTGAATGATAAGCGAGTCAAGGGTTATGGGGAGTGGGCAGGGAAGTGGAGTTGAGCCCAAGATCAGATCAACCATGATCTTATTGAATGACGGAGCAGGCTTGAGGGGCCAAATGGCCTACTCCTGCTCCTATTTCTTATGTTCAAAAGATCGAGGAAATCGGCATTAGGCTGAATTTGTACTGTTGTTTCTGCGCATGTTTCCAGAAAATTCCAGGCCAGTATGAGGTGCAACACAGTAGCACAGTTAGGCCGCCCACTTACATCTTTTTTTCCCGTTCTC
The DNA here is from genome assembly GCF_044704955.1 of Pristiophorus japonicus. NCBI lineage: Eukaryota > Metazoa > Chordata > Chondrichthyes > Pristiophoridae > Pristiophorus > Pristiophorus japonicus. The sequence continues at coordinate 80,946,619 of NC_091989.1, read as the reverse complement.
TGACCTGTTGCCGATTGGTTGAGAACCACTGAAACTCATCGCAGCTGTGAAAGGTAGTCATTATAGATCTGGTCATTCAACTCTTCACCCTCTGGGAATGGAGTCAGTGCCAGAATTTAGGGTGGGCTAACACTATATTTATAGAGAGAGAGAGAGACAGGGATAGAGACAGTGAAATTGACAGAGCTAGATAGAGATAGAGACAGCGACAGAGATAGAGACAGACAGACAGAGAGACAGACACATAGATAGAGAGAGAGACAGCGATAGAGATAGATACAGACAGACAGAAACACAGACACATAGATAGAGAGAGACAGATAGAGTGAGAGAGAGAAGTAGAGAGAGAGACAGAGAGAAAGACTTATAGAATCATAGAGTGATTACAGCACAGAAGGAGGCCATTCGACCCGTCGAGTTCGTGCCGGCTCTCTGCAAGAGCACCTCAACTAGTCCCACTCCTCTGTTTAAAAAAGGGGGCAGACAAAAGGCAGGTAACTATAGGCCGGTTAGCTTAACATCTGTAGTGGGGAAAATGCTTGAAACTATCATTAAGGTAGAAATAGCGGGACATCTAGATAGGAATAGTGCAATCAAGCAGACGCAGCATGGATTCATGAAGGGGAAATCATGTTTAACTAATTTACTGGAATTCTTTGAGGATGTAACGAGCATGGTGGATAGAGGTGTACCGATGGATGTGGTGTATTTAGATTTTCAAAAGGCATTCGATAAGGTGCCACACAAAAGGTTACTGCAGAAGATAGAGGTACGCGGAGTCAGAGGAAATGTATTAGCATGGATAGAGAATTGGCTGGCCAACAGAAAGCAGAGAGTCGGGATAAATGGGTCCTTTTCAGGTTGGAAATCGGTGGTTAGTGGTGTGCCACAGAGATCGGTGCTGGGACCACAACTGTTTACAATATACATAGATGACCTGGAAGAGGGGACAGAGTGTAGTGTAACAAAATTTGCAGATGACACAAAGATTAGTGGGAAAGCGGGTTGTGTAGAGGACACAGAGAGGCTGCAAAGAGATTTAGATAGGTTAAGCGAATGGGATAAGGTTTGGCAGATGGAATATAATGTCGGAAAATGTGAGGTCATCTACCTTGGGAAAGAAAACAAAAAAAGGGAATACTATTTGAATGGGGAGAAATTACAACATGCTGCTGTGCAGAGGGACCTGGGGGTCCTTGTGCATGAATCCCAAAAAGTTAGTTTGCAGGTGCAGCAGGTAATCAGGAAGGCGAATGGAATGTTGGCCTTCATTGCGAGAGGAATGGAGTACAAAAGCAGGGAGGTCCTTCTGCAACTATATAGGGTATTGGTGAGGCCGCACCTGGAGTACTGCATGCAGTTTTGGTCGCCTTACTTAAGGAAGGATATACTGGCTTTGGAGGGGATACAGAGACGATTCACTAGATTGATTCTGGAGATGAGGGGCTTACCTTATGATGATAGATTGAGTAGACTGGGTCTTTACTCGTTGGAGTTCAGAAGGATGAGGGGTGATCTTATAGAAACATTTAAAATAATGAAAGGGATAGACAAGATAGAGGCAGAGAGGTTGATTCCACTGGTCGGGGAGACTAGAACTAGGGGGCACAGCCTCAAAATACGGGGGAGCCAATTTAAAACCGAGTTGAGAAGGAATTTCTTCTCCCAGAGGATTGTGAATCTGTGGAATTCTCTGCCCAAGGAAGCAGTTGAGGCTAGCTCATTGAATGTATTCAAGTCACAGATAGATAGATTTTTAACTAATAAGGGAATTAAAGGTTACGGGGAGCGGGCGGGTAAGTGGAGCTGAATCCACGGCCAAATCAGCCATGATCTTGTTGAATGGCGGAGCAGGCTCGAGGGGCTAAATGGCCTACTCCTGTTCCTAATTCTTATGTTCTTATGTTCTTATGTTCTCCCGCCCTTTCCCCGTAGCCCTGCAATTTTTTTCCTTTTCGGTACTTATCTAATTCCCTTTTGAAAGCTGCGATTGAGTCTGGCTCCACCACCCTCTCAGGCCGAGCATTCCAGATCCTAACCACTCGCTGCGTAAAAAGGTTTTTCCTCATGTCGCCTTTGGTTGTTCTGCCAAACACCTTAAATCTGTGTCCTCTGATTCTCGACCTTTCTGCCAATGGGAACAGTTTCTCTCTGTCTGCTCTGTCCATATCCCTCATGATTTTGAACACCTCTATTAAATCTTGCATTTATATAGCATCTTTGACGACCATCAGATGTCCCAAAGTGCTTCACAACCAACAAAGTACTTTTGGAGTGTAGTCACTGATGTAATGTAGGAAACACAGCAGCCAATTTGCACACAGCAAGTTCCCACAAACACCAATGTGATAATGACCAGATAATCTGATTTAGTGATGTTTATTGAGGGATAAATATTGGCCATTTCAGCAGGGATAACTGCACTGCTTTCCTTTGAAATAGTGCCATGGGATCTTTTACGTCCACCTGAGAGAGCAGACAGGGCCTCGGTTTAATGTCTAATCTGTAAGACGGCACCTCCGACAGTGCAGCACTCCCTCAGCTCTGCACTGGAGTGTCAGCCTAGATTTTTGTGTTCAAGTCTCTGGAATGGGACTTGAACCCACAGCCTTCTGACTCAGAGGCTAGAGTGCTACCTACAGAGACAGCTGACAAACAGAGAGCAGGTAACTGGATGTGGGATACAAACAGGAATGCATTGAGGGGTTTCGATCATAAAGTGCAAGAGTGGAATTTGAGTGTTTGGACACTGCCAGCTGAAGCTGCTGTGGGTAGAAGCTCTGGGTGAAACTGTGAGCTTGTATTACATGAAAACAACAACAACAACTTGTATTTATATAGTGCCTTTAGCGTGGTAACATGTCCCAAGATGCTCCACAGGAGCATTATGAAACAACATTTAACACTGAGCCACATAAGGTGATATTAGGGCAGGTGACCAAAAGCTTGGTCAAAGAGGTATGTTTTAAGGAGCGTCTTAAAGGTGAAAAGAGAGGTAGAGGTTTAGAGAGGGGATTCCAGAGCCTGGGGCCGAGGCAACAGAAGGCACGGCCACCAATGGTTGAGTGATTACAATCAGGGATGGTCAAGAGGGCAGAATTAGAGGAGGGTGGGGCGGGGAGGTTGTGGGGCTGGAGGAGATTACAGAGATAGTGAGGGGCGAGGCCATGACCTCTAGTGTACGCAGGGTAGAATGTGGGAGGCCAGCCAGGAGTGTGTTGGAATAGTCAAGTCTAGAGGTAACAAAGGCATGGCTGAGCAGATTCAGCAGCAGATGAGCTGAGACGGGTGGAGACGGGAAATGTTACGGAGGTGGAAATAGGTGGTTTTAGTTATGCCGCAAATATATGGTCGGAAGCTCATTTCAGGGTCAAATATGATACTTAGGTTGCTAACAGTCTGGTTGAGCCTCAGACAGGTATTAGGGAGAGGGATGGAGTCAGTGGCTAGGGAACGGAACTTGTGGTGGGGACTGAAGATTAGAAAAGAGTTACAAATGGAAAAACACTTGTGCACAGGAGACACTGAATGTACTGACTTAAACTCACGGGCCATAATTTTCTCCAGGTGGGCAGGTTGGGGGTGTGGGGTGGGGTGGCCTCTGAGGCGGGTGGGACACTCAGGAGGCCGGGATCCCCGCAAGCCCTGCCGACTGGAATGGCATGGCCTGGTTTGCATGTGAGGCCTTGGATTCCTCGCCACAGACAGCCAGATTGAGAGATTGGCTGGCTGCGTGTGGGTAGGCCTCAGTGGTGCAGAGGGATCGAGGAGCCGGTCCGGGGGAGGGACCACACGGGAGGGGTCAGGAGTCGGCTGGCTCGGGGATCGCGGTGGGGCGGGTGGTGGGTCAGGGGTCGGCTGGCTCAGGGATCGGCGCGGGGATCGGAGATCGCGGAGAGCGGAGGGGGGGTGGTGGTGGTCAGGTCGGCTGGCTCGGGGACCACGGTGGTGGTGGGCGGGATTCAGGGATTAGGGTGGGAGGGGGGGCAGGGTTGAGGGATGGGCGCGGGGGTCGGAGATCGCTGTGGGGAGGTGGGGAGTCAGGGATCGGCGGGAGTGGGGTGGTCAGGGATTGGGGTGGGGGGGTGGTTGACAGGGGTGGGGTCGGGGCTGGCCACCGGTGGGTTGTGGCTGACCTATAGCATCATTGGTGGGGTTGGGGTGGGGGAGGTCTCATGATGGGGATCGGAGGCCAGGTGGTGGGGTCTCTGACAACGGGGGGGGTGGGTTAGTTAGGATGCAGGAGTTGGAACTGAGGCCATGTACCTCCTGGATGCAGCACCCTGTTTAATTGCTGAGTTTCACGAATTGTGTGAAACCCGGCCACATGCAGTTAAATTCACAATAGTGATCAAAGAGCCACCCAGCCTCAATATCATATTTAAATTTACCTATGGCCTCCTGGGAGCGGTTTGGCTGCCTCTCCTCCCCCGCCATTCCACCTCCGTTAAATCCGGAAGTGGGCGGGTTGGAGGCGGGATCAGGTCGGACATCCCATTTTTAACACTTTAACTGCCCCCATGCTCCAAACACAAAATTCCAGCCGGAGATTACTGGCCCCCATCTCCAGTGACATCACTTCCATTATGCAACCAAGTAACATAGAGCAAAGCATCAGCAAATCGCCAGTGCCATTTCTGTGGAAGTTGAGAACTGATTTTGCCGGAGGCCGAGTTTACTAACCGAATATTGTAACGTTCAGCTTTCCTCTCAGCACCACTACGATTATGGGATGCGAGCAGTCAAATCTGTCTTAACCGCTGCTGGTAACCTGAAAGTCAAGTACCCTGAAGAGAAGGAAGAGGTTATCGTCCTTCGCTCCATCACTGACGTCAACCTACCCAAGGTACACCCACTGCTCACTTCATCACCGTGTGTGTTTCTGTCAAATAACTGCCCCAGTGGAGACAGTCATAATAAATAAGGAATTATAAATAATAGTGTTGAGCATGTATCAGGAACACTGACCTTTCTTTTGCTGACACACCCAGCGGTTTTAATCAGTGCACAGACTGCTGTCTGCCAGCTATCTAACCCTGCAAGGCATAAGTCAGGAGTGTGATGGAACACTCTCCACTTGCCTGGATGAGTTCAGCTCCAACACTCAAGAAACTCAACATCATCCAGGACAAAGCAGCCCACTAGATTGGCACCCCATCCACCATCTTAAACATTCACTCCCTCCCCCACCGGCACACCGTGGCTGCAGTGTGTACCATCTACAAGATGCACTGCAGCAACTCGCCAAGGCTTCTTCGGCAGCAACTCCCAAACCCGCGACCTCTCCCACTTAGAAGGACAAGGGCAGCAGGCGCATGGGAGCACCACCATCTCCAAGTTCCCCTCCAAGTTACACACCATCCTGACTTGGAAATATATCATCATTCCTTCATCGTCGCTGGGTCAAAATCTTGGAACTCGCTCCCTAACAGCACTGTGGGAGCACCTTCACCACACGGACTGCAACAGTTCAAGAAGGTGGCTCACCACCACCTTCTCAAGGGGCAGTTGGGGATGGGTAATAAATGTTGGCTTGTCCAGCTGTGCCCACATCTTCAGTCTATCTAAAACAAATTGATTGCTAGCTGCCTGATTGTATTTCTCAGAAAAAAGAGCTTGCATTTCTATAGCGCCTTTCATGACTTCAGGATGTCCCAAAGCACTTTACAGCCAATGAAGTACCTTTGAAGTGTAGTCACTGTTATAATGTAGGAAACACAGCAGCCAATTTGTGCACAGCAAGCTCCCATAAACAGCAGTGAAATAAATGACCGGATAATCTGTTTCTAAGTGATGGAGGTTGAGAGATAAATATTGGCTGGGACAGTGGGGGAACTCCCCCTGCTCTTCTTTCAATAGTGCCATGGGACCTGAGAGAGCAGGCGGGGCCTCGGTTTAACATCTCACCTGAAAGACGACACCTCCGACAGTGCAGCACTCCCTCAGCACTGTACTGAGGCCTGTTGCTCAACATATCTGTGGAGTTACTGCAGATGAGCAGAAAGTGTGACGATACTAGTAATGAACATTTCTAATACAGAATAAACATCCTGTCGGAACAAGGCATTCTGCAATTGTAATTTCTGATTAATTTTAGAGGAAGATTTTACAAAATTTAATTGATTACTTCACTGTTCCAACCATGCTAATTTCTCATTTATTTTTATTTCCAATTTCAGTTCCTGTCTCACGACATCCCACTTTTTGACAGTATCATTTCTGATCTCTTCCCCGGGGTTGTCTTGCCAACTCGTCACCACGGTAACCTGGAGATCTCCATTAGAGAAATCATTCACGGACTTCATCTGCAGCCAACGCCCTGGTTCATTGAAAAAATCATTCAGGTAATGAGAGTGACCCTGTCCAATGTGCCGCCTCAAAGTGAGGAGAGAATAAACCCTGAGGTGCCTGAGGCTGGAGAAGACCCCAGTAATGGTCGGGCTCCGGTGGGGGGGTGGTGGTGGGGGTGATAGATGGGGGGGGCGGGGATTGGGCTAGTGGGGGAAATGAATCAGATCTCAGCTCTGGCAGGATTTGGACCACACCTTTAAATTCCAGTCCGGGCAGGGGCAAGGGTGGATGTCCCGCCAATCCCCCAGCATGTGATGAATCCCTCCCACGATTTCGCAGGAAATGTGGCCCTTTTACACAGAACTTGCGTCAGTTGAGACCCAGTGAGTCTCTTTTGAGGCCTTTAGAAGGCCCCAAATGTTTAATAGAGTATTATCATTGCACCCGGAGGGGATCCATCACCATCACCATCACCATCACCATCAGCAGGCCGGGGCCATTCAAGGGAGCAGCGTGTGGTGGCATGCTACTGCAGGGAGCAGCGCGTGCTGCTACAGGAGGGCGACGGCTGACTGCAGTGTGGGCAGGTACAGCAGGCGCGGCGAGGTCGGGGCGACGGAGTAGCAAGAGATTGTAGAGGGATGTGATTGGGGCCCAGGAGAGGCGTGAGTTCGAGGCCCAGAAGCGGCGAGGGCCCAGGGGTAGCACGGGCCAACCCACACTGCGATATGTGCACCCACTGGGTCTGTGCAGCAGAGCAGGTCTCCAGTCGTCTTGGGTAATCCTTGCCACTGGACCAAGACCGAGCTCTTGTTAAGCCCGTGTGGTGGCTGGTGTGCAACGGCCATCCCACGTTAAAAAAATCCACACACAGGCATCTTCCACCCTTCAGGATGTAGTTCGGGACCTGGAATATTAGGTCCTTCATTGAAACACCTGTGAACTCATCCTTTTTCGGCGTGGAAGCAAGTCATCCTCGTTTTGAGGGATGGCCTATGATGATGATAATTGGAGTGGTGCCAGTGGGAGCTGAAGAATTTGGAAGGGATGATTTCCTTTGGCCCCCTTGAGCCCCTGGGAGCCTGAAATCTCCAGCTTTGTGAGTGAGCGGGAAGGGGTTCTGCCCTGACAGATTTAACACTGGTGGGATGGTGACGATGGGAGTTTCCAGCCCTCTATTAGTAAAGCATAGTCTGCATTTAAGTCAGATTGTTTATGGTTTCACAAATTATACTGACAAAGCCTTGCTGATGTCGTAACTGCATGTATAAGGGAATAGGAAGAGCTGTTTGAAATATGATCTGCATGACATTATTGGGGTTATTTCTCTACTCACACAATGTCGGTCAGGGCTCTCGTATTTCCTGCTAATGAACAAAGTGTCAAGTTCAACGCCAGCTGTGAGCTGACACTGGTAAAGTAATCATGAACATGGGAGAGAAATTGGGCGCTACAACGCCATTTTTTTAGGTGCTACGCCGCCTCCTAACAGTCGAAAATGGCGTCCGAGATGCGTACGCACACGACCGATGGGAAATGCGCCAGATGCCATCTTGGTAAAGGGGTTTGCACGCTGGCAGCATGCAGAGCAAGCTGATCATGGCATCAATCAGTGCAACGCTGCTCTGTCACCAGTGCTGCCATGCTCCAGCCGATGCTATGTCTTAACCTTGAACTGTTAATTATGACGTTAAACAGCATGAAGGACCCTCCTGCCCCCCCCCCCCCCACCCCACCAGCTCTATTTAAAGGGATCATGAACTACTGACAGGTTTGTGCTGGATTATTTCTTCTGGCTGCTGGTGCAATTCCACACGTTTTTGAAGCTTTCCTCAAGTGCCAATAGTCTACCGAGAGTGGTCTGGCTGGTGCCGAGGTAGTCCTTTGATATTGTGTGCACCTCATGTCACCTCAGCTATTCTCCTGAATCGAAAGCGATTCTATTCCCTCAATCATGGCTGAACTTCTACATCAACTCTACTTTCCCACTCTGTCCCCAGATGCCTTGATTCCCTTAGTACCTGAAAATTTATCGATCTCAGTGTTGAACATATTCATCAACTGAGCATCCACTGCCCTGTGGGGCAGAGAATTCCAAAAATTCATAACCCCCTGAGTGAAGAAATTTCTCCTCATAAGACTTTAAATGGCCGACCCCTTATCCTGATACTGTGCCCCCTAGTTCTAGACTCTCCAGCCAGGAGAAGCAGCCTCTCAGCATCTACCCTGTCAATCGCCCTCAGAATCTAACATGTTTCAATGAGATCACCTCTCATTCTTCTAAATCCCAGAGAGTATAGGCCCTATCTACTCAATCTCTCCTCATTGCACGACACTCTCAACCCAGGAATCAATCTAATGAACCTTTGTTGTATCGCCCCTAAGGCAAACATATCCTTCCTTAGGTCTACGCACTGATCCTTGTGGCACTTCTCCAGTTACACCTTACCATCCTGAAAATTACCCATTTATTCCTACTCTCTGCTTTCTGTCCACTAACCAATCGTTTATCTATGGCTAATACATTTCCCTCAGTCCCATGGACCCTAATCTTGTGTAACAACCTCTTGTGTGGCACCTTATCGAATGCCTTCTGAAAATCCAAATATACTACATCCACTGGTTCCCCCTTATCGAACTTGTTAGTTATACCCTCAAAACACTCATACATTTGTCAAACACGATTTCTCTTTCATAAAACCGTGTTTACTCTGCCCAATCATATTCTGATTTTCAAGTGCCTCCTTACCACATCCTTCACAATGGATTCCAGCATTTTCCCTACTGCTGATGTCAGGCTAACTGGCCTGTAGTTCCCCGTTTTCTCTCTCCCTATTTTCTTGGATAGTGGGATTATATTTGCTACCTTCCAATCTACGGGGGCCGTTCTAGAATCTGGGAATTCTGGAAGATCAAAACCAATGCATCTGCAGCCACCTCTTTTAAAACCCTTGGATATAGGCCATCCGGTCCAGGGGATTTGTCGCTTTTGCTCCAACTAATATCTCCAGTACTTTTCTTTAAACTGATATTAGTCACAAGTGTGGAGAAATTAGCCTCCTTTGCACCTCCGGGGGTGGGGGGGGGGGTGATAACAACAACAACTTGTATTTATATAGCGCCTACAACATAGTGAAGCATCCCAAGACGCTTCACAGGAATATTATGTGATAAAAATGTTGACACCAAGCCGTATAAGTAGAAATTAGCGCAGGTGACCAAAAGCTTGGTCAAAGAGGTATGTTTTAAGTAGTGTCTTGAAGGAGGAAAGAGAGGTAGAGAGGCGGAGAGGTTTAGGGAGGGAGTTCCAGAGCTTGGGGCCCAGGCAAAGAAGGCACGGCCACCAATGGTTGAGCGATTATAATCAGGGATGCTCAGGAGGGCAGAATTAAAGGAGTGCAGACATCTCCGGGGGTTGTGGGGCTGGAGAAGATTACAGAGATAGGGAGGGGCGAGGCCATGGAGGGATTTGAAACTAAGGAAGAGAATTTTGAAATTGAGGAATTGCTTAACCGGAAGCCAATGTAGGTCAGCGAGCACAGGGCTCATGGGTGAGCAGGACTTCGTGCGAGTTAGGACACAGGCAGCCGAGTTTTGGATCACCTCAAGTTTACATAGAGTAGAATGTGGGAGGCCAACCAGGAGTGCGTTGGAATAGTCAAGTCTGGAGGTAACAAAGGCATGGATGAGGGTTTCAGGGGTGAAGACTGACAATGTTATGCAGGTGGAAATAGGCGGTCTTAGTTATGCTGCGAATATGTGGTTGAAAGCTAATTTCAGGGTGAAATATGACACCAAGGTTGCAAACAGTCTGGTTCAGCCTCAGACAGAGGTTGGGGAGAAGGATGGTGTCAGTGGCTAGGGAACAGGGTTCATGGCGGGGACCGAAAACAATGACTTTGGTCTTCCCAATATTCAATTGGAAAACATTTCTGCTCATCCAGAACTGGATGTCGGACAAGCAGTCTGACAATTTAGAGACCGTGGAGGGGTCGACAGAAGTGAGGTAGAGCTGGGTGTCATCAGCGTACATGTGGAAACTGACGCTGTGTTTCCGGATGATGTCGCCAAGGGGCAGCATGTAGATGAGAAATAGGAGGGGCCAAGGATAGATCCTTGGGAGACACCAGAGGTAATGGTGCAGGAGTGGGAAGAGAAGCTGTTGCAGGTGATTCTCTGGCTACGATTAAATAGATAAGAATGGAATCAGGCGAGTGCAGTCCCACCCAGCTGGACGCTACCAGCTCTGAGACTGGGCTCAGCGAGAGTACCGACGCCCGCGAACTTCCCTGGCAGGTTAGCGGCAGCAGTAAACCCTAGCGCCATGATCTCCTGCGCCCAGGATATGGTGACGCCATCCGGTGCGCAGCGCCCCGATACCGCCCTGGATGCGAACTTTGCTTCCGCCCCTGCAGCATCGCAGGGCGGCAATACCGACAGCCGCAGGAGGCATCGTAAGGTCGGCCGGCCGCTAGGGGAGTGGGAGTTAAAGGAGAAGGAGGTGAGGTAGGGGACATTTTTTATTGAGCCCACAAGTCAGTTTTTGTAACATGTTCTTGTGCGGGAACTGATCATCCCTGCGCTCTGTGAGAGTGCTGGGGACTGATCGACACGGACCATGTGCCATTGGCGAGCAGGGAATTCGATTTATTGCAGAGCCTGCAGCGATGGCCCTTCCCTTTAAAGGAGGGAAGGAGCCTCTGATCCCAGCAGCACTACACTGGGCATTGTGCAGCTTCTGCTGCTACCGCCCCTCCTGCCTGGCTTAGTGCTGCAAGGGAAGTGGTAGTGCTTGATTTAGCTTCCACCTCCCTCCTGGAGTGCTAAACCAGACATTCGCGTCCGCTAGACTTGGGTAGCAGTTTCCAGCCCGAAGTTCCTTCCTGTCTTTAGACCCTTGCTTCACCACAATTTCCGCTATGGTCTTTGCGTCTTCTACTGTGAAGACAAACACAAAATCTTTGTTTAATGCCTCTGCTATTTCCTTATTCCCCATTATAATTTCTCCTGTCTCTCCCTATAAGGGACCCACATTTACTTCCGCTAAGAGGAGAAGGAGGAGGAAGTGGAGGAACAGGAAGAGGAAGGAAGACTACAACATATTCAGCCCCTTTCTGCCCGGGCTCTACGTGATGAAATAATTAATAAGTGAACCTCAACCACACCTCCCCATTCACCGCAGTCCCACGATCCTTACCTTTTATCACTGACCATCGATCGGCAGCATCTCCCAAACCCGCGACCTCTCCCATCTAGAAGGACAAGGGCAGCAGGTGCATGGGAACACCACCACCTCCATGTTCCCCTCCAAGTCACACACCACCCTGACTTGGAAATATATCAGTCGTTCCTTCATTGTCGCTGGGTCAAAATCCTGGAACTCCCTCCCTAACAGCATTGTGGGAGCACCTTCACCACACGGACTGCAGCGGTTCAAGAAGGTGGCTCACCATCACCTTCTCATGGGGCAATTAGGGATGGGCAATAAATGCCGGCCTTGCCAGTGATGCCCACATCCCATGAATTAATAAAACAAAACACATTGTCCTCTTTCCAACACACAAATAAAACCCATCAGAATATGCACATTCCAATAAAATGTATAAATTGAATCATGACAGGATGCATACAAAAATAAACCAATCGCCCTTGTGCATTCCCTTAGTGCCTCTTCCTTGGGCTTTTGCCTCTCCCAGTGCCCCTAGTGGCTGCAGCATGTGTGGCGGAAGGCTGCTGACCTCCGGTTGTGGACATTGCAGAGGGCCTTGGAGGGCGACCTCGAGCAGCTCTGGGCCTAGAAGGTCCGGCTTCAGACTGCACCATTGCTGCATGGTCTACGGCAGTCTGGGCCGGCTGGGAGACAGGGAACAGCAAGGGCACAGGTGGAGTGGCAGGGCTGTCATCCTGAGAGAGGACAGCAGGTTCCTGCTCCATGGAGCCACTGCCCCTCCCCCGGGGCGGCGCCTCAGCAATCCTAGTATTCTATTGGAGGACAGATTGATGACTTGTGACGCCCTGGAAGCCCCTTTGAACACTGGTATCCAGACCCCCGGGGACAGCTGTTTATGCTGCAATGGAAGCAGTGACATTGGCCATCGGACGCTGCATCATGGTGGGTTCCACAGGTGGGCTGATGGAGATGACCACCCATTCCGTGTTGGAAAGGATGGGCTCCGAGCTCTGCACAAAGGCCTGTGCCAAGTTGGTGCTGGGCTCCTCCATGCCCCTTGACATTGATGCAGGTTTTCTGGCAGGCTTTCCAGTGCACCAAACATTTAGTTAGTTATCAACTTCACACATCAACTGGCCTGCAATTATTTCAATTGAGGTTTTAGTATTTCAACCTTTCTCCACAATATCCTGGTTGCTCTTTCTCTCTGCAGTGCAGTGTTACAGGAGATGTGTACACAGTGAATCAGTGTCCATCACAACAAGAGCAACAGGGCTAGGCCATTCGGCCCATCACTCATTCTCCACCATTTTCTGCGCTGTGGTAGCTCTTTACCTTTTTAATGCCGACCCCCCTTTCTCTATATCCTTTAATACTCCTATTCCCTTTTAGACAAGCCATGCAACACTTTATAGAGTTCGGACCCGTGGAACGGAACAACTCAAGACACGGAGTTCTCATTTCCCCTTTACGGGATAATCTTTTCTTTACCTAAAATCAACAAGAGATTACAAGCAAGCATCCAATAGTACTGGTGCACAATAATCCCGGATTACAAGTAAATATGCACAGATCTATTGCTTTTACTTTAAGCTCAAGAGATCATAAGCAAAACTCATGCGTACTAACATCAGTGAGTGGTCGGTTTGGCCATGACTAGATGTGGCTCATTTACTGGCAACTGACCAGGTTGCCCCAGACTGCAGCAGCCCCGAATGTCTTTTCGCAGCACTTTTTATACCCCAAAACTTGGTAACCTGCCCATTGCATCGTGTCCCAAACTATACTAGTCATGGCGGTAGTTGTTTTCTTAATTTCTCCTTATCAACAGGCAGTTAAGCATCGGTGGCTTCAAAGCTGATCATTGTCTGCAGCTGTTCCTGTTTTTCTCATGATAGCTCAACAGTTTGTTCCTGCCCAAGGTCGGTTGCTCCCTTATCTGTAAAACAGTTTGCTGGTTCAGCAGTTTTACAAAGTTCTCACAGCAACCAGTCGCTTGGCCTCCTGAAGCATGCTGGCTCATTAAATTTGGTCAACTTTTAAGTTTGGTTAAGTTACAACAAATTTATACAATGAAAAATGGTTCCCCAAAGTCGACAGAACATGGGGTAATTTAATAGAAATGTTTCGAGTGATTGATGGGTCTAAAACAAGGGGACAGAAATACAAGATGAAATGTAAATGATTTACAACAGAGAATAGGACAAACCATTTTACACAGCGGATGTGAGGGTGTGGAATGCATGACCAGAGTTAGTGTTTGAAGCAGAGACCATGGGGAGTGAAAATCACTCATTATCCCGGGACAGTATGAGTGCTGTAGTAACTTGTTTCCCTTGTTGCAATTTCTTCATCAAACAATGTTCCTTCTTCAGGATGAATGAAAATGAACATGTGGAAGTGTTTTTGTCCCCAGATTTATGAGATGATGCTGGTGAGGCATGGCTTCATGGTGGTCGGAAGTCCCCTGGGGGGTAAGACAAGTGCTGTGAAGGTGCTGGCTGGGGCCTTGGAGTTGTTGGAAGTGAAAGGCCTGATGGAGGAGCACCGAGTGCAGTACATCATCATCAACCCAAAGGCCATCACCATGAGCCAGCTGTATGGCAGCTTTGATCCGGCCTCGCATGAGTGGAGCGATGGTGAGTACACACCAGGTGATGCACCATCACTGTGGGGCAGACGGGAACCAGCTCTGCTCCAACCAGCAGCACGGGAATCACACAAACAAGTCCTTCTGAAACAAATCTCAGCGATTTTCTGTGTGCATAATTCAGTTATCAAAAGCAATTCACTTTGCACACATTGTGCACTCCTGAGAATGTAGATTCCTGTCGACAGATGTTAAAATGTTAGGCTTAACTTTTCTTGGACTGTACAACATGGCTATTAAATTTAAAGAAAATGGGGGTGAAATTGCCCCAGTTTATAGCCCCTAACGGGGTGCAATGCCGTTTTCGCCCAGGGGAAGGGGGCGCTACCACCTCGCTGGAAATTGTCCCCGAGGTTTGGGCGGGGGGGGCTGTCCTGGCAGTGACGCACCCGTCATTACTGCCCCAGGCTCGGGCACAACCGGCGATGGTGTCATCGGTGTGCGCGCCGACCCCTCACCGCCCCGCGCTGACCTCTCGTCGACACCTCACCGCCCCACACTGACCTCTCGTCGACCCCTCACCGCCCCACACTGACCTCTCGTCGACCCCTCAGTGCTCCGCGCTGACCTCTCGTCGACCCCTCAGTGCCCCGCGCTGACCTCTCATCGACCCCTCAGTGCCCTGCGCTGACCTCTCATCGACCCCTCACCGCCCCGCGCTGACCTCTCGTCGACCCCTCAGTGCCCCGCGCTGACCTCTCGTCGACCCCTCAGTGCCCCGCGCTGACCTCTCGTCGACCCCTCAGTACCCCGCGCTGACCTCTCGTCGACCCCTCAGTGCCCCGCGCTGACCTCTCGCCGACCCCTCAGTGCCCCGCGCTGACCTCTCGTCGATCCCTCACCGCCCCGCGCCGACCTCTTGCTGACCACTCACCGATCTCTCGCCGACCCCTCACCGCCCCGCGCTGACCTCTTGTCGACCCCTCACCGCCCCGCGCCGACCTCTCGCTGACCCCTCACCGACCCCTCACTGTCCCACGTCGACCCCTTACCGCCCCGCGCCAACCCCTCACCGCTCCGCGCTGACCTCTCGCCGACCCCTCAATGCCCCACCCCGACCTCTTGTCGACCCCTCACCGGCCCGCGCCGACCCCTCACCAACCCCTCACCACCCCGCGCCGACCTCTCGCTGACCTCTTGCCGACCCCTCACCGCTCCGTGACGACCCCGTGCTGACCCCTCACCAGGCCCTATATAATTGCAGCAAGATTTCCTGTTAGACTCAAACCCCCTTACAATAAAGGCTAATACAGCATCTGCTTCTTTAAGTACTTGCTGTACCTGCATGTTAACTTCCTGATGGTGCCCATGCATCATTATTGTGCTGTTACAGCCTTTCAGCAGTCTAAAATTTTATCATTTTATTCTCTCAGTGAGTCATCAGCATTCTCATGTGCCAACAGTGGCAGCAAGGGTCACATTACGAGGACAGGTTGCATAGACTGGGCTTTTATTCCCTTGAGTTTAGAAGCTCAAAGGGTTATCTATTTGAGGTGTTTAAGATGATTAAAGCATTTGATAAGGTAAATAAAGGAAATCTATTTCCTCTGGTAGGAGAGTCCAGAAAAAAGGGCCATAATTAGAGTTCATGGGGTGATGTCAGGAAGTACTTCTTCAAAAGAAAGAATTGCATTTCTATAGCACCTTTCACGGCCACCAGAGATCCCAAAGCGCTTTACAACCAATTAACTAATTTTAAAGTGTAGTCACTGTTGTAATGTGGGAAACGCAGCAGCCAATTTGCGCACAGCAAGCTCCCATAAACAGTAATGAGACAATGACCAGATAATGTGTTTTAATAATGTGGATTGAGGGATAAGTATTGGCCAGGTCACCAGGGATAACTCCTTTGCTCTTATTCAAAATATTGCAATGGGACATTTTACATCCACTTGAGAGAGCAGACAGGGCTTCGGTTTAATGTCTCATCTGAAAGACAGCACCTGCAACAGTGCAGGACTCCCTTAGCACTGCCCCGGAGTGTCAGCTTGGAATTTGTGCTCAGTTGCTGGAGTGGGACTTGAACCCACAACCTTCTGACTCAGAGGCGAGAGTGCTGCCCACTGAGCCACAGCTGACACAAAAAGAAATGGAAATGGGTTCTTCCTGTTCCATTGTTCAAAACCACCATGCTTAACCCTCACCCTAACCCCCTCGCCCTAACCTTAACCCTCGCCCTAACCCCCTCGCCCTAACCTTAACCCTCACCCTAACCTTAACCCTCACCCTAACCTTAACCCTCACCCTAACCTTAACCCTCACCCTAATCTTAACCCTCACCCTAACCTTAACCCTCGCCCTAACCCCCTTGCCCTAACCTTAACCCTCGCCCTAACCTTAACCCTCGCCCTAACCTTAACCCTCGCCCTAACCTTAACCCTCGCCCTAACCCCCTCACCCTAACCTTAACCATCGCCCTAACCCCCTCGCCCTAACCTTAACCATCGCCCTAACCTTAACCCTCGCCCTAACCTTAACCCTCGCCCCCAACCTTAACCCTAACCCTAACTCCCTCGCCCTAACTTTAACCATAACTCCTTCACCCTAACCCCCTCGCCATAACCCCCTCGCCCTAACCTTAACCCTAACCTACCCTGTCTATAAAGTGGATGCAGAACCTCTTCAATAATCTGCCCTTGCAGAGTTCCGTGTCTGAAGGGTTAACCGTCTTCTCATTGGATGAACAGCAATCTTGCATTTACAGTTGTAGACAGTGGAGGTGAATAATACTGGCAGGATGGAGCTGGATACTGTAATGTGTTTGTTCCATGGATTCTTTGCTTAAGAATTCATAGCAACACATTGCCATTAGGAACTAGTTGGTTTATTAGCAAAAGGTTTAACAATCACACTACACATTACCAGTTCATCCACCAGGCTCACAACCACCTGCCTCATCGTGGATCTCCCGAACCCAACTGGCTGAGGTTTTATTGAGTCTTGTAAACATCACGTGACTGGCTAAGCCACTCCCAACTCAACAGCTGTACAAACCTGTCAGCATCCTCACAGGTACATACATTACAGATATGTATTAAGCAGAGAAGCAATTGAAGGGTATAAGAGGTAGTGCAGAAGGTGATTTGTTTGAACTTGTGAGTGGCCAGAGAGACCATAATGACCTTCCCTGATCCGACACATTCCTTCGTTCCATTAGCACAAATGTTCAGCAAGTACAATCCATAAGCATTAACATAGAGAAGCGTGACTGCTCCAATGCACTCCTTGCTAGCTTCCACACCTCGCAAGATACAACCTGTTCCGAATGCTGGGCCCACATTCTCACCTATTGCCATCACCCCTGTATTTGCCGAGTTTCAGCCGAATCCCTGCGCCCTAGCACATTAATGTTCAAATACTTGCCCTTATCTTCAAAGCCACCCATAGCCTTCCCTGACATCACCTCCATGATCTCCTCCAGACATGCAGCCCCACGTCTTCAGCTCTAGTCTGTTCTTCATTTAGAAGAATGAGAGGTGATCTTATTGCAACATATGAGATTCTGAGGGGGCCCGACAGGGTAGATGCAGAGAGGATGTTTCCCCTCGTGGGGGAGACTAGAACTCGGGGGCACAAACTCAGAATAAGGGGTCACCCATTTAAAAAGGAGATGAGGAGGAATTTATTTTCTCAGAGAGTCGTGAATCTTTGGAATTCTCTGCCCCAGAGAGCTGTAGAGGCTTAGTCATTGAATATATTTAAGGTGGAGATAGACAGATTCTTGAACAATAGGGGAGTTGAGGGTTATGGGGAGCAGGCGGGGAAATGGAGTTGAGGCCAAGATCACCCCAACTATTTACAATCTATATTAATGACTTGGAAGAAGGGACTGAGTGTAACGTAGCCAAGTTTGCTGATGAAACAAAGATGGGAGGAAAAGCAATGTGTGAGGAGGACACAAACAATCTGATAAAGGATATAGATAGGTTAAGTGAGTGGGCAAAAATTGGGCAGATGGAGTATAATGTTGGAAAGTGTGAGATCATGTGCTTTGGCAGAAAAAAATCAAAGAGCAAGTTATTATTTAAATGGAGAAAGATTGCAAAGTTCTGCAGTACAGCGGGACCTGGGGGTACTTGTGCATGAAACACAAAAGGATAGTATGCAGGTACAACAAGTGATCAGGAAGGCCAATGGTATCTTGGCCTTTATTGCAAAGGGGATGGAGTATAAAAGCAGGGAAGTCTTGCTACAGCTATATAAGATTTTGGTGAGGCCACACCTGGAATACTGCGTGCAGTTTTGGTTTCCATATTTACGAAAGGATATATTTGCTTTGGAGGCAGTTCAGAGAACGTTCACTAAGTTGATTCCGGGCATGAGGGGGTTGACTTATAAGGAAAGGTTGAGTAGTTTGGGCCTCTACTCATTGGAATTCAGAAAAATGAGAGGTGATCTTATCGAAACGTATAAGATTATGAGGGGGCTTGATAAGGTGGATGCAGAGAGGATGTTTCCATTGATGGGATAGACTAGAACTAGAGGGCATGATCTTAGAATAAGGGGCCGCCCATTTAAAACAGAGATAAGGAGAAATTTCTTCTCTCTGAGGGTTGTAAATCAGAGAGCTGTGGCAGCTGGGACATTGAATAAATTTAAGACAGAAATAGAAAGTTACTTATACGATAAGGGGATAAGGGGTTATGGGGAGCGGGCGGGGAAGTGGAGCTGAGTCCATGATCAGATCAGCCATGATTTTATTGAATGACGGAGCAGGCTCGAGGGACCATATGGCCGACTCCTGCTTCTATTTTTTATGTTCTTATGTTCATTTCTGTCCCTCCACCAAACCGAGGCATAGAGAACAAAAGCAAGGAAGTTATGTTAAACTTCTATAAAGCACTGGTTAGGCCTCAGCTGGAGTATTGTGGCAATTCTGGCACCACACTTTGGGAAGGATGTCAAGGCCTTGGAGAGGGTGTAGAGGAGATTTGCAGGAATGGTTCCAGGGATGAGGGACTTCCGTTAAGTGGAGAGACTGGAGAAGCTGGGATTGTTCTCTTTAGAGCAGAGAAGATTAAGAGGAGGTTTATTAGAGGTATTCAAAATCATGAAGGCTTTTGATAGAATAAATAAGGAGAAACTGTTTTCAGTGGCAGGCGGGTCGGTAATCAGAGGACACACATTTAAGATAATTGACAAATGATCCAGGGACGAGGTGAGGAGAGGTTTTACGCAGCGAGTTGATATGATCTAGAATGCACTGCCTGAAAGGGTGGTGGAAGCAACAACAACAACAACATGTATTTATATAGCACCTTTAACGCAGTGAAATGTCCCAAGGCGCTTCACAGGAGTATTATAAGATTTTAAAAATTTTACATTGAGCCGCAGAAGTAGAAATTCATGTAGGCGATCAAAAGCTTGGTCAAAGAGGTAGGTTTTAAGGAGCGTCTTGAAAGAGGAAAGAGAGGCGGAGAGGTTTAGGGAGGGAGTTCCAGAGCTTGGGGCCCAGGCAACAGAAGGCACGGCCACCAATGGTTCAGTGATTATAATCAGTGATGCTCAGGAGGGCAGAATTAAAGAAGTGCAGACATCTCAGGGGGTTGTAGGGCTGGAGGAGATTACAGAGATAGGGAGGGGTGAGGCCATGGAGGGATTTGAAAATAAGAATGAGAATTTCGAAATCGAGGTGTTGCTTAACCGGAAGCCAATGTAGGTCAGCGAGCACAGGGGTAATGGGCGAGTGGGATGTGGTGCGAGTTAGGACACGGGCAGCCGAGATTTGGATCACCTCTAGTTTACATTAGGTAGAATGTGGGAGCCAGCCAGGAGAGTGATGGAATAGTCAAGTCTAGAAGTAACAAAGGCATGGATGAGCAGATTCAATAGTAACTTTTAAACGGGAAATGGAAAATATTTCAAGGGAAAATATTTCAAGGGAAAACATTTCCAAGGCTGTGGAGAAAGGGCAGGGGGGGGCAGTGGGACTATCTCTTTCAAAGGCCCAGCACAGGAACGATGGGCCATTGTATGATTCTGTGATTCATTCACCCGCTGTGCTCCTTCCCTCTGGAACACCCTCCTCTTGTCCTTTTGTCACGCTGCCTCCCTCCGCTTCTAATGACCCCTTGTTTCAACTGTGCTTCCAGGTCCCTTCCTCTACTGCTCAGTATCCACTTTATTCTCCCCTCTGCCCTGACATGTCTTCCGTGCATACAGAAACCCGCCTTACTGCTGTACGACACACAGAAATACCCCTAATTGGTCAATCACCATTCATAAGAATATCTAAAACTATCTTAATGGTCGTTTTAGCTGTGAATGAGAAAGTCCGGGCTAATAGCAGGGAGAGATCAATGGATTGTCCCTTCTCATAGCTCTTTGGGTATCAGTGTCATGGATTGTACCACCTCCCACAGCAAGACTTTGCAAATGAGGCTACTACCTGACTAAAACCAGAGGTTCCAGAACTCCAGAACTACTTCAGAGAGCTGCCATTAACTCCCTCATTCAGTTGAAGTCACACTCTGAAACAAACTTTACAATATTTCAGTCATACATGCAAACGACAGTGCCACAACCAAAACCACCAGGAAAAAGTACACTTACTCAAGTGTGGGTTTCGGTAGGATTTCTGCTCAATGACTCTGAAGAGGAGTTCAGCTCACCAGATAAACAGATCTGTCGCTAAGGTGTAATTAGACATTCACAACAAACACAAAACCCCGTTCTTTACACTAATGCAGCCTTTAATAATCTAAACAGCTTGAACAGAGTCTTTACTGCATTCATTAATAATGACACACCATAATTGAACATTCAGAATTCTGCGACTGGAAGATTCTATTTTCTTCTTTTTTAAAAATATATAAACCTTGGGGTAGAATTTCCATGTGGGTTTTCCCGATCTCCCACAGTTTATGCTGATTCTCCAGGGTTTACGGAGGATGATTGGGAGAACATCAACAGAAGTTCTACCCCCACTGAATTTAGGGCATTCATGTCGATCACAAAATGTTACTGCAGTGTCGAGGAGTACGGTTATTACCTCAACACTGTACAAAGTCATTGTAGCATTTGTTCTTATTACTTCCCGTTTGGTAAGTTTGATATCACTTCTGAAAGACGGCCCCTCTGACAGTGCAGCACTCCCTCAGTATTGCCCCTCCGACAGTACGGCACTCCCTCAGTACTGCCCCTCTTATAGTGCAGCACTTCCTCAGTACTGCCCCTCCGACAATACTGCCCCTCTGATAGTGTAGCACTCCCTCAGTATTGCCCCTCCAACAGTGCAGCACTTCCTCAGTACTGCCCCTCCGACAATACTGCCCCTCTGATAGTGTAGCACTCCCTCAGTATTGCCCCTCCAACAGTGCGGCGCTCCCTGAGTACTGCCCCTCTGACAGTGCGGCACTCCCTCAGTACTGGCCCCTTGACAGTGCGGCGCTCCCTCAGTACTGCCCCTGTGACAGTGCAGTGCTCCCTCAGTACTGCCTTTCTGACAGTGCAATGCTCCCTCAATACTGCACTGGGAGTGTCAGCCTGGAGTTTGTGCTAAAGTCCCCAGAGTGGGGTTTGAACCCATGACGTTCTGACTCAGAGGTGGATTCAGAAATAAAAGTAATGGGGAGAAGGAAGAGCAGCTAGAGAATTAAACAATAATTAGATTTATATTACTGCAACCATTTAAAATAATTAAAACCAAGCAGTCATTGGCATGCCCATGAATTGAGATGCTGTTGTGAATGCTTCCAGTGTGTGTGTGACATGGCCATCCCTGATCCCCAAATTACCAGGGAACGTAAGCTTGCTGGAAAGGTTGACTAATTGAGTCCCTCGAAAAATGAATCACGGGGTCCAAGAAGGATCTCGCGACGCTGTGCCAGGAGGCGAAGTATCTGGAGGAGACTTTCCATAGGATCAGTGAGGTAGAGGAGGCAGTGCAGCAAACAGTCAGATACGTGCGAGAGAAGAGTTGGCAGATGCAGGGAAGCTGTGGAAGTGGAGGGGTGAAATTGTCTCTGGGCAGTATCACACAACTTCCCATAGTCAATGGCCGTCATTTCACACCCACCCAATTTTCTTGTTAATTTACTTCCATGGGAAAGAATGTGTGTGTGTGTGGGGGGTGGGGGTGGGGGGGCGATGGGGAGGGAGTTGGGGGATGCGTGGGTGGTGAGTGTTGGGGGGGGGGTGTATAAATAATTCACCATCACCCGATTTGTGCTACCGCCCAAGATCAATTGCAACCTGCAGATTGTCCCGCAGATTCGCAGCACTGAAGGTGGAGAAGGATGGATCTTCAGCCGATGAGAACCATCAACAGGCCAGGGCAGCAAGATAGAGATTGATCTCCAGCACTGGAGAGGGAGACTTCACTGGGGCTGTTGTAGACTAATTGATAGACATAAGAACATAAGAAACAAGAGCAGGAGTAGGCCATTCGGCCCCTCGAGCCTGCTCCAGCATTCAATAAGATCACGGCTGATCATCAACCACTTTCCTGCCCGATCTCCATATCCCTTGATTCTCGTAGACTCCAAAAATCTGTCTATCTCAGCCTTAAATATATTCAGAGACTCAGCATCCACAGCCCTCTGGGGCAGAGAATTCCAAAGATTCACAACCCTCTGAGTGAAGAAATTCTTGCTCATCTCTGTCTTAAGAAATTGATTGCTATGATTAGTCAACAATTCCATTATAGAAACATAAAAAATAGGTGCAGGAGTAGGCCATTCGGCCCTTCGAGCCTGCATCATTGGATCATGCGACTGATATGATGGCAGAAGGTGAAGTAGTTGGACTAGCAATTATTTTATGGTTTAGCAATTCCAATGTTCCTAAAAAACCCTACGACTGGAAAGGGAGCAACTGCAGGAACCAGTGAGGTAGTGTAGAATGGTGGAAGTTTGAGGAGCTAGGGAAAAGATTAAAGACCTCCAGGATAGTAATCCCTCAGGATTACTCTCATTGCCACATAATGGATCTATTGGAGTGGAATGGGACAAGATAGGTCAATACATGGCTCAGCACACGGAATCTGGCGGATATTTTGGATTTCCTGGGGCCAGTGCTGTTTCCATATTTCGGACTGCATGGGAAGCCCATCGCAAGGCGCAAGAGTGGAAGGGAACGTGTCCATTTGTGATCTCGAGTGTATCATGGCCAATGGCCTCTGGAGCAACCAACAAATGCAGGGGGGCGGCATTTAACCACTTTTAGGGCCAGAGAATCTAATTGATATCACTACAATGGATTAACCACCCCTGGAAGGATTTGAACTTAAATACCCCTCATGCCCAGACACTAAGAACACATCAATGGTTCTATTGTTCATGCCGTGAAGTGAATAGTTCCCATCATTTTAGCTGCCGCGTTTCCCACATTATAACAGTAACTGCACTCCAAAAGTACTTCATTGGCTGTAAAGTGCTTTGAGACGTATGGTGGTCATGAAAGGTGCTATATAAATGCAAGTCTTTCTTTCTTTCCTTCATTAGCATATTGTTTGAATACACCCAGTGTCCAGCGGGAAATCCCAGGAGTGCCAGATGACTGGCTCCCCATCACACTTCCTGCTGATGCGCCCCCGCGCCCCCCCCCCCCCCCCCACCGTCCGCCCCGCTACCCCAATAAAACCCATTGCCCCTTTGTGTCCACTGCAACAAACAGACAGGATCTCATCTGAAGATCAGGACCTCCGATTGAGCAACACTCCCTCATTACTCTCTTCTCTTAGGAGGTTCCTCGTATCGAGGATGACTTGCTTCCACACCAAAAAGGGATGAGTTCACAGGTATTTCAAGGACCTAATATGAAGGATCTAATATTCCAGGTCCCGAACTACATGTTGCAGAGTGGAAGATGCCTGTGCGTGGATTTGTTTAACGTATGGTGGCCGTTGCACACCAGCCACCACACGGGCTTGACAGAGCTAGGTCTTGGTCCAGTGGCAAGGATTACCCAAGACGACTGGAGACCTGCTCTGCTGCACGGACCTAGTGCGCACACATATCACAGCGTGGGCTGGCCCGTGCTGCCCCATGGCCCTCGCCTCTGCTGGGTCCCGAACTCACGCCTCTCCTGGGCCCCGATCACATCGCTCTGCAATCTCTCACCGCTCCTTCGCCCTGACCTCGCTGTTCCTGCTGTACCTGCCCACGCTCCAATCAGCGATCTAGGTTATGGTGACATCCAATGCAGACGCCTTTGTCACAGCCGCCCCCCTGCCAGACCGGCTCGTGCTGCATCTTGCTGTGATATGCCGCCACACCCGACCATCCCTCATGCGAGGAACCATCCCTCAGCCCAGCACTGAGCTGTCAGCCTCGACTTTGTGCTCAAGTTATGGAGAAAACACAAGCCCATAGCATTCTGGCTGACCTGAGTGCCACACACTGAGTCAAGCTGACAGTCCTGTGCGGAGGGCAAATAACAAGGCAAAGGAATACACCTTAAATGTAGAGGAACAAAGGGACCTTGGAGTGCATGTCTACAGATCCCTGAAGGTAGCAGGGCAGATAGATAAGGTGGTTAAGAAGTCATACGGAATACTTGCCTTTATTAGCCGAGGCATAGAATACAAGAGCGGGGAGGTTATGCTTGAATTGTATAAAACACTAGTTAGACCACAGCTAGAGTACTGCGTGCAGTTCTGGTCACCACATTACAGGAAAGATGTGATTGCACTAGAGAGGGTACAGAGGAGATTTACGAGGATGTTGCCTGGACTGGAGAATTTTAGTTATGAGGAAAGATTGGATAGGTTGGGGTTGTTTTCTTTGGAACAGAGGAGGCTGAGGGGAGACATTATTGAGGTGTATAAAATTATGAGGGGCTTAGATAGAGTGGATAGGAAGGACCTATTCCCCTCAGCAGAGGGGTCAATAACCAGGGGGCATAGATTTAAAGTAATTGGAAGGAGATTTAGAGAGGATTTGAGGGGAAATTTCTTCACCAGGAGGGTGGTGGGGGTCTGGAACTCACTGACTGAAAGGGTGGTAGAGGCAGAAACGCTCACCTCATTTAAAAAGTACTTGGATGCGCACTTGAAGTGCCGTAACCTGCAGGGCTACGGACCAAGAGCTGGAAAGTGGGATTAGGCTGGATAGCTCTTTATTGGCCGGCGCAAACACGATGGCCTCCTTCCATGCTGTAAATTTCTGTGATTCTAAGATGCATGAGTGGGGGAGATTCAGAGCCAATCGGTGGTGCCGTTACAGTACATCTGGGAGCTTTGAGTTGTTCAATCAGTTAATGCTTGACTGTGACATAACCGGTGTCTACACTGTAAAGTAAGCTCTGGAAACTGTTTGTTCTGGACAGGAATCCTGGCTAATGTCTTTCGAGAACATGCCACCAGCCCAAGCAGGGACAGGAAGTGGTGCATCTTTGACGGCCCTGTAGATGCAGTCTGGGTAGAAAACATGAACACGGTTCTTGACGACAACAAAAAGGTAATGGGCGCTGGAGTGTTGCTCGTGTTCTGACAGACTTCACTTCTTCTTCCTGGCAGTCCCCTGGAGTCGAGGATGACTTGCTTCCACACTAAGATTAGTTCCGAGGTGACTGATGAGCCCAATGCGGGACCTACAGTCTCTGTCACAAATGGGGCATCATCATCATAGGCAGTCCCTCGGAAACGAGGAAGACGCCTCCACTCTAAAAATGAGTCCTTAGGTGGCTGAACAGTCCAATATGAGAACCACAGTCCCTGTCACAGGTGGGACAGATAGTCGTTGAGGGTAAGGGAGGGTGGGACTGGTTTGCCGCATGCTCTTTCCGCTGCCTGCGCTTGATTTCTGCATGCTCTAGGTGATGAGACTCGAGGTGCTCAGCGCCCTCCCGGATGCACTTCCTCCATTAGGGCGGTCTTTGGCCAGGGACTCTCAGGTGTCAGCGAGGATGTTGCACTTTATCAGGGAGGCTTTGAGGGTGTCCTTGTAACGTTTCCTCTGCCCACCTTTGGCTCGTTTGCCGTGAAGGGGCAGACGGTGGTTGGAGGGATGGGTGGGTGGGGAGGGCTTGGTTTGACGTACACTCTTTTCGCTGTTTGCGCTTGGCTTCCGCGTGCTCCCGGTGAAGAGACTCGAGGTGTTCGGTGCCTTCCCGGAAGCTTCTCCTCCACTGGAGACTTTCACTGAAACGCAACCAGCACAGCTTCACTGGGGTATATCACGCTAGGCTTGAATTAGCACAACTGATTGACACTTTAATGCTGCAGATACTGTAATGTGTTCTTTTAATATGTAGAATTCCACTGACCTCATTAAAAGTAGATTCAATCTTTTCTTTCTGGTTTAGCTGGGAAGAATAATTATCCCATTTGAATGAAGATTTTCACATAATCCCCTCCAGGGATAGCAGAACAATTGATTCAGTTTGAAATATATGACACAATCGGCCAAGAACGCTCCTGTGTATTCTATTATGATCTTCCTAACATTTATTATGCTAATCCTGTGAAGTGATAAGGTTTTAATTGTTTATCATTGAAAAGAATATTCATCAGGTTTGGTATTCGAGAGTTTTACATAGCTCTCATCAGAATGTAGTGTTGGTTGTCGATTAATGTGAAGCTTTTTACCGTGTCCCACAGCTCTGTTTGATGAGTGGGGAGATTATTCAGATGAACGGCCAGCAGAATATAATTTTCGAAGTTCTGGATCTTAAGGAAGCATCACCTGCAACAGTCAGCAGGTGGGTACAGGAGCCAGGACTGCGGGGCATTGGCATGGATGTGGGCTCTTTACTCAGCTGTCGTCGTCATAGGCAGTCCCTCGGAATCGAGGAGGACTTGCTTCCACTCTTAACATGAGTCCTTAGGTGGCTGAATAGTCCAATACGAGAACCTCATCATCATCATCATAGGCAGTGCCTCAAAGCGAGGATGATTTGCTTCCACGCCAAAAAGGGATGAATTCACAGGTGTTTCAATGAAGGACCTAATATTCCAGATTCCGAACTACATCCTGAAGGGTGGAAGATGCCTGTGCATGGATTTTTTTAACGTGGGGTGGCCATTGCACAACGACCACCACACAGGCTTGACAGAGGCTAGGTCTTGGTCCAGTGGCAAGGGTTAACCAAGACTAACTGGAGACCAGCTCTGCTGCACAGACTGAGCGTGCACACATATTGCAGTGTGGGCTGACCCGTGCTGCCCCTGGGCCCTCGCCTCTTCTGGGCCCCAGATTCACACCTCTCCTGGGCCCCGATCACGTCCCTCTACAAACTCTTGCCGCTCCTTCGCCCCTCCTGCTGTACCCGCCCGCACTGCAGTCAGCGACCTGGCTTCACAGCCGTCGCCCTCCTGCAGCAGCACGTGCTGTTCCCTGCAGTGGTATGCCGCCGCACGCTGCTCCCTCCAATGGCTCCCTGCTGATGGTCTTACAGGTCGGGACTGCGCCGATTTCTGGGCCGGGCCAAGAACCACAGTCTCTGTCACAGGTGGGACAGATAGTCGTTGAGGGAAAGGGTGGGTGGGACTGGTTTGCCGCACGCTCTTTCTGCTGCCTGCACTTGATGTCTGCACGCTCTCGGTGATGAGACTCGAGGTGCTCAGCGCCCACCTGGATGCACTTCCTCCACTTAGGGTGGTCTTTGGCCAGGGACTCCCAGGTGTCGGTGGGGATGTTGCACTTTATCAGGGAGACTTTGAGGGTGTCCTTGTAACGTTTCTTCAGCCCACCTTTGGCTCATTTGCTGTGAAGGAGTTCTCAGTAGAGCACTTGCTTTGGGAGTCTCGTGTCTGGCATGCGAACAATGTGGCCTACCCAGTGAAGCTGATCAAGTGTGGTCAGTAGAAGAAGGCCATTTGGCCCGTGGAGCCCGTGCCGATTCTCAGCTAGTCCCACTCCCCCGCCCTTTCCCCGTAGCCTGCAAAGATTTTTCCTTCAGATAATTATGCAACTCCCTTCTGAAAGATGAAATTGAGTCTGCCTCCACCACCCTCTCAGGCAGTGCATTCCAGATTCTAACCACTCGCTGCGTAAAGAAGTTTTTCCTCGTGTCTCCCTGGTGTCCTGGCCAATATTTATCCCTCAACTAACATTGCAAAGATTATTTGGTCATTATGTCATTGCTGTGCACAAATTGGCTACCGCGTTTCCTACATCACAACAGTGACTACGCTTCAAAAGTACTTCCGTGTCTTTAGGATGTCCTGAGGTGGAGAAAGGTGCTGTAAAATTCCATCTATCTTTATACAGTACAGTTTTTTCAAACCTATTTTGAGCTTGTGTTGCAAACAATGAGCAGGGAAAGAGTGTGAGGTTAAATGTGAACTGATTCTATTTTCACCAAGATCATTGCACACACTCAGTAAATGAGCCCAGGTCCTGGTGAAATCTTCTCCCACAGCCTTGCAGAAAAGATTGTCTGCATTAAATGCTGGGAAGTATAGCTTCAAGCTGCTTATCAACTGAGATTTAGGGTGGGGAATGGGGGTGGGGGGGGGGGAATTGCCCTCCGCTCTGTTTGGGGCAGATAATTTGAATTATGCAAATTATGACCGCCCGGCAGGAGTTGGAGGGAAGAGGCGCGAAATTCTGAACTTTAACTTTTTCACCGCCTCCCAGCATTTGTGGCGCTGTTTGAGGCAGTGTCGGGCGGGTTTGTGTTGGGAGCGGGGGGGTGACTACATTCCGCGTCACGCTGATGCGTAGCAACGTCCTTCCCCTTCACTTAAAGGGGAGGGATGCTGCGTGAACTATGTGGTGCCCACTGAGCCACCAGCGAGGGCTTTGGTCGGGCCAGCAGAGGGGGTGACAGGCTGCCTATTGTCGGCCTGGCCCAACCAGCGGCCGCCATTGTCGGCCTGACAATTAAAACAAAATGGCGGCCACGGCAGTGCGCCCTCCCCTTTAAGGGCAGACACACCGCCCAGCCACTGGCAGCTCCCCAAATCTCGAAGCTGTCGAGGGCACCGACTGGCAAAGCTGCCCTGCCGCGGGACAATTTCCCCCGCCGGGTGCTAAGGGTTCGGCGCGCGGCCTACTACGGATTGGAGCGCTGGGCGGGGCGGAAACACAGAGCGTGGAGGAAACCCGTTTCTGCCGCCCCTGACCCAGGGGCAATTGCGGATGTGTCGCTCCCTCCACCTGACCCCGGGCAGGCAGGCCTTACCGCTCCATTACCGCTCCATTACCGCTCCATTACCGCCCCATTACTGTCCTATTACCGCCCCTTTCCCGCCTTTTTCAGGGCCTTTAAAAAAGGGACCCTTGAATCGCACCCTCCTCGGGAATCCCCATCAAAAATGCTGAGCCTTGCTCCAGAGGAAAGCTTATTAGCCAAATTCATAACCCAACCCCACACCCAACACGCACAAATAAATCATCACTTCATTTCAGCTCAGTATGGCACGGAATCACCACACTGATCTCAGAGCTTACAGGATTACATTATGAGGACAGGTTGCATAGATTAGGCTTGTATTCCCTTGAGCATCGAAGGTTAAGGGGGTAATCTAATTGAGATGTTTAAGCTGATAAAGGGATTCACTAGGTTAGAGAGCAGCTACTTTCTCTGGTGGAAACCTTGAAATTAGAGCTCGGGCGTTCAGGGGTGATGCCAGGAAGCACTTTTTCAAACAATAGATGGTGTTGAGGCTAGGGGTGGTGGAGGTACAGACGGGGTGGGGGGTGGCGGGGTGTGGTGGATGCTGGGCAGGAGGCAGGGTGGGGGCGGGTGTTGTGGGGGTGGGGGTCAGGGAGTGGGTGATGTGTGGGGGGTGCAGAAGATAGGTGATGTGAGGGGTGGGGTCAGGGGTGGGTGTTGAGGGTGGGGTAGTGGGCAGGTTATGAGGGGCGACAAGCTGGATGCAGAGAGGATATTTCCACTCATAGGGGAAATTAAAACTAGGGGACGTAGTCTCAGAATAAGGGGCAGGGTGGGTTTTGGGTGGCGGCGGGTGGGTGGGTAACAGGTGGGGGTGGGGGCCACTCTGTCCACTGACTGTCGCTTTTGTGCTAAAATTGGAACAGTTATGCCTTAATTTTTCTTCATTATTCCAAACTAATATCCATGGCTTCTTAAACCGGAGGTGATGTTTGTTACATGAAGTGAAAGTTGGCCCAATAGAATCCCGGCATAGATCTCGGTGCTGACGAGGGATTCTGAGTGTTTTGGGCGGTAGGCAATCTTTGCAGCACCTGGAATGGCTGAGGTCCATTCTTGTCATATCATCATAATGTCACACACATCGCATTATTTGTGAACAACACATTGGGGGGGGGGGGGATTGTGTTTGGACGCTTCCTTCGTATGAACGAATACAGAAGAATGAGAGGTGATCTTATCGAAACATATAAGATAATGAGGGGGATCGACAAGGTGGATGCAGAGAGGATGTTTCCACTCATAAGGGAAACTAAAACTAGGGGACATAGTCTCAGAATAAGGGGCCGCCCATTTAAAACTGAGATGAGGAGGAATATCTTCTCTCAGAGGGTTGTAAATCTGTGGAATTCTCTGCCTCAGAGAGCTGTGGAGGTTGGGACATTGAATATATTTAAGGCAGGGATAGACAGATTTTTGGGCGATAAGGGAATAAAGGGTTATGGGGAGCGGGCAGAGAAGTGGAGCTGAGTCCATGATCAGATCAGCCATGATCTCATTGAATGGCGGAGCAGGCTCGAGGGGCCTTATGACCTACTCCTGTTCCTATTTCTTATGTTCTTATAAATTCCTCCGACCTCCAAAAAATCTACAAAAGTACCTGGTGGTCCCGGAGGAAGGTAGGATCCTGGTCGGAGGCCTAGATTCGCTGCGCAGTGCATGGGGAGATGTCTTTCAGGTACGTACGTACATGCTGTAGTCACGTGGGCCTAGACCACCAATCACTGTGCAGTATTCTCATTGATAAAAATGGGAGCTCCGTTTGTACGGGCTCCCATTACTATCAATGAGAAAACCCCCTAAAACACAGCACAATAAATAAATAAAACACCTCACATATTTCAAATTAATTGAAATTGAATGCAATTAAATGTTTTAGAAAAAAAATATGTATTTTGGAATTTTTTTAAATAACGTTAAAAATAAACTTACCTCAATGGACTGGGTTTTTAATATAAAAATGAGTGTTTAAATTTAATTTTTATATGTTTTAAAAGTGTTACGCTGGTAAAAGTGAGCTATACGCCTGCTTTTACCAGATGTAAAAATTTGACGGACATTCGCTGGGCAAATAGCCCAATCTCTCCCGCGTGAATGTCCTTCTCCCGGGGATGCGGACGATCTGTCTTTAGAAATCTGACTGATCGGAAAAGCCGGTTTTCTGGGCATGCGCATCGCGCCCTGAGAACCGGCTTTTGTGTGGCCTCGCTGGGTCCGTGTGCACTCCGTATGCACCCAGCGAGGCCGGGATTTTCGGCTCAATGAAACTCGCAAGTTAAAACTTTAGACTCTTTGTGCTGGTCCAATATCAATGACTGGTGCTGAGTTTCAGTTTGGATCATTCACCCAGATGAATATACAGATAGTCTAACTTGAACTTCTCTGATAAGAAAACAGACATTATGTTGTCCTAAAAACAGAAAATGCTGGAAATCTCAGCGGGTCAGGCAGCATCTGTGGAGAGAGAAACAGAGTTAACGTTTCAGGTCGATGGTGCTTTGCCAGAACTGGCAATAGTTTGAAATTAACAGATTCTTAAGCACGGAAAGGGGGAGGGGAAGAAAGAGCAAAAGGGAAGGTCTGGGAGAGGGCGGAAGACAGGAGAGACAAAAGGGATGATGGGCCGACTTGAGATGGCAATGGAAGAAGTTAGGAAAACTTCTAACTTCTGCCAGCATCTTGTGCTCTTTCAGCCCCGCGGCCGGCCACCGGCTCAGCCATGCCCCTGCCAAGAATGGCCAGCACCGACTCCTCCAAGGGGGTGAGGCGATGCAGGAAATCCTGTACCCACTGCCTGGGCTCAGCTGGCACCGGTTGTGAGCCATCTTTTCCTGCAGGAGGAAGGGAAGTGAGTCAGTGAGTGTGATGCAATGTATTTGGGTGATTAGTCTTTTTTTAAATTTGTTCATGGGATGTGGTGTCAATGGCAAGGCCAGCATTTATTGCCCATCCCTAATTGCCCTCAACAAGGTGGTATGTGGTTTGCTAGGCCATTTCAGAGGGCAGTTAAGAATCAACCATATTGCTCCAGATCTGGAGTCACATTTGGCCAGACCGGGTAAGGACAGCAGATTGCCTTTCCTAAAGAACTATCGGAAACCAGATGGGTTTTTACGACAGTCCAGTAGTTTTCATAGTCACCATGACTGTCATTTATTCCTGGCTTATTTAATTGACTGAATTTAAATTTCCTAGCTGCTGTGGTGGGATTTGAACCCATGATTATTAGTCCAGGCATTTGGATTACTAGTCCCAGTAACATAACCACTATGCTGCCGTACTCCTATTGCTGCCTGTCAGGTTGAATTGCTGCCAGTGTGTGCATGCTGTGAGATGTGCAGCAGTGGTAATTGTGTGAGGGTGAGGTGAAGCTATGAATGTGAGGTAAGAGTCGTGTTTGGTAGAGAGTGTTGGTGGATGAGTGATGGGGGTGTGCTGCATTGGACAGTGTGTGAGACAAGTGGTGATGTTGGTACTATTTGGCATTTGAAGATGCATTCACTGACCTTGACCACTCGTGTGAGGTCATTGAACTTCTTCCAACACTGAGTCATAAGAACATAAGAACATAAGAAATAGGAACAGGAGTACGCTGTACAGCCCCTCGAGCCTGTTCCGCCATTTAATATGATCATGGCTGATCCAATCATGGACTCAGGTCCACTTCCCTGCCCGCTCCCCATAACCCCTTATTCCCTTATCGGTC
The DNA here is from genome assembly GCF_044704955.1 of Pristiophorus japonicus. Classification (NCBI taxonomy): domain Eukaryota; kingdom Metazoa; phylum Chordata; class Chondrichthyes; family Pristiophoridae; genus Pristiophorus; species Pristiophorus japonicus. Next base: position 80,913,739 of record NC_091989.1, on the reverse strand, counting down.
CAGGTCCTCAAGGCAACACTGCTTGCATTCACCACGTTGGCTATCTGCTCCCAGTGAACTTTTGTCTGGAATATGGAGGGCCTCTTGGCCCACTGTGGAAAGAGGACCTCTCTCCTTGAATTGATCTTCTGCACCAAGGCCTCCAGTGCCATCATTAACAGATTTTTTCCCACTCTCTTCGCCAGCCACTTCAATGATGATCTGCAGCCAGAATGCACCTCCCCTTTAAGAGGTGCAGACTACCTTTAAGAAGTGCAGGCAAGCTTTAATTGGTGCATGCCCTGCACGAACTTGGGCCCCTTGCTGAGCGTTCAGCCACTCAGCAGCGTGTTCAGCACTAGGCTGAACCTCGCAACCATGTTAATCAGCAGGCAGCGCGGAGCTGCTGTCAGTCTTCTGAATGGCTGTGGGTAGCTAGCGCATCGCGACCCCCGCGCCCATCGGTGCAAAGTCACCTGGCCCTCACGGGCATGCAGCACTCACCACACTCTGTGCTCACTAAGAGATTAAAGTGCCGAGCGCCTGGGTGTGGGAGGTCCTTGTTTGGAGATCATTGACACTGCTTTGGTGAACGGACTTCTTCTGTGCACAGTTGTCGGAGAGCGATGATCTCCGTCCAGGTTTAAAAGTCCATCCAATGACAGCAACCAAGCAGTCTAACACAGCAAGTATTATTTTACATATTTCCCCTTCTTTCAAACAGGTGTGGGATGATTTACATGGAGCCGATGAATCTGGGATGGGAGCCCTTGGTCCAGTCCTGGTTAGCTACCAAACTGCCCCACCAGCTGACAGCGGCACAGAGACAGACTGTGCAGGTACGTCACTGTGCTTAGCTCATCACTCAAATATCACTCCGCCGTGGCGTAATGATCCGTGCAAACGGCACGGTGTAGAGCTAAAGTCTGACATTCTGAGCTGTAATGTATGCACCTGTGAGCATGCTCACAGGTCTGTGACGCTATTGTTCTGCACAGAGGGGATTCCTGTACGGGGCTGTCTTTGCACACCCTCCATTTTGCCATCCACGTCTGCCGTCCGGACACGCCATGGCACACCATCCTGCCATCTGGAGGAGGCAGCGGTCCCCAATGGAGTGCACTCTATGCAGGAGTCCTCCCCTTATTTATTGGGAACTTGGCCTGGAAGACGTTGCAAGGAGCAGTCCCGTGCAATAAGTTTTTAGGTTGGTTCATGGACTCCCAGGCCGCCTGCAATTTCTGCGGTCTGGAAGAGTCCGTGTTCCATGTTTTTATGGAATGTGCGAGGTTGCAGCCCCTCTTCCATTATTTGAAGGGGCTGCTCCTCAAATTCTGGTTGCACTTCAGTCCCACACTCCTGATCTTTGGGCACCCTGGGCGGAGGGGAGCGGGCAGGCCGGAAGGCCTCCTCGTAGGACTGCTCCGGGGCCTGGCCAAGGGGGCCATTAACCAGTCCAGGCAGCGAGCGGTCGAGGGGGTCGTTCAGCCCAACTGCCTGCCTCTCTTCCATGGCTACGTTCGCGCCAGGGTGTCCCTGGAGATTGAGCACGCGGTATCCACCGGTATGCTCGTGGCCTTCTGCGAGAGGTGGGCGCCTGAGGGACTGGAATGCATCATCACCCCCGGCAACCAAATTCTAATTTGATTTGTTTCCGTTAAAATTTTATTTGGAAATTTGTGGGTTCGAGAGCCTTTGCTAAAAGGGGAAATTTGATTTAAAGTTATGCTCAAAATAGTCGCAGAGCTGTTGAGTTGGGAGTGGCTTATCCAGTCACGTGATGTTCACAAGACTCAATAAAACCCCAGCCAGTTGGGTTCGGGGGATCCACGATGAGGCAGGTGGTTCTAAGCTGGTGGATGAACTGGGAATGTGTACTGTGATTGTTAAACCTTTTGCTAATAAACCAATTAGTTCTTAATAGCAATGTGTTGCTATGAATTCTTCAGCAAAGAACCCATGAAACATAGAAACATAGAAAATAGGTGCAGGAGTAGGCCATTCGGCCCTTCTAGCCTGCACCGCCATTCAATGAGTTCATGGCTGAACATTCAACTTCAGTACCCCATTCCTGCTTTCTCGCCATACCCCTTGATCCCCCTAGTAGTAAGGACCTCATCTAACTCCTTTTTGAATATATTTAGTGAATTGGCCTCAACAACTTTCTGTGGTAGAGAATTCCACAGGTTCACCACTCTCTGGGTGAAGAAGTTCCTCCGCATTTCGGTCCTAAATGGCTTACCCCTTATCCTTAGACTATGACCTCTGGTTCTGGACTTCCCCAACATTGGGAACATTCTTCCTGCATCTAACCTGTCTAACCCCGTCAGAATTTTATATGTTTCTATGAGGTCCCCTCTCATTCTTCTGAACTCCAGTGAATACAAGCCCAGTTGATCCAGTCTTTCTTGATAGGTCAGTCCCGCCATCCCGGGAATCAGTCTGGTGAACCTTCGCTGCACTCCCTCAATATCAAGAATGTCCTTCCTCAGGTTAGGAGACCAAAACTGTACACAATACTCCAGGTGTGGCCTCACCAATGCCCTGTACAACTGTAGCAACAACTCCCTGCCCCTGTACTCAAATCCCCTTGCTATGAAGGCCAACATGCCATTTGCTTTCTTAACCGCCTGCTGCACCTGCATGCCAACCTTCAATGACTGATGTACCATGACACCCAGGTCTCTTTGCACCTCCCCTTTTCCTAATCTGTCACCATTCAGATAATAGTCTGTCTCTCTGTTTTTACCATCAAAGTGGATAACCTCACATTTATCCACATTATACTTCATCTGCCATGCATTTGCCCACTCACCTAACCTATCCAAGTCGCTCTGCAGCCTCACAGCATCCTCCTCGCAGCTCACACTGCCACCCAACTTAGTGTCATCTGCAAATTTGGAGATACTACATTTAATCCCCTCATCTAAATCATTAATGTACAGTGTAAACAGCTGGGGCCCCAGCACAGAACCTTGCGGTACCCCACTAGTCACTGCCTGCCATTCTGAAAAGTACCCATTTACTCCTACTCTTTGCTTCCTGTCTGACAACCAGTTCTCAATCCATGTCAGTACACTACCCCCAATCCCATGTGCTCTAACTTTGCACATCAATCTCTTGTGTGGGACCTTGTCGAACGCCTTCTGAAAGTCCAAATATACCACATCAACTGGTTCTCCCTTATCCACTCTACTGGAAACATCCTCAAAAAATTCCAGAAGATTTGTCAAGCATGATTTCCCTTTCACAAATCCATGCTGACTTGGACCTATCATGTCACCTCTTTCCAAATGCACTGCTATGACATCCTTAATAATTGATTCCATCATTTTACCCACTACCGATGTCAGGCTGACCGGTCTATAATTCCCTGTTTTCTCTCTCCCTCCTTTTTTAAAAAGTGGGGTTACATTGGCTACCCTCCACTCCATAGGAACTGATCCAGAGTCAATGGAATGTTGGAAAATGACTGTCAACGCATCCACTATTTCCAAGGCCACCTCCTTAAGTACTCTGGGATGCAGTCCATCAGGCCCTGAAGCATTATATTACACGAGTGAATGCTGTAAATGGTGCCTTTGCTCAGTAATTGTCGCCCTCATGTCCAGATGCTGTGTGATTGGCTGTTGCCGCCTTGTTTGGATTTTGCTCAGAAGAAGTGTAACCTGGTGGTGCAGTCGTCGGCCATGCACCTGACCGTCTCCATGCTGAAGATCTACGAGAGTTTGCTGACGGAAATCAAGTAAGGTTTTTCAAAGTCTAGATTTCGGTGTGTTAAACTCGTGTAGACGGATGGATCAGTGGCTGGATTCTACTCTGCAATCCCACTGGAAAATGGGGCAAGTTGGCGGTGGAGGATGGGGCAAGATCTGGCAGTGAGGCCAACCTCACCGCCCCAACCTGGATCTCCCTCCAATCGCTCTCACTCCAACCCTCGGTGCCCAACCTTACCTTGTCTAATTCCCTCCCATCCACCTCCGCTCCATCCATTTGCCACCTACCACCATGTTTAGAAAGAAAGGAAGAAAGACTCACATTTATATCGAGCCTTTCACGACCCCCGGACGTATGAAAGCGCTTTACAGCCAATTGAATACTTTTGGAGTGTAGTCACTGTTGTAACGTGGGAAACACCGCAGCCAACTTGCGCGCAGCAAGCTCCCACAAACAGCACTGTGATAATGACTAGATAATCTGTTTTTGTTATGTTGATTGAGGGATAAATATTGGCCAGGCCTCCGGGGATAACTCCCCTGCTCTTCTTCAAAATAGTGCCATGGGATCTTTTCCGTCCACCTGAGAGGGCAAATGGGGCCTCGGTTTAACTCCTGATCCGAAAGACGGCACCTCCAACAGTGCAGCACTCCCTCAACACTGCACTGGAGTGTCAACCGAGATTTATGTGCTCATGTCCCTGGAGTGGGACTTGAACCCACAACCTTCTGACTTAGAGGCAAGAGTGCTGCCCACTCAGCCACAGCTGACACGTTTAAGGTGGCCATCGGCAAGGGTTGGTGGCGGGAAAGGCCTCGAGGCCAAGCAATGGACGGCCAAGTAGAGGCCTGCTGTACCTCCAATGTTGACCCCCACACTTACCTCTACAGGCCTTGGTCTACAGGCCTTGGTTGGTGCCGAGGCCTAGGCTGCCTGCTGACCCTTTGACCATCAGGACCCTTCTGCCCCTTTAGGTGACCAGCCACATCTCCTGGTGTTGGAGGAACGGTCCCAGCAGCCGGGAACTCAGCCTGCAGTTCCACTGACCCTGGGTTAGGCTCGGAGAGATGTCGGAGAGGTGGGCCGAGGCCCTTCACTGCTGCCACTCCACCCCAAAGAGGACAATCCCACTCCAGAGGGGCTTTTCAGTTTTGGCAGCGTCAATTTAAACCCATTAAATCGGGGGGGGCGATGCGAAACAGACGGATCGTTTTCTCCAAAGAAGGCAATTGGAAAATGACCCATAGCTTGCGGAACACAACTGTGAGAGCGTAACTCAGTAAATAGAGCAGCTTTCAGCCAGTTCTCTGCTGCAAAACACATTCACAATGGTATCATGTCCAAGCTACAGAGGAACATAGGAATTGCTGGAGGATAAAAGACCAAGGTGCATCTGCTTGGCCTTCTACTATCCTGGGAGTCACGTGATACAATGATAACAGAGTTATTACTAACTGTGTAAAACACTAGTTAGGCCACAGCTGGAGTACTGCGTGCAGCTCTGGTTACAGGAAAGATGTGATTGCACTGGAGAGGATCCAGAGGAGATTTACGAGGCTGTTTGCCTGGACTGGAGAATTTTAGTTATGAGGAGAGATTGGATAGGCTGGGTTTGTTTTCTTCGGAACAGAGGAGGCTGAGGGGAGACCTTATTGAGGTGTATAAAATTATGAGGGGCCTGGATAGAGTGGATAGGACTGACCTATTTCCCTTAGCAGAGGCGTCAATAACCAGGGGGCATAGATTTAAAGTAATTGGTAGGAGGTTTAGAGGGGATTAGAGGGGAAATTTCTTCACCCAGAGGGTGGTCGGGGTCTGGAACTCACTGCCTGAAAGGGTGGTAGAGACAGAAACCCTCACCACATTTAGAAAGTACTTGGATGTGCGCTTGAAGTGCCATAACCTACAGGGCTACAGACCAAGAGCTAGAAAGTGGGATTAAGCTGGGTAGCTCTTTGTCGGCCGGCGCGGACACGATGGGCTGAAATGGCTTCCTTCCATGCTGTAAATTTCTATGGGCTCAATTTTCCCCAGTTTTCTGCGCCGTTTTTTTCGGTGCGCGCTGTTTTTTTGGCGTAAATTAAAATATCCAAGTTTCCCCAAAGTTTCTGCGCCAGCATAACTCAGTTATGATATTTTTAGGTGAGTATTTTTTGCATCATGTAAGATTTCTAAATCTCTGGCATAACTTGACTGATTCTTTTAAAACTATTCGGAATAGTTTATTAAACACACACACACATGCACATCTATCAGCAGTCGTCAACTATCCTAAGGATTGACTATTTACAACAGATACAATGATGTTACAATAAAAACGGTATACATTACTTCCCTCTGGCAAAGCACATGGCCTACTACTTTGTCTGTAGAGGGAGGTCCTGCTTTTGCCGTGTGCTAAGGAGAAGGGAAGAGAGAGAGCAATCTGTGCTTGGGTTTTTATATCCCTTAAATCCATTGTTCCTCAGAAAGCCCCAGGATTGGGTCTTGGTTCCAGGGCCATTCCTGATTGGCTTCTCCTCATACATGTGTCTGTCTGGAGGGCCGGTGCCATCCTTTGATTAGGTTAATGGCTTTCCAATTAACATCTTTACTGGTTTGGTGAGTTTCAAAGCCATGGAGACATGAACTTGGAGAAGGTATCCATTTTGTCTCTTCAAACTGCAGCCTTTCCATATAATCTACACTTTCAACATTTATACATACACAGAATCAATTATTATTAAACACTTTTATTCTTACAGTCATAGGGGACGTAACCTAATGTCTGTGCCAGTTTTTCAGATTTATGCAAGTTTGGCCAATTACATTTTTCCTGGGACGGTGTATGTGACCACTCCCAAAAAACCTTCTGGGCACTTAAGAAAAACCAGCGCACATTAAAAAATCGGCACAGAAAGACGCCATTGTTTTTATGTGAAGTTTTGGAGGGAGTCAAGAATACATTAAATATGTATCATGAAGCTTAATTTTTTCAAACTCAGAACGGAGAAAATGGAAGTCTAATGCAATTTTTAAATTTGGGATTTTTTTCAAAGTACCACGCCACCACTGAGCGTCTGCTCACCGTGCTCGAGGGTCAGAGTGTCAGCCGGCAGGGTCGCTCCCATGCCCGGACACGGGCTCGGCGCTCAGCTTCAAAAGAAGCCCAGGGGGTGGGGTGTTGGGAGGTCGGGGGGTGTGGAAAACAAACTGAAGGGATGGGAACCCTTAGACGATACAGCAGCTTCAAAAGAAGCATGGGTGGGAGGGGCGGTGTTTGCCAAACCCCTGTGTCTGGGCGAGAGAGCGATTCTGCCGCCCAACACTCGAGCCGGTGAGGAGATGTTCGGTCAGTGGTGGGCTGGTACTTTGAAAAAAATCTAAAGTTAAAGAATTGCATTAGACTTCGTTGCCCCAAATGTCTTCATTGAATGCCTAGCTTCCCGTTCTAAACAAGCCTCTTGCGCATGCACAGACCAGGGTGTGGTCCACACTAGGGCATCAACCTTAGGGAGAGAGAGAGGAAAGAAGCTTTAAGTCCTTTGTCCTGCTGTTTTGAGCTTCTTGCAAAGCTACAATTTAATTATGGGGGCAATACTGACAATGCCGTACCTCGTGCAAGCCTTCTGCATGTTGGTGCTCTGGAGGAGACGAGTGATTCGACATCATCGCATGAGGAACCTCAGAGCACGTAGGGTGATGGGCGGGAGGCCTTACCCACGTCGGGTATATCGAGACAGGCGTTCGTACCTGCACCTGAGTGAGGCAGACTGTGTGAGAAGGCTGCGTTTCCACAAAGAAGTTGTAACCGAGATCTGTGAATTAGTAAAAGCAGACCTGCAACCTAGAAGCATCAGGAGGATTGCTTTGTCAGTTGAAGTGAAGGTTACAACTGCTCTTTCATTCTATGCATCTGGATCATTCTAGGCTACAAATGGGGATGTGCGCGCCATTTCTCAGCATGCAACACATATCTGCATTCGGCAGGTGACTGCTGCACTATATGCCCAGAGGAATGACTACATAAAGCTCCCCATGATTGCCCAGGCTGTGAAAGAGCTGTGGACTTCTCCAGGATTGCTGCATTCCTAAAGGTACAGGGCTGCATTGATTGTACCCACATCGACTTGCGGACACCTTTGGAGGATTCCGAGATCTATAGAAAAGGCTTTCACTCCGTTAATGTGTACTCGTGTGTGACTACATGCATCGCACCATGTCAGTTGATGTGAGATACCCTTGAGGCACCCATGATGCACTCATCCTACGCGAGAGAGCTATATCTGCCATGTTTCAGCAGCAGCCAGAAGGGCAGAGCTGGCTTCTGGGAGACAAAGGGTACGACCTCGCCACCTGGCTCATGACGCCCCTACGCGTAACCCGGACGGAAGCTGACCGGGAATACAACATGTCGCACATTGTGACGTGCAGTATCATAGAGAGGACCATTGGCATCTTGTAACTGCGTTTCCGATGCCTTGACCATTCCGGAGGCTACTTGCAATACTCCCCTGAGATTGTCGTGTGCTGCATGCTGCACAACTTAGCCATCATGAGGCAGCAGCAGCTGGTAGTAGTAGACCCACCTGAGGTGAGAGTGGCTGATGATGAGGAGGAAGATGCAGATGATGAGGAGGAGGACGAGGAAGAGGAAGCCACGCAACTACCTGAACCCGGAGCACGACGGAGGAGGGCGGGCCGTCGTGCCCCTTTAAACGATTGCTCGAGCCTTGCGCCAGCAGCTCATCCGTGAATGATTTGCTGCCTGAAGGCTCAGCGGCAATTATTCCAAATGGACCATGTTTACTGTTTGGACATGTTCCATAATGTTGTGTTAATGGAACAAATAATGGAAATGATTCTTCTTTAATTCAAAAAGTTGTGTTAATAATGGAACAGATAATGGAAATGATTCAGTTATAATTTAAAATATATTTTATTAAAAAGTTTAACACTTGTTTGTACTTAACTTAACTTTAATAAAAATATTCTTGCTTCAAACTTTAAAGTTTTCAGTTAAAATCACTTACAAAATTTTAAGATCACTGACAGTGCATCAACTACCTATAACATTCCCCCTCTCATGTGCACCAACATTGTATCCGCTGCCTGCAACATTCCCTCCCTCATGTTCCCGGATAGTGTTCCCATTTCTCGTGAGAGTGTTGTTACTTTTCCCGACAGCCCCGATACCTCATCACCCACCCCACTGATGGTGTCCAGGAGTGATCGGGTAAGGTCAATGCTCTCCGCACTCATTGCCATCATCTGAACCACATCTGTTAGATCCTACACCTCAGGAGAGCACTGTCGAGCTCTCCTTCCCCTCCTCACCCTGGGTGAGCCTCGCTGCATCCCACTGGGACCTGCAGCCTCGGATGGTGGGGCCATGGGTGTGCCTCGCTGCACCCCACTGGAATCCCCAGCCTTGGTCTGTGAGAAACCATGGAATGTCCCAACACTCGACCACTCAGGGAAGGGGCTGGGCACCTCAATGAGTGGCACCTGCAGCTCCTCCAGAGTGAGTACAACAGTGGGGGCTTCATCCATCCTCTCCCCCTCCCCCTCCCACTCACCCCCACGTTCTTGGTCTGGAAGGTGGGATTGGAAGATGTTCTCCTCTTCAGGCTCGTCCGTGTCTGAATCTTCTTCTGTATCAGCTTCAGCCTCGTCAGGGTTGGCTTCAAGTTCTGCAAAATATAACAGAACAGACAAATGGTTAGTAGCAGAGGAGGGGGCAGTCACGGAAAAAAATTATTTTTTTCCCGCGCATGCGCAGAAGGGGTGCATCGTTTTTTTCAGCACAGACCTTAGGCTCCACCCCCCAAAGCTAAAGGATAGGCTGTACGGCGCCAATTTCAAAAAATAGAACGGGGAAACTTGCTATTTTTTTTGAGTAGTCGGGGCCAAAAAAAACGGTCGTAATTCTTGCAATACGCAAAAAAACGGCATTGGGGAAAATTGAGCATTATGATTCTAATCGCTACCAGTTATTAACAGGCCCAGTGAAATCACCCTCTCCAGTGCTGTTCCCTCCCCTCACCTCCCCTCATTCTGCCCACCCTACCCACACAGGTGCATTGAAGGAATAAAACCACGTTTTCTGTTGCTCGCTGGTTCATTGTTTTTATTTATGTTTGGCAAAATTATGTAGTTTTACATTCGGAGCGAAGACATGCCAGCTCTTGGTACAATAGAATTATAGAAGTTTACAGCACGGAAGGAGGCCATTTCGGCCCATTGTGTCCGCGCCAGCCGTCAAAGAGCTACCCAGCCTAATCCCACTTTCCAGCTCTAGGTCCGTAGCCCTGTAGGTTACGGCACTTCAAGTGCACATCCAAATACTTTTTAAATGTGGTGAAGGTTTCTGCCTCTATCACACTTTCAGGCAGTGAGTTCCAGACCCTCACCACCCTCTTGGTGAAAACATTTCTCCTCACATCCCCAATAATCTGATTTTTTTTTAATGCACATATATGTACTAAACTCTATATTCTGCTAACTGATCTGATTCGTAGGTAATAGGTAAACCCCAGAGGTGGAGAGCTGTGGGAACTATAGATCCACAGTCACCTGCTGGAACACATCGAACCTTGTTTGATTTGCTGAACAATGAGGCAGGTAGACAGGACGGTCTCACTCCGTCAAACCTTCGCGGTCAGCGATTTCACCGAGTGACTTCTTGTGTTGCAGCTTTGCTGAAGATCTTGTCGACAACGGTGAGGAGATTTTTCAGGCTTTGAAAGCAATGGATAAAAAGTGCTTCTCAGCCACGATACAGAAAGAAACGGAGGAGATCACCAACACACTGGTCGCCTTTGCCTTCTTTTCAATAGTCTGGTCCATTGGTGGTATTCTCCACACTTCATCGAAGCAAAGGTAATAAACACTGCTGGGCTGCAACATTAATCACAGAGCCTCAGCCCCTAAGCTTGGCTATTGTAGAACATGTCAGTGGACTTGAAACAAAGACGTCTCAAAGTGCTTTGCAGCCAATGAAGCACTTTTGAAGTGTAGTCACTGTTGTAATGTGGGAAACACAGTGGCTAACTTGCACACAGCAAGCTCCCACAAACAGAAATGTGATAATGACCAGATAATCTATTTTTGTTCTGTTGACTGAGGGATAAATATTGGCCAGGACACCAGGGATAACTCCCCTGCTCTTCTTCGAAATAGTGCCGTGGGATCTTTTACGTCCACCTGAGAGAGCAGACAGGGCCTCGGTTTAATGTCTCATCCAAAAGATGGCACCTCCGACACTCCCTCAGTCTAGATTTTTGTGCTCAAGTTCCTGGAGTAGGACTGAACCCTTGGTCTTCTGACACAGAAGCAAGTGTGCTGCCCACTGAGCCACAGCTGACATCAGTTATGGATCGGGGTTGATGATAAAGATGGTTATAATTTTAGATTACTGGCACAGCTGTCATTAATCCTCGATTGTTTCAGTGTGAATACATCTCTGGCTGCTGATCTCATCACACTTTAACCTAAAACCAACACATTTAACCTTTTAACGTGGGTTGGTTGCTGGGAATGGTTCATATATTCCCAAGTATCCTCGGTGAAATGATGGCTGTGTAGGCACTTCATGGAACTCTTTTAAAAATTTGACCATTTAAGTGGGATCTGGCTGAAAAAAACCGAGAGGACTGGAAAAAAAAAAGGCATCTTTAAATGTAATTACAAAAGATTAGTCCTGAAATGCTTTCTGAAATCAAGCGTGTTTTAATCTACTTTGGTTTCTGTACTTGCTTTAGGTGGATAATCGTGCAGCTCATTACAACATTGCCTAAGATGCGGGTGGCTGTGTTATAGTTTGTAGAATTGAATTATATTGTACTCGTCAATTACTTCATTGTAAGAGTTCTGTCTCTTATCGAAGGGAAAGATAATATCAACTTATCAGCCAGACAGCAGCAACAGTAAGATTGGTCAAAGAATTACACTGGATTACATCGGATATACAGCACAGAAACAGGCCATTCTGCCCAACCAGTCCATGTCGGTGTTTATGCTGCACTCGAGCCTCCTCCCGTCTTTCCTCATCTAACTCTATCCACATAACCCTCTATTCCCTTCTCCCTCATATGCTTGTCTAACCTCCCCTTTAATGCATCGATACTGTTCACTTCAACCACTCCCTGTGGCAGTGAGTTCCACATTCTCACCCCCCCCAGGTATAGAAGTTTCTTCTCAATTCCCTATTGGATTTCTTGGTGACTATCTTATATTGATGGCCTCTAGTTATGCTCTTCCCCACAAGTGGAAACACTCTCTCTGTATCCACTCTATCAAAACCTTTCATAAATTTAAAGACCTCTATTAGGTCACCCATCAGTCTTCTCTTTTTAAGGGAAGAGACCCAGCCTGTTCATCCTTTCCTGATAGCTATAACCTTGCAGTTCTGCTATCATCCTTGTAAATCTTCTTTGAAGAATCTCCAGTGCCTCTATATCCTTTTTATAATATGGCGACCAGAACTGTACGCAGTACTCTGTGTGGTCTAACCAAGGTTCGATACAGGTTAAGCATAACTTCCCTACTTTTCAATTCTATCCTTCCAGGAATAAACCCGAGTGCTTGGTTTGCTTTTTCATGGCCTTGCTAACCGTGTTGTTTCAGCTCTTGTAGATCCCTCTGCCTCCCCCCCCACCACCGGGTCTTACCAGTTTAAAGCCTTTGCCACCTTCCAGTTTACCCTTTCCGCTGGGACACTGGTCAAGTCTAGCACGGCCTGTCGGTACAGCTCTTTCCTGTCTCAGTACTGGTGAGAGTGTCCCACGAAAAGGAACCCCACTTTCCCACATCAGCCCTTAAGCCAAGTGTTAACACTCTTGGGGAACAAAATTGGCCACCTCCCGAAACGAGTCGCACCTACCGCTCTTGAAGTGTTCCACTACCACAATGCACGGGGCGGCCAATCGGCAGAAATTCAGCCCTTCGTGATTTTTTTTTTGGAGCGGGGCGGAAATGGTCTTATCATCGGGGCAGAGGTCGGGGTGGAGGTGGGGGCGGGGCGGAGGGCAGAGGGTGGGGGCGGGGCGGAGGTGCGGGGCGGAGGTGGGGGTGGGGCGGAGGTGGGGGCGGGGTGGAGTGATCGACACTCCAAGTCATCAGCACCTACTGATGATGTCATCACGCTGATGAGTCACAACGTCTCTCCCCTTCAGTTAAAGGGGAGGGCCGCTGCGTACTCTGCAGCCACTTCAGTGGCACCAGGAGGGATTCAGCTGGGCCAGCAGCTTGGCACCCAAGAGGGGGTACCAGGCTGCCTGTTGGCGGCCCAGCTGAACCGAGGGACATAATTATCGGCCCGACCTGGCAGTCGACCGACAGAAAAAAAAACATGATGTTGCCGGCAGTGCGCTCTCCCCTTTAACGGCGGCCGTGCTGCCCGGCCACAGAGAGTTTACCGGCAGCAAAAGCTATCAATGGCACCCACCGGTGGTGCGCCGCTCCCACCGGGAAATTTTCAATAGGGGCAAATTCCCGCGGGGCAATTTTGGGAAGGGGTCACCGTTGGTCGGTAAGGGTTGGCGCGTGCACACCATGGCGGGAAAACGACCGGAGAGGTCCGCTACACTGCTCCAAACCTGAGCAAGGGCAATTCCTAAAGTGGCGGCCCCTCTGTGGAGACTCGGCGGCCTCGGGCCATATAGAAAGTGTAGTGTTCCTAACACAGGTCAGACTGCACACAGGGAGGTTAAAGTAACAGTGACCTCAGTCTTTATTAAGACACTCCAGAGTGAGGAACAGGCCTTAGGGGCAGGCTTAGTGCTCCCAAGGGATGCTGGGATCCCTTGCAACTTCAGGGGATACGCTCCCTGGTGGCGGAACATGGGAGTGCATGCTTTACAGATACACAACATCGCTCCCCCGCCAAAGTCAAAGTGAAAACTATTTACAAGGTGAGGCGGTCGGGAGCTTTTTTTTCCCCTGGTGGACCGCCTCGGTACAAATGTCTGTTATGGTGTGTTGGCTGTGCCCTCGCTGGGCTGGCGTGTTGTTGGCCATGCAGGGCTGCTGGGTGAGCCTGGCCTTACTGGGCTGTTGGGCGTGATGTCGTTGATCCTTTGGGTGTGTGTTGTGGGCTCGTAAAAGGTGGTGTCTGCTGTGGGTTGTTCAGGGCAGTCTGTGAACCGCAGCCTCGTTTGGTCCAGGTGCTTTCTGCAAATTTGTCCATTGTCTAGTTTGACGACAAACACCCTACTCCCTTCTTTAGCTATCACTGTGCCCGTGATCCACTTGGGACCATGTCCATAGTTTAGCACATACACAGGTTCATTCAGATCAATTTCCCGTGACACAGTGGCGCAACCATCGTTTACATTTTGTTGCTGCCGCCTGCTCTCTACCTGATCATGCAGGTTGGGGTGAACCAGCGAGAGTCTGGTTTTAAGTGTCCTTTTCATGAGTAGCTCAGCTGGGGGCACCCTTATGAGCGAGTGGGGTCTCGTGCGGTAGCTGAGCAGTACTCGGGACAGGCAGGTTTGGAGTGAGCCTTCTGTGACTCGATTAAGGCTCTGCCTGCCCATTGGAGGCTGGATTAAACGGGGCCGAGGTGACATGTTTGATCCCATTGCCGGGTCATGAATTGTTTAAATTCGGCACTGGTGAAACATGGCCCGTTGTCACTGACCAGTATGTCAGGCAGGCCGTGGGTGGCAAACATGGCCCTCAGGCTTTCAATGGTGGTGAGGGTGGTGCTTACCGACATTATTTCACATTCAATCCATTTTGAAAAAGCATCCACCACCACCAGGAACATTTTACCTAGAAACGGGCCCACATAGTCGACATGGATCCTCGACCATGGTCTGGAGGGCCAGGACCACAAACTTAGTGGTGCCTCTCTGGGCATGTTGCTCAACTGAGCACACATGCTGCATTGCCGTAAACAGGACTCTAAGTCAGAGTCGATAACGGGCCACCACACGTGGGATCTGGCTATCACTTTCATCATTACTATACCCGGGTGTGTACTGTGGAGATCCGAGATGAACGCCTCCCTGCCCTTTTTGGGTAGCACGACGTGGTTACCCCACAACAGGCAGTCTGCCTGAATGGTCAGCTCGACGTTTCGCCGCTGGAACGGATTGATTAGTTCTTGCATTTCAATGGGGATGCTGGCCCAACTCCCATGCAATACACAGTTTTTTACGAGGGACAACAGAGGATCTTGACTGGTCCAAGTTCTAAACTGGCGGGCCGTGACAGGTGATTTATCATTTTCAAATGTTTCCATGACCATCAACAAGTCTGCGGGCTGCGCCACCATCAACAAGTTTGCAGGCTGCGCCATTTCCACCCCCATGGTGGGCAATGGTAGCCGACTGAGAACATCCGCACAGTTCTCGGTGCTTGGCCTGTGGCGAATGGTATCGTCATACGCTGATAGCGCGAGCGCCCACCTTTTGTATGTGGGCTGAGGCATTAGTATTTATCCCATTGTTTTCAGTGAACAGGGATGTGAGGGGCTTGTTATCGGTTTCCAGCTCAAATTTGAAGCCAAACAGGTACTGATGCATTTTCTTTACCCTGAACACACACGCTAATGCCTCTTCTCAATCATGCTGTAGGCCCTCTCGGCCTTAGACAAGCTCCTGGAAGCATAGGCGACTGGTTGCAACTTCCCCGCAATGTTAGCTTGTTGTAATACACACCCGACTCCATACGATGATGCATCACATGCTGGCACGAGTCTTTTACACGGGTTATACAATACAAGCAACTTGTTGGAGCATAAAATGTTTCTGGCTTTCTCAAAAGCAATTACTTGTTTTTTTTCCCCATACCCAGTTCTCACCTTTACGCAATAACACATGCAGTGTCTCTAAGAGAGTGCTTAACCCCGGTAGGAAGTTACAAAAATAGTTGAGTCCCAGGAACGACCGCAGCTCCGTATCGTTCTGTGGCCTGGGCGCGTTCCTGATAGCCTTTGTTTTGGCATCTGTGGGCTGAATGCCGTCCGCCGCGATCTTTCTCCCCAAAAACTCCACTTCTGTTGCCATGAAGACCTCCTCCAGGTTTTGCAGGTGCTCAACGGTGTCCCAACTCGTGACCAATATGTCATCCTGAAAAACCATCGTGCGTGGTACCGACTTGAGTAGGCTCTCCATGTTTCTCTGTTAAATCACTGCAGCCGACCAAATTCCAAAGTGGCATCTGTTGTAGATGAACAGTCCCTTGTGCGTGTTGATGCAGGTGAGGCCCTTCGAAGACTCCTCCAGCTCCTGCGTCATGTAGGCCGAAGTCAGGTCGAGCTTGGTGAATGTTTTGCCTCCTGCCAGCGTAGCAAATAGGTCGTCTGCCTTAGGTAGCGGATATTGGTTCTGTAGCGAGAAACAATTAATAGCTACTTTAGAATCGCCGCAAATCCTGACCGTGCCATCACTTTTGAGTACTGGAACAATCGGACTGGCCCACTCGCTGAATTTCACTGGGGAGATGATGACCTTGCATTGCAACCTGTCTAGCTCGATTTCCATTCTCTCCCTCATCATGTGAGGTACCGCTCGCGCCTTGTGGTGAATGGGTTGTGCCTCTGTGACCAAGTGGATCTGCACCTTCGCCTCGGAAAAGTTTCCAATGTCTGGCTCAAAAAGGGAAGGAAATTTGTTAAGAACCTGGGTACATGAGGCCTCATCGAAATGTGATAGCACTCGGATGTCATCCCAGTTCCAGCGGATTTTGCCCAGCCAGCTCCTTCCAAGCAGTGTGGGGCCATCGCCCGGGACAATCCAGGGTGGCAGTTCGTGCACCGAGTCCTCATAGGTGACCTTGACCATGTCACTGCCAAGGACAGTGATAAGCTCTTTGGTGTACATTCTCAGTTTTGTGTGGATGGACTCAGGGCTGGTCTGAATGCCTTGTTGCACCACAGTCTCTCAAACACCTTTTTACTCATGATGGATTAGCTAGCGCCAGTGTCCAGTTCCATGGCTATGGGTAAGCCATTCAATTTTACATTTAGCATTATAGGTGGACATTTCGTCTCAAATGTGTGCACCCCGTGTACTTCAGCATCTGCCTCCTCTCTCTGAGGCTTGAAATTGCTTTGATCCACCATGGATCAATCTTCCTCTGCCACGTGGTGGTTTCAGGTTTTGCAGAGCTTGCAGCTCATCTGCAAGCTCGTTGGAGGTGCCCCATTGTTCCACAGCTCTTGCAAACATACCATTTGAAGCGGCATGAATAGGCTGAATGGAAGCCTCCATAACACCAACAAGGTGTGAATTGTCTTGCATTCATCCTTTGTTGGGGACTCAGTCATCTGGTTCACCTGAGGCCTGCTGGCAGTTGCAGACTCGTGGTTTCTGCCCTGTACATTTCTGCTCGCCAACACAGTTCCAGTTAATTTATGAACATTGCTAGCACTTGTGTGCTGAGAGATTTGTTTGGTGTTATCACTGGTGGACATAAACGCCTGTGCTATTGCAATGGCCTTACTGAGGGTCGGTATCTCTACAGTCAAAAGTTTTCATGGGATGGTCTCATGGCCAATGCCCAGTACAAAAAAGTCTCTGAGCATTTGCTCCAGGTAGCCATCAAACTCACATTGTCCTGCAAGTCGCCTTAGCTCAGCGACGTAGCTCGCCACTTCCTGACCTTCAGATCGCTGGCACATGTAGAACCGATACCTTGCCATCAGCACGCTCTCCCTTGGGTTAAGATGCTCCCGAACCAGTGTACACAGCTCCTCATACAACTTATCTGTGAGTTTCACCGGAGCCAGAAGATTCTTCATGAGGCTGTAGGTCGGTGTCCCGCAGACCGTGAGGAAGACCGCCCTCCTTTTTGCAGCGCTTCCTTCTCCATCCAGTTCGTTGGCTACAAAGTACTGGTCTAGCCATTCGACATAGGCTTCCCAGTCCTCACCCTCTGAGAACTTCTCCAGGATGCCCACAGTTTGCTGCATCTTTGCGTTGGATTCGTATACTCGTCGCCAGTTGTTGTGTTCCTAACACAGATGAGACTGCACACAGGGAGGTTAAAGTAACAGTGACCTCAGTCTTTATTAAGACACTCCAGAGTGAGGAACAGGCCTTAGGGGCCGGCTTATATACAGTGCTCCCAAGGGATGCTGGGATCCCTTGGGACTTCGGGGGATGCGCTCCCTGGTGGCAGAACATGGGAGTGCATGCTTTACAGATACACAACAGAAAGAGGCAATTTAGGCCCCGTGTTTGTTTTTATGCTAATTTGCACATGGCTCAGACAATAATCCAGAGATTATTACCTTCGAGGTCCTGCGTTTTAATTTAACTCCTAACTCCTGACAGCAGGACCTCCTCCCATTTCCTACCCAGGTTGTTTGATCCGGCATGGACCACGACAACTGGATTTACCCCCTCCCTATCCCAATTCCTCTCCAGCCGCCCCCAGCTATCACTAAGGTGCGTGGACGTTCGGTCCCCTGCAGGCCGCTCGGCTGCTGTCACTGCCGGAAGTTACTGCGCGGCAAATTTAAAGGGACCGCACACGGAACTTCAACAAATCAGGGGAAACAGTGTCCTTTGAGACTCTTGAAATGACCCCCGCCCATCCCAAGGAGTTTGGACGCCAGTGGGAATGCTGAAGGTTCCACCCAGCAACTGCTCACTGCCCGCCGAGACCAGGAAGCGGTTTGATAACATTCGCAGCAGGGCAGCTATCATCAGAGGTTAGCAGGAAATGGGCCTCTGGCCCAGAGTGGAACCAGACAGGTGAGCACCAGTGATGTTCACACAGGACACAAACATCATATGAGGAGAGACTGGATCAATTGGGCCTTTATTCACTGGAGTTTAGAAGGATGAGAGGGGATCTCATATAAACATATAAGATTCTGACGGGACTGGGCAGGTTAGATGCGGGAAGAATGTTCCCGATGTTGGGGAAGTCCAGAACCAGGGAACACAGTCTTAGGATAAGGGGTAGGCCATTTAGGACTGAGATGAGGAGAAACTTCTTCACTCAGAGAGTTGTTAACCTGTGGAATTCCCTACCGCAGAGAGTTGTTGATGCCAGTTCATTGGATTATATTCAAGAGGGAGTTAGATATGGCTCTTATGGTTAAGAAGATCAAGGAGTATGGAGAGAAAGCAGGAAAGGGGTACTGAAGGAGTGATCAGCCATGATCTTATTGAATGGCAGTGCAGGCTCGAAGGGCCGAATGGCCTAATCCTGCACCTATTTTTCTATTTTTCTATGTTTCTATCAGCCAGAGGAAAGGAAACGTACTGACGTGTCGTGAACTAGACTGAGCTTGAAGTACTGACCAAGGTGACAGTAATATTCACCTCCTGTGTAGGCCCCCAATCCATAAGCAAGTCTGGAAGCCTCTAATGAGATGTCCAGCCAGCCCCACTCTGTGTCAAGCACCTGTGGAAGGTATTAGGAGCCCGCGGGGTTTTCCAAGAACACCAAGCTAAGTATAATAAACTCACATGCAAAGGCACCAGTGGCAGCCTCAGGTCCTGAAGTTGCTGGCCTGGATGTTTGGAGTGGGTGAGAGAAGCCTAATTGGATGTACCTGCCATTGACCCCAAATCTTTTTTCTTGGAGGTTACTGGATAAGAATAGTCTGCAATGAGTCTGCAATAAGGGTTGGCCTTCTTCATGCCTTGTGTTATCTGTCATCCGGTTTTTATATGCAAACAAAGCTCACACTCTACCTGTAGAGTAACCAACTATCATCTAACCCTGCCCTCTCTGCACAGAACGATCCAATATCCATACTCCACAGCACAGTAACATCACACATTCAGCAGTACTCCATCCTGCACAGCACCGAGCCAGGCAGCCACACTTCCAGTCCTAGAGTACTCAGGACAGGGAGGAGGCAGAACTTCTACTCACCGAAAGTAGTTTGGAGGAATAAAGACCTTGCATTTATATAGCGCCTTTCATGACCACCGATGTCTCAAAGCGCTTTTACAGCCAATGAAGTACTTTTGGAGTGTAGTCACTGTTGTAATGTGGGAAACGCGGCAGCCAATTTGCGCACAGTGAGCACCCACAAACAGCAACGTGCTAATGACCAGATAATCTGTTTTTGTTATGTTGGTTGAGGGATAAATATTGGCCAGGACACCGGGGATAACTCCGCTGCTCTTCTTCCAAAAAGTGCCATGGGATCTTTTACATCCACCTGAGAGGGCAGATGGGGCCTCGGTTTAACGTCACATCCAAAAGGCAGTGCCCTCCGGCAGTGCAGCACTCCCTCAGCTCTGCACTGGAGTGTCACCCTACATTTATGCGCTCAAGTCCCACAACCTTCCGACTCAGAAGTGAGTGTGCTACCCACTGAGCCACAGCTGACATGGTGCAGAGAGGCCACTTAAGGTTTGCAGAGATCCTAGGCCCGAGGCCCAAACAGAGAAAGTAGTGGAGCACAGGGTTAGGGGCACTGTGTGCGCGAAGGTGCGAGCAAGGTTCAGCAGGACGGGTACATCCATCGATATGCTGATGGAAGGAGTGCAGCTGAGGGGTTGACTCCATGGTGCTCTGACTGCTGCTGTGATTCAGTTGGCATCTGCAGGCCTGCAATTTTGAAAGTTGCGACCATGAAACCTGCCATCTTGTCATAAAAGCCCACTCGGTTCCCTCATGTCCTCCAGCGACACCCAGTCTGGCCGACACATGACCTTAGGCTCACACTATGTGGTTGACTCCTTCTACCCTCTGAAGTGGCCTGACAAGCACTCAGGGCAAGTAGGGGCAGGCAATCAATGTGGCCTTGCCAGGGTCACCCACGTCCTATGTGTGGTCAGTGTGATGTTACTTCACTTAACTATGGCTGGTCACTGCAGATGAAAGAAAGACTTGCATTTCTATAATTCCTTTCACAACCTCAGGGCATCCCAAAGCGCTTCACACCCAATGAAGTACTTTTGGAGTGTAGTCACTGTTGTAATGTAGGAAATGCGGAAGCCAATTTGCGCACAGCAAGCTCCAACATACAACAAAGTGATAATGTCCAGATAATCTATTTTAGCAGTGTTGTTTGAGAGAGTGTCATCCTGGATTATGTCTCAACTGTGACTCAGTGGGTAGCAGTCTCGCCTCTGAGTCAGAAGGTTGTGGGTTCAAGTCCCACTCCAGAGACTTGAGCACAAAGATCTAGGCTGACACTCCAATGCAGTCCTGAGGGAGTGCTGCACTGTCGGAGGTGCCATCTTTCGGATGAGATGTGAAAGATGCTATGGCACTATTTCGAAAAAGAGCAGGGAGTTATCCCTGGTGTCCTTGCCAATATTTATAAATCAACATAATAAAAATAACAGGTTTTCTGGTTGTTATCACATTGCTGTTTGTGGGAGCTTGCTGTGAGCAATCGGCTGCAGTGTTTCTTACAATACAGCAGTGACTACACTCCAAAAAGTACTTCATTGGCTGTAAAGTGCTTGGGATGTGCTGAGGTCGTGGAAGATACTGTAGAAATACAAGTCTTTTATCAAATCTCTGGAGTGGAGCTTGAATCCACAACATCTGATGAGATTGCTACCACTGAGCCAAGGCTGGCACTGTGTGGACGAAGATTGGCGTTTAATTTCTACACTCTAAATCACTTTACCTCTCAGTTATTCTGATGCTCAGCAGGTAGAGGTTGATCTGTGACTGCGATTCATTTCCCAAGCTGGTGATAATGACACATCTCACACAATGAACCTTCAGACATTATGCAGAGTATGAGAGGCACTGAGGGCTGGCGATAGTGTTGCTTCTCAAAGTTATAATTAATGCTGTCTGCCGTTCTCCAATGAATGCTGGATATAACTTCGACTCAGCCACCATCTCCATCGACTGAATGAGCACTGTTCTTCACACAGGAATTGTTTCTGGAGTCAGCAGCTTTAGTATCCTCGTCATCAGCTTTCTCGCATGATCTTTAAAGATTTCACCCAAATTTAATATAGTATGAGGGGATGAGAGTGAGTATCCGGAGATTAATAGCCCTTTGCTGTCAGATAAGCAGACGTCTCATCTCCCAAAGTAAGCAAACGTGATTCCCAAAACATTTTGCTCCTGGAATTAAATTTGTGACAAGTTTATTAATTACATTAATTGATCCATTATGTACTACAAGGACTAGCTTTAATTGGTGGTACTTTTCTTTTTCCAGATGCTATATTTTCAAAGATGGAGACATCAGGGTCGGTGGGATGGATCGAGGGGATGGGTCGGGGGGTTCGGGGGATGGGTCGGGGAATGGGTTGGGGGGATGGGTCGAGGGGATGGGTCGGGGGGTTCGGGGGATGGGTCGGGGAATGGGTTGGGGGGATGGGTCGAGGGGATGGGTCGGGGGGGGGGTCAGGGGATGGGTTGGGGGATGGATCGGGGGGATGGGTCGAGGGGATGGGTTGGGGGGGTCGGGGGATGGGTTGGGGGGATGGGTCGGGGAGCCATTCCAACGGCCCCCCAGACACTGAAACATCGAGCATTTTCCATCAACATTGATGGTGGACAAGTTTAAATTAGACATTGATGCTCTGAATGGCTGTCCGATGAATTTCCTATTGTTAGTGCCTTCGCCTGTGTGTTCCTGGCAACCAGAATATCTAAGGGCGTGATGAAGTGTTTAAAAGCTCAAGCCAAGACTTGCTTAGTGCAGCCCATCGCGGTCCAAGGAGGGACATGTGAATAATGCTAAACATTCTGTATTCAGCGGGGCTGCTGAGTACACTGAGTGTGGCGGGCACCTCTGTCACTTCCCTCCTCCTCTCCCTTGCCCCTCTGGCGAGGGGTAACCCGGTGACAGCCCTATTGCCATTGGGAACCTGCCGCATGTAAATGAGCCAGAAGATGTGCCAGGGTCAGAGTTCGCAGTGATGAGTGGGCCACCACCAAATAGACAAAGTCCAGTTCTGTACCTTCCGAGCCCTGATTGCTGGGGGAAGGGATGGAAATCAACCTGTAGGATGCGGTCTTGCCTGCTTTGGTTTAACTCTCGTTCAGTCTCGAGCCTGGTTTAGAAAGAGCTGAGGGGGCCACCTGAATTTCCTGAACACTTTATAAGCTTAAGCAGAAATATTTTAATGCATGCGAGTGTGGAAATTCTCACCCGAACTCTGCAAGTTTGCCAGCCAGCAGTATAGTCAGGCTCACACATGTAAGCACTCTTCATAATTTGGCAGCGACAGTACAAGCACAGTCCAGTCAAATGAGTCACAATCTTCAATGTCAAGTCTGGTCATGGAACAGTTGCAGTAACTGGCCAGTATTTCAGAGAGCAACCTGGCAAATTGGGTCCCTTGCCACTTTCTCCAACGAACCAACACTGCCCCAAGGTTTTCTGTTCAGTTCAAAGACACTTTGTTTTCATTATTCATTCACGGGATGTTGGCGTCACCGGCAAGGCCGGCATTTATTGCCCATCCCTAATTGCCCTTGAGAAGGTGGTGGTGAGCCGCCTTCTTGAACCGCTGCAGTCCGTGTGGTGAAGGTACTCCCAGCGTGCTCATAGAATCATAGGATCATGGAAATTTACAGCACCAAATTTCTGAGCCAGGCGACCAAGAGCTATCCAGCCTAATCTCACTTTCCAGCTCTTGATCCGTAGCCCTGTAGGTTACGGCACTTCAAGTGCACAGACAAGTACTTTTTAAATGTGGTGAGGGTTTCTGCCTCTACCACCCTTTCAGGCAGTGAGTTCCAGACCCCCTCTGGCTGAAGAAATTTCCCCTCAAATCCCCTCTAAACCTTCTACCAACCTATGCCCCCTATTTAATCACCCTTCTGCTAAAGGAAATAGATCCTTCCTATCCACTCTATCGAGGCTCCTCATAATTTTATACACCTCAATAAGGTCTTCCCTCAGCCTCCTCTGTTCCAAAGAAACCAACCCCAGTCTATCCAATCTCTCCTCATCGCTAAAATTCTCCAGTCCAGGCAACATCCTCGTAAATCTCCTCTGTACCCTCTCTCGTGCAATCACATCTTTCCTGTAATGTGGTGACCAGAACTGCATGCAGTTCTCTAGCTATGGCCTAACTAGTGTTTTATACAGTTCAAGCATAATCCCCCTGCTCTTGTATTCTATGCCTCGGCTAATAAAGGCAAATGTTCCGTAAGCCTTCTTAACCACCTTATCCACCTGGCCTGCTACCTTCAGGGATCTGTGGACAAGCATTCCCAGGTCCCTTTGTTGCTCTATACTTTTCAGTGTCCAACCATTTAATGTGTATTCCCTTGCCTTGTTAGCCCTCCCCAAATGCATTACCTCACACTTCTCCGGATTGAATTCCATTTGCCCCTGTTCTGCCCACCTGACCAATTCATTGATATCTTCCTGCAATTTACAGCTTTCTTCTTCATTATCAACCACACAGCCAATTTTAGTATTATCTGCAAACTTCTTAATCATACCCCCTACATTCAAGTCAAAATCATTGATATATACCACAAAAAGCAAGGGACCTAGAACTGAGCCCTGCAGAACCCCACTGGAAACAGCCTTCCAGTCACAAAAACGCCCATCAACCATTACTCTTTGCTTCCTTTGCATCCATCTTGCCATTTTCCCTGTATCCCATGGGCTATTATTTTTGTGACCAGTCTGCCATGTGGGATCTTATCAAAAGCCTTGCTCAAATCCATATACACTACATCAAATGCACTACCCTCATCGACCCTCCCTGTTACCTCCTCAAAAAATTCAATCAAGTTAGTCAGACACGACCTTCCCTTAACAAATCCATGCTGACTGTCCTGGATTAATCCGTGTCTTTCTAAATGAAGATTTATCCTGTCCCTCAGAATTTATTCCAATAATTTTCTCACCATCGAGGTGAGGCTGACTGGCCTGTAATTACTCGGTCTATTCCTTTCTCCCTTTTCAAACAACGGTACAACGTTAGCAGTCTCCAGTCTCTGGCACCACATCTGCAGCCAGAGAGGATTGGAAAATGGGGTCAGAGCCTCTGCTATTTCCTTTTATATTTCTCTTAACAGCCTGGGATACATTTCATCTGGGGATTTATCCACTTTCAAAGCTGCTAAATCCCTTAATACTTCCTCTCTCACACTGTTTATTTCATCTAATATTTCACACTCCTCCTCCCTGATTGCAATGTCTGCATCGCCCCTCTCTTTTGTGAAAACAGACGCGAAGTATTCATTAAGAACCATACCCACATCTTCTGCCTCCACACACACATTACCCTCATGGTCTCTAATAGGCCCTACTCTTTCTTTAATTATCCTCTTGCTCTTAATGTATTTATAAAACATCTTTTGGTTTTCCTTGATTTTACTTGCTAAAATATTTTCATGCTCTCGCTTTGTTTTCCTAATTTCCTTTTTAATTGCACCCCTGCACTTTCTGTATTCTTCTCGGGTTTCTGCAGTATTGAGCCCTCGGTATCTGTCATAAACCTTCCTTTTTTTCTTTATCCTACACTATATGTCCCTTGACATCCAGAGGGCTCTAGATTTGTTAGTCCCACCCTTTTCCTGAAGGGAACATACTTGCTCGGAACCCTCAGGATCTCCTCCTTGAATGCCTCCCATTGCTCTGACACTGATTTACCTTCAAGTAGCCGTTTCCAGTCCACCTTTGGCTAAATCACCTCTCAGCTTATCAAAATTGGCTTTTCTGGTCTATCTTTGTCCTTTTCCATAACATCCCTAAATCTAATTGAATGATGATCACTAGCACCAAAATGCTCTCCCACTGATACCCCTTCCACCTGCCCATCTTCATTCCCTAAAATTAAGTCCAGAACTGCCCCCTCCTAATTGGGCTTGTTACATACTGGCTAAAAAAAGTTATCCTGAAAACATTTTAGGAATTTTGCACCCTCTATACCTTTCACACTAACTTTATCCCAGTTAATATTAGGGTAGTTGAAATTCCCTACTATTACTGCCCTGAAGTTTTTTTAGGGAGGGAAGGAGTTGCAGGATTTTGACTCAGTGACAATGAAATGAATAATCTTGGGGGGAAAAAGCACACAATCCCCAATTGAGATACAGACAACAGATTTCCTTAGGCATTCTGGAATCCATTATTAAGGAAGTGGTAACAGGGCATTTGGAAAGTCATAATATGATTGGGCAGAGTCAACATGGTGTATGAAAATGAAATCATGTTTAACAAATGTATTAGTCTTTTGAGGATGTAACGAGCAGGGTAGATAAAGAGGAACTAGTGGGTGTAATATATTTGGATTTCCATAAGGCATTCGATAAGGTTCCACATAAAAAGTTTGTCATGGAAGATAAGGGCCCATGGGGTTGGGGGTAATACGTTAGCATGGATAGAGGATTGGCTAATGGACATAAAACAGAGAGTAGGGATAAATGGGTCTTTTTCAGGTTGGCAGGCTGTAATTAGTGGGATGCTGCAAGGCTCAGTGCTGGGGCCTCAGCTATTTACAATTTATATTAATGATATGGATGAAAGGACCGAGTGTAATGTATCCAAATTTGCTGATGATACAAAGTTAGGTGGGACAGTAAGCCACATAAATACTGTGGCAACAAGAGCAGGTCAGAGGCTGGGTATTCTGCGGCGAGTGTCTTACCTCCTGACTCCCCAAACCCTTTCCACCATCTACAAGGCACAAGTCAGGAGTGTGATGGAATACTCTCCACTTGCCTGGATGAGTGCAGCTCCAACAGCACTCAAGAAGCTCAACACCATCTAGGACACCTGAAACATTCACTCCCTCCACCACCGGCGCACCGTGGCTGCTGTGTGTACCATCTACAAGATACACTGCTGCAACTCATCAAGGCTTCTTCGGCAGCACCTCCCAAACCCACGACTTCTACCACCTAGAAGGGCAAGGGCAGCAGGCGCATGGGAACACCACCACCTCCACGTTCCCCTCCAAGTCACACACCATCCTGACTTGGAAATATAACGACCGTTCCTTCTTCGTTGCTGGGTCAAAACCCTGGAACTCCCTCCCTAACAGCACTGTGGGAGCACATCACCACACGGACTGCAGCGGTTCAAGAAGGTGGCTCACCACCACCTTCTCAAGGGCAATTGGGGATGGGTAATAAATGCCGGCCTTGCCAGCGACGCCCCCATCCCCGAATGAATAAAAAAAAAGCTGCGAGGAGGACACAAAGAGCCTGCAAAGGGATATAAAGAGGTTAAGTGAGTGGGCAGTAAGGTGGCAGGGGAGTATAATGTGGGGAAATGTGAGGTTATCCACTTTGATAAGAACAATAGAAAGCAGATTATTTTTTAAATGGTGAGAAATTATTAAATGTTGGTTTTCAGAAAGATTTGGGTGTCCTCATACAGGAAACACAGAAGGTGTGATTTTTCCTACCAAGGCGGGAGAGAGGCGGGTGACGTCTCCGCTCCTTGCTCCATGTCAGCTTCCCCCACGACTTACCCTAGATTGGGCTTATTAAACCCGCCCTGCGAGGTTCCTGGCCAATTAACAGGAAGCTGGTCTGATGAGGTGAACTGATGTCACATCATCAGCTGGTTTCCTTAAAGGGGCCATGGCATTTTGACAGTTGTGCTGTCAGTGTTCTGCAGCATTGAGATGCTGCAAACACTGACAACCGCGGCACAGAGGGGCACGGCTGCACCCAGAGTCTCCCATGACCCCCTTCAGATGCTTATGGAGGGAGTCACAGCACACAGGGAGGTTCTCTTCCCTTTGGATGGACGGAAGAGACCTCCCCAGGACACGAACACAGCCTGGTGGCACATTGCACAGGAGGGCACAAGCAGGGATGTTGTCAGGAGGACCAGGCTGCAGTGGCACAAACCTTCCAATGATCTCAGTAGATCACGAAACGTTACTGCAAAGCCACACTCAACCTCATCCTGATGTGCCTATCACCAGATTCCCATCACTCTGCCTCCCCTACCCTACTCCTACACATCCTTACACACACCAACTGACCTTACACCTCCACCCATCCCTCTCTATCTACATTATCACTTCCCCCACTCACTGGCCACCCCTCACACTCACCCTCATCCTAGTCCAATCATTCCAACTAACAACACATAAGGGTATGGATTTGGGTGTTATCACCAATGCTGGTGTAACGTTTCTGCTAATGTGTTGTGAAATATTGAAATCTTTATTTTCAACACTTTGCCTTCTTGGACAGATCTGTGTGTATCTTTGGAAGTGGCTTAGTGAGTTACAGTGAATGGTGAGAAATAACCACGGCCCCAATGGTGATGAGGGTGAAAGGAATGGGTTGGGCATTGTAGGGATGCTTTATGGAGCTGGTGTGGGGTGGTGCCAACCTGGCGCATCATGTGGCAGCCAGGGTATACAGCGTCAATAATCTGGCCATGGTGAGTCCATTCCTGGCTTCCCGGGCAGTAATGTGCTCGGGTGCTGATGCCCTGTGTCCTGTGCAGCATCAGGTGATTGCGGAGAAGGTTGGTGTTGTTGTTGGTGCTGCTGGTGTTGGCTTGATTGTGTTGGGATTCTGAGGACCAAGGTGAGATTCTTTTCAAGGGCACCGATGCTGATGGAATAGATGGCAGGTGAAGTTGAGATGACAGAAGCAATCTGTCACTGGTGAGAGAGGTTGCTCCAAGGAGGTGACAGTGGATAGAGAGTTCACCGCAAACACTTCCAACCTCCATAAAGCTGAAAAGTGTATTCCAAATCCCGAAGGCTCCAGCTTCTAAGATTGGAAATTGGACAGCTGTGAAATAATAGCTTTTATACCACTTCTGCAGCTGTGAACTAGTCAAACCAATCCAGAGTTATTAAGAACCAGACATACTTAGCTGACATGATCCCCGAGAGACGGGAACCTCGTAAAAAACTTGGTAAAATGGTTAGGACCTGGAAACATGCTGCTAAATAGCTTTAAGCAGCTTCTTAAGTGCCGAACACGTCGCTTAGTGCCGGGTCTGCAAGCTACAGGCAGAGCCAACACTTGGGAAATTCACATGGAGGCGGGTTCAGAGCGGGATCCCGCTGTCAATCAGGGCCATTTTGACAGCGGGCCCGCCCCCAAACTTGCACTCGCAGGGCTGGTAAGTTTCCAGCCAGAGCGTTAGAATGCAGGTACAGCAAGTAATAAGGAAGGCAAATGACATGTTGGCCTTTATTGCAAGGGGGTTGGGGTACAAGAGTAAGGAAGTCCTGCTACAATTGTATAGAGCCTTGGTGAGACCACACCTGGAGTACTGTGCACAGTTTTGCTGTCCTTATCTGAGGAAGGATATACTTGTCTTGGAGGCAGTGCAACGAAGGTTCACCAGATTGATTCCTGGGATGAGAGGGTTGACCACGAGGAGAGATTGTGTAGAATGGGCCTATACTCTCTGGAGTATAGAAGAATGAGAGGTGATCTCATTGAAACTACAAGATTCTGAGAGGGATTGACAGGGTAAATGCTGAGAGGTTGTTTTCGCCTAGCTGGAGTGTCCAGAACTAGTGGGCGGTACAGTCTCAGGATAAGAGGTGGGCCATTTAATACTGCGATGACATTTCTTCACTTCGAGGGTTGTGAATCCTTTGGAATTCTCTGCCCTAGAGAGCTGTGGATGCTCAGTCATTGAATATATTTAAGGCTGAGATAGATAGACTTTTGGACTCTAGGGATCGGGCGGGAAAGTGGAGTTGAGGTCGAGGATCAGCCATGATCTTATTGAATGGCGGAGCAGGCCTGCGAAGCTGTGTGGCCAATTCCTGCTTCTAATCCTTATGTTCTGTCAGCTTTCTGGCATAACTCAGACAAAAGTCGGGTGCATGCTGTCTCCAGGAGTTTCCACCTTGTGACAGGCAAAACCTTCAGCTACCCCTTTACAAGACAAGTGACAGCGAGGGGGCAAGGCCGAGGGTGGGGATTCTCTTCGCTCCTGCTGCCCCCCGACTCAGAGGGGCTGGCGTGACACCGAAGAGGTGAGGTGTACCGTAGGTGTGCCAGTGGGCCCCATTGGGGGAGAGCGGGGGTCGGGGTGGGGGGGGGGCAGTGGGGTTCCGGCCAGATAACCAGCCTGGAGCCCAATACAAAGGATCTGTGTCAGCCCCCTTACATGGGGCGGAGCTGCATGTGATCGGGTCGGGTCCCCCGCAGAAGGTTACTGCCCCAATCGGGGTGAGGGGCAATTTCACGGCAAATCGTTATCTGATCAACAGCTCCCACTTTACCTTCGACGGCTCCATACTTAGTCCTTTTCCCTCTGTTTGACAATATTACTCTCATTATCTCCGCCAATCTGAAATGGAAATCTGCACATCTCCCCCCAGTGCTGAAGCCTCCTTTGAGCACTCCTGCAAAGACGCTTCTTAGCTACTCAAAAAAAGTATTTTAACTTTCTCAAAAGTTGCTGTCAGTACAGGACGTGAATCCTACTTCCACAGCTGGGGAGATACTTCCAACATCTCTTTGAACTCATGGACAGGATACCAGGGAAGGCTTGTCGCCTGAAAGACAGTCCCTCTCATCTGCCTTCAAAGAGAATGTCACTTGGAGATAATAAAAGGAAATCATGCCTGATTGCACATCCACTCAGATATGTTTGTGCTCGCTCGAGGAGACACGCTCAGAAGGCTCTTTGTAAAATAGTCTCTATTTTAGGAGCAACAAAATTAGCCTCTGTGATTTTCCTTATTACGAAGTTAGATTAAATGTGTACGTTTATAGAAAGGACAAGGTTAAGAACACATTCCCTGAATAGTTTGCTGATAAACTTTCATCTCCAGCCCCACTACTGCACAAACTGTGCATCAAACAGCAGGTTTACAAGGGCTCACTTATTACTCGACTGTCTGTCATGTTATTTCTCCTGTGTATTAATGAAATGTTTTCTGCACTGCAAGCCCTGTTCCTCTGTCGGTATAAGTGACTTTCCGATATTATGACAAGGGTCCCCAAGGGATGTGTCAATAGTTGTCCTATCGAGACCCCCGTCTGGCCTCTCAGGTGGACGTAAAGGATCCCATGGCGCTATTTCGAAGAAGAGCAGGGGAGTGATCCCTGGTGTCCTGGCCAATGTATCCTAGTCCTCAATCAACATAACAAAAAAACAATTATCTGGTCATTATCACATTGCTGTTTGTGGGAGCTTGCTGTGCACAAATTGCTGCGTTTCCCACATAACAACAGTGAGTACACTCCAAAAGTATTTCATTGGCTGTAAAGCACTTTGAGATGTCCGGTGGTCGTGAAAGGTGCTTTATAAATGCAAGTCTTTCTGTTTTCTTGCTATTGTGAAAATCACTGTGTTAAATAACTTGAACACAGCCCGGCATTCCGTGCAAGCAGTCAGTGCTGAGACATTCGCCATTCTGATAAATATTGTCTATGTTTATTGTGGTCTACAATGAAAAAGGAGCTTGTAAAGCACTTTCATAATCTATCATGGAAATCGTTTCATCTGTAATAAATATTTTATCTTGCAGCTTTAGTGATTTTTTCAGCAGTCTCTGCGATCGGGATTCAGCATTCCCCAGGCCGAAAGATTTAAAATTTCCCAGAGCTTTACAAATCCCAAAAAATGGGAATGTTTTCGACTTTGTCTATCTCAAGAAAATCTTTTCATCCTGGTGCATGTGGAGAGACTTGGTCACTGCTGTCGACATTGAGCAGACTGTAAAGGTACGCACTTACTGAGGGTATACTTACCGAGGGTATACTTACCGAGGGTATACTTACTGATGGATATACTTCCTGATGGTATACTTACTGAGGGATATACTTACTGAAACATAGAAACATAGAAAATAGGTGCAGGAGTAGGCCATTCGGCCCTTCGAGCCTGCACCACCGAGGTATGCTTACTGAGGGTATACTTACTGAAGGTGTACTTACAAGGTGTACTTACTGAGGATGTACTTACTGAGGGTATACTTACTGAGGGATGTACTTACTGAGGGTATACTTACTGAGGGTATACTTACTGAGGGTGTACTTACTGAAGGTATACTTACTGAGGGATGTACTTACTGAGGATATACTTACTGAGGTGTATATGAGTTCAGGGATGTATTTACTAAGATACTTACTAAGGTGTGTACTTACCATGGGACATCCTTAATAAGTGGTGTACAGACTGAAGGATGTAATTATTAAGCTGTTTACTTACTATGAGATGTAGTTACTAAGGTACATAATTATTAGGGGATGCCTTTAAAAGGTTTCATATTTTGCACAATAGTGATGTAACTGGAAGAGCCTTTCTTAAAATCTCTCTGCCTATTTCTGTGATGCATTGCGTCCGATGCAAACTGAATTTAACATATATTTAATATTTTCCATCTCAACAAAACTAAGAAACAAATTTTGAAAAAGGAAGGACCTAGCACTATTGTTATTGGTCATCGTTAGTCATCACATACCATTTTACAATTCATTTTGCTGCTTTGCGTATCACTCACTCACCTTCCGTCTAGTTGTGCTTCGTGTTGACTTGCACTTTCTGGAGATCCAAAGGATGTTCCAAATCTGAATTGAGCCATTCTAGATTTGTTCGCAGGTCAATAAATCAGCTCAGTTTGGACCATTTGATTTTACTGATCCCTTTAAAAGATAGCAATGTTCCCACACCCTTGCGTTCCCAATCTCAGTGACATAACACACAGTGCAGAGACAACTGCTGCTCTGCTGCCTGGGATTAGAAATGGGGACAAAATTGGGTGGTGAGGAATATCGTCAACTCACCATGTGACCTGAGACAATGGTGATACTTCCTCACCCTGAGGGTACCATGCCCATGTGCTCCCATATCCTCCCTGCTCCCGCTGATTCATGGGGCCTGGCACTGCCCCTGGGGTAATGATGGGATGGCCCCGTGTGCAGTGAATGGAGGTACATCATCATCATAGGCAGTCCCTTGGAATCGAGGAAGACTTGTTTCCACTCTTAAAATGAGTCCTTAGGTGACTGAACAGTCCAATACGAGAGCCACAGTCCCTGTCACAGGTGGGACATGTTGAGGGTAAGGGTTGGTGGGACAGGTTTGCCGCACACTCTGCCGCCTGCGCTTGAATTCTGCATGCTCTCGGCGATGAGACTCGAGGTAGCTCAGTATCCTCCCGGATGCTCTTCCTCCACTTAGGGCGGTCTTTGGCCAGGGACTCCCAGGTGTCAGTGGGGATGTTGCACTTTATCAGGGAGGCTTTGAGGGTGTCCTTTTTTTTTGATTGTAACAGGTTATTTTATGAAGACTTAACTTGCCTTGGTGTAATCATTTTACACATCAAAACAAGATAAAATTGCCAAAAAAAGTCATAGAGTTGTTTTATTGTACACATTTAGACAGTTTATTGGACAGGGGATTCATATCCATCAGCTCGATCTACTTTAGCACCAGTCTCTTCACCTGAGGGTTTGCTGGAGCCTCCTTCACCATGCAGCTCCATCAGTTGAGGGGTGTCCTTGTAACGTCTCCTCTGCCTACGTGGGGCTCGTTTGCCATGAAGGAGTTCCGAGTAGAGCGCTTGCTTTGGGAGTCTCGGTGTCTGGCATGCGGACAATGTGGCCTGCACAACAGAGCTGATCAAGTGTGGTCAGTGCTTCGACGCTGGGGATGTTGGCCAGGTCAAGGACGCTAATGCTGGTGCGTCTGTCCTCGCAGGGGATTTGTAGGATCTTGCGGAGACATTGTTAGTGGTATTTCTCCAGCGACTTGAGGTGCCAACTGTACATGGTCCATGTACTGGTACCTGCTCAACTATGTCATCGTCCGAGACAGGGATCACAGGTGTAAAGTCCTGTCCCTGCAGTACAGATTCACACGAGGCATATACTGAAGTCAAGGTCACTCAGGACCTGCACCTTTATTACACAGCTCTCGAATGCCACACTTGCCTGAGACCTGTCCTTATATACCTGTCTGGGACAGGTATCCAGTGTCTCCTGCAAGTGCACCCCTGGTGGTAAGGTAAGCTTGTGGTTACAGGTCATCTCTAGTTACAATCATGTATAGCATGGTAAGATACACTTATGTACAATAGTGTGACATACATGACGTCATCCTCCCCCAAGGTCTTATTGTCTTTATAGATTCAGTCTCTCAGGTGGTCTACGCTCTCGTGTAGAGCGTCTTAGTTGTGGTTCAGTTGTTTGCCTTGGTGCCTGTTTTTCTTTCGGTGTGATTGCTGGTATCTCGCCTGGACTGTCTGTTTTGTTCAGTATGATTGTTGGTGTCTCGCCTGCGCTGTCTGTTGGGATTGCCCTTTCCTCAGGTTGTTCCCTCTGTCTGTCCACCAGGTGTGGTGTGAGTTCCACATTGTAGTCTGCCTCTGGTTCAGCAGTGTTGTTGGTAAATCTACTTTTGACTTGGTCTACATGCCTCCGGCAGGTTTGGCCATTGTCCATTTGTACCACCAATAGCCTGTTTCCTTCCTTGCCTCTTACTGTCCCTGCAAGCCATTTGGGACCCCTGCCATAGTTTAGCACAAACACTTTGTCCCCTATCTCATTCCACCTCCCCCTCGAATTTCAGTCATGGTACTCGGTTAGCTTGCGGCGCTTTGCCTCAACGATT
The DNA here is from genome assembly GCF_044704955.1 of Pristiophorus japonicus. Lineage (NCBI taxonomy): Eukaryota > Metazoa > Chordata > Chondrichthyes > Pristiophoridae > Pristiophorus > Pristiophorus japonicus. The sequence goes on along the minus strand of NC_091989.1, from coordinate 80,879,637 downwards.
TCGTGCATGTCTGGGAGGATTAATGCGAGCCTTGTCTTTAAGGTCCATTTCATTAATAGTTGCGCGGGGGGAACTCCAGTCAATAAATGCGGATGAGATCTGTATGCCAGCAGCAGTCGTGACAGGCGGCTCTGCAGCGTGGCACCTTGGATTTTGAGCATGCCTTGTTTAATGATCTGCACTGCTCGCTCCGCCATTGGAGACCGGCTTGAATGGTGCCGTCTTAACGTGATTTATGCCGTGGTCACTTATAAAATCTTGGAATTCTGCGCTGGTGAAGCACGGACCATTATCACTGACCAATATGTCAGGAATGCCGTGCGTTGCGAATATGGTTACAAGGCTCTCCACAGTGGTGGAGGTGGTGCTCGAGTTTAAAATGGTGCCTTCGATCCACTTAGAAAATGCATCTACAACTACGAGGAACATTTTGCCCATGAATGGGCCCACATAGTCTATGTGCACCCGCGACCACGGTTTGGTGGGCCAGGGCCAGGGGGCCTCCCTGGGGGCATTACTGAGTTGGGCACAAATGGTGCATCGTCGGATGCAGAGCTCCAAGTCCGCGTCAATGCCAGGCCACCAGACGTGGGATCTGGCTATGGCCTTCATGAGAACGATCCCCGGGTGCTCGTGGTGGAGCTCCCGGACAAATGCCTTTCTGCCTCGCAGAGGTATAACTACTCGGCTGCCCCACATCAGGCAGTCTGCTTGTAGTGACAGCTCATGCATGCGCCTAAGGAAAGATTTGATCTCCTCGGGGCAGGCATCGCGAGCCTCTGCCCAGTCACCAGTTCAGACACATCTTTTTACGAGGGATAACGTGGGGTCGCTGGTCGTCCAGGCTCTGAATTGGTGAGCCGTCATGGGCGAACCTGTGGACTCAAAGGCATTGATTGCCATGACTATCTCACAGTTCTGTTCATCAGACCCTTCCGTGGTCGCCAGGGGTAGCCTGCTAAGTTGTCTGTGCCTGGTCTGTGCCTTATTGTGTAGTCGTAAGACGCCAGCATGAGTGCCCACCATTGAATGCGCGCCGAGGCATTGGCGTTTACTGCCTTGCTCTCGGATAGTAGGGACGTGAGGGGCTTGTGGTCGGTTTCTAACGCGAACTTGGCCCCGAAAAGATATTGATGCATCTTTTTGACACCGTACACGCATGCGAGCGCCTCCTTCTCCACCATTCTGTACCATCACTCCACCCGCGAAAGTGACCTGGAGGCATAAGCTATGGGTTGTAATTTACCCACACTATTGACATGTTGTAAAACGCACCCGACCCCGTACGCTGACGCATCACATGTAAGAACTAGCTTTTTACCAGGATCAAAGAAAGCCAAAACACTGTTGGAACACAGAAAGTTGCGTGCCTTATTGAAGGCGAGTTCCTGGGCGTCCCCCCAAAACCAATCGCACCCCTTTCTGAGTAGCACGTGGAGAGGTTCCAGCAGCGTGCTTAAGTTCTGCATAAAGTTCTCAAAGTAATTGAGTAGCCTGAGAAAGGCGTGCAGTTCTGAGACATTCTGGGGCCTGGGTGCCAGGTGAATTGTTCTGTTTTGGACTCTGTTGGGCGGATTCCATCAGCGGCAATCCTTCTGGCCAAAAATTCAACCTCGGGCGCGAGAAACAGGCACTTGGATTTCTTAACTCGTAGGCCTACCCGATCCAACCGCTTTAGTACTTCCTCCAAATTGCGGAGATGGGAGTCGGTGTCCCTGCCTGTGATAAGTATGTCGTCTTGAAATACAACCGTCCCCGGGATGGACTTGAGCAGACTCTCCATGTTGTGCTGGAATATAGCAGCTGCCGACCTGATGCCAAATGAGCATCGATTGTACATGAAAAGGCCTCGATGTGTGTTGATGGTGGTGAGTAGCTTGGACTCGTCAGTCAATTCTTGCGTCATATACGCAGATGTGAAATCTAGTTTTGAGAAAAGTTTACCTCCAGCCAATGTGGCAAATAGGTCCTCCGCTCTGGGCAGCAGGTATTGGTCCTGTAGGGAGACTCTGTTTATGGTAGATTTGTAGTCCCCACAGATTCGTACGGATCCATCAGGCTTCATGACTGGGACGATGGGACTTGCCCAGTCGCTAAATTCCACGGGTGAGATAATGCCTTCCCGCAGAAGCCTGTCTAGTTCGTGTTCAATCTTTTCCCTCATCACATAGGGCACAGCTCTAGCCTTGTGATGGACCGGTCTAGCATCCTGTGTGATGTAGATTTTGACTTTAGCCCCTTTGAAGGTGCCCACACCTGGCTGAAAGAGATGTTCAAATCGACTTAGAACTGTTGAGCAGGAGGTCCGTTCCTCTGACGACATGGCGTGAACATCATCCCATTTCCAGTTTAGTTTTGCCAGCCAGCTTCTCCCCAGCAGTGCTGGGAGATCTCCGGGGACAATCCACAGGGGAAGTTGGTTCACTGTCCCTTTGTGTGTGACTGAGAGCATGGCACTGCCAAGGACTGGGACGACTTCTTTGGTATAGGTCCTTAGTTTGGTGTCGATCCTTGTGAGTTTTGGTCTGTCTCTTTTGTATGGCCACAGCTGTTCAAATTGTTGAGCGCTCATGAGAGATTGACTCGCTCCCGTATCCAGTTCCATGTTGACGGGTATCCCGTTGAGTAGGACCCTCATCATTATAGGAGGCGTCTTGTTGTAGGAGCAGTGGCCATTGATCATGTTGACCCGCTGTACATCGGTGTCCCGGGTACTGTCCCCACCATCTTCTGGTCCGCTTTCCGACCCTTCCGATTCATATACCAGCCGAGCTGCCATTTTTCTGCACATGCGGGCCAGATGCCCTGTATAGTCGCAGTTTCTGCAAACAGCATGCTGAAATCGACACCCCATGGATGAGTGCCTTCCCCCACATCTCCAGCACAGACTCTTTCCATTGTTTCCAAAGGATGAGCTGCGTCTGGCTGATCTCTCTTGAGCTTCTCTCAGTTTGTAGTTGATTACTCGCATTGTGGGTTGATGAGGTGTGAACGGTTGTTCATGTGGCCCTTGATGGCTTCTGGCGCCACTGCCTGCTGTTGAGGGCCTGCTCTCCTGCCTTTATCTGTGTGTGGGGGTAGCAGCTTGTTTCACGCTGTGAACCCCTTGTTCTGATGTTTCGTTAGTTGTCGTACCCGCAGTGTAGATCAACCTCGTCTCTTCTTCTCCTGCCAGGAATGTCTGTGCAACCAGTGCTGCTGCCTCTCGGGTCAGGTTCTTGGTCTCTATGAGCTTTCAGAATCTGCCTGCGTGGCCTATTCCTTCAATGAAAAAGTCTCTCAGTACTTCTCTCCTTAGTTCATTGGAGAACTCACAAACTAACCAACCTCCGAAGTTCCGCCACGAAGTCGGGTATGCTCTGGCCCACACAACGTCTGTCGTTGTAGAACCTGTGTCTGGCCATGTGTCGGCTGCTCGCTGGCTTCAAGTGGTTTCTTACCAGTGTGCTCAACTCTTCAAACGACTTGCTTGCTGGTTTCTCGGATGCCAGCAGGTCCTTCATTAAGGCGTATGTTTTCAAGCCACAGCTGGTGAAGAGATGGGCTCTTCTCTTGTCTGCCTTATCGTCACCTAACCAGTCTTTGGTTACAAAGCTTTGCTGGAGCCTTTCTATAAAGTCCTCCCAATTATCTCCAGCATTGTATTTTTCATCTGAGCCGTTGGTCGCCATTCTGTGGGTTCTGTAATCCCGTAACTCATCGCCACTGTAAAGTCCTGTCCCTGCAGTACAGATTCACACGAGGCACATACTGAAGTCAAGGTCACTTCGGACCTGCACCTTTATTACACAGCTCTCGAATGCCCCACTTGCCTGAGACCTGTTCTTATATACCTGTCTGGGACAGGTATCCAGTGTCTTCTGCAAGTGCACCCCTAGTGGTAAGGTAAGCTTGTGGTTACAGGTCATCTCTAGTTACAGTCATGTGTAGCATGGTAAGATACAGTTATGTACAGTAGTGAGATACATGACAACACGGATGTGCGTATTACCCACGCTATGACAGGTGCTGATGACTGCTGGATGGACCACCGCCTAATCCGAACCATCATTGACATCAACATAGGAGGTACAGAGCCCAGTCAAAGCCTCGCCCCCCCCCCCCCCCCAAACCACCCTGTTGGGTTATCTGCTGAAGGCCGCAATGGCCATTCAATGGCTTCTTGCACGAGTTCGGGGTCTGTGCGCCCCCCCCTCACTCTCCCCCGGCCCTCCCACCATGTCACCCCCGCCCCCTCTAGTGCTGCGCCATCACTTGCTTCCTCCCAGGACCACCGCCAGGCTCCTGCTTGCTGGTGGGAATCCCACCGGGAACACACCATGACTATGTAATGATCCCTGACCCAGGAAACAGTTCCAGGGTCATGCTGGAGTCAGGGTGGTGAGTTGAAGTCCCACCCTGACCCTGTAGTGCTGGGATAAGGACAATCCAGCCCATGCAGTGCGTGTGGCCCATTGTGTGACCTCATCATCACTGAGGTTCTCAGGCTGCGGTATAACTCTTGAGTCGTGTCCCTGTATGATTCTGGAGGGAATGGTGTGTGAGGTCTGCTTTGGTTTGGCACCTTCTTCTTAGGCAGTCCCTCAGAGTCGAGGAAGACTTGCTTCCACACTAAAAATGAGTTCTCAGGTGACTAAAAGCATCCAATACGGGAATTACAGTCTTTGTCACAGGTGGGACAGACAGTGGTTGGAGGAAAGAGTGGGTGGGGAGTCTGGTTTGCCGCATGCTCCTTCCGCTGCCTGCGCTTGTTCTCTGCATGCTCTCGGCGACGAGACTCGAGGTGCTCAGCGCCCTCCCGGATGCTCTTCCTCCACTTGGGCGGTCTTGGGCCAGGGACTCACAGGTGTCAGTGGGGATGTTGCACTTTATCAAGGAGGCTTTGAGGGTATTTTTGAAGCGTTTCCTCTGCTCAACTGGGGATCGCTTGCCGTGTCAAAGCTCTGAGAAGAGCACTTGCTTTGGGAGTCTTGTGTCGGGCATGCGGACGATGTAGCCCACCCAACGGAGCTGGTCGAGTGTGGTCAATGCTTCGATGCTGGGGATGTTGGCCTGACTGATAACATTGACATTGGTGCGTCTATCCTGCCAATGGATTTGCAGGATCTTGCTGAGGCAGCGTTGGTGGTATTTCACCAGTGCTTTGAGATGTTTGTTCTATATAGTCCACATTTCTGAGCCATACAGGAGGGCGGGTATCACTACTACCCTGTAGACCATAAGCTTGGTGCCGGGTTTGAGGTGCTGGTCTTCAAACACTCTTTTTCTCAGGTGACCGAAGACTGCACTGGCGCACTGGAGGTGGTGTTAGATCTTGTCGATGTCTGCTCTTGCTGACAGTAGGCTCCCGAGGTATGGAAAGTGGTCCACATTGTCCAAGGCCTCATCATGGATTTTGATGACCGGGGGGACAGTGCTGTGTGGCAGGGACAGGTTGGTGGAAGACCTTTGTCTTACGGATGTTTAGTGTAAGGCCCGTGCTCTCGTATGCCTCGGTGAAGGTGTTGACCATGGCTTGGAGTTCGACCTCTGAGTGTGCACAGATGCAGGCGTCATCTGCATACTGTAGTTCAATGACAGAGGATGGGATGACCTTGGATCTGGCCTGGAGGTGGCAAAGATTGAGCAGGTTCCCATTGGTTCTGTAGTTTAGTTCCATTCCAGCAGGGAACTTGCTTAGGGTGAGATGTAGCACTGCAACAAGGAAAGTCGAGAAGAGGATTTGCGCGATGACGCAGCCCTGCTTGACCCTGGTCCGGATGTGGATTGGGTCTGTGGTGGATCTGTTGGTCAGGATCATGGCCTGCATGTCATTGTGGAGCAGGCGGAGGAAGTTGACAAACTTTTGAGAGCAGCCGAAACGGAGGAGGACGCTCCATAATCCCTGTCAAAGGCCTTTGTGAGGTCAAAGAGGGCCATGTGCAAGGGTGCTGTTCCCTGTATTTTTCTTGCAGTTGTTGCACAATGAAGATCATGTCCATTGTACCCTGTACTGGTCGGAATCTGTATTGCGACTCAGGGAGGAGCTCTTCAGCCAAAGGGAGAAGACGATTGAGGACAATTCTTGTAATGACTTTCCCTGTGGCTGACAGCAGGGAGATTCCTCTGTAGTTACCGCAGTCAGACTTGTCACCTTTCTGAAGATCTCCTGGCACGCTCTCCTCCTTCCAGATTAGAAAAATGTGATCATGTATTTGCGCCAATAGTGCATCTCTGCCATGCTTTAGTACATCGGCGGGGATTCCATCTGCTCCTGATGCCTTGTTATTCTTCAGCTGATGGATGGCCTTTGCGTGCAGGACTGGGGTTGTGCTGAGGTGGTGCTGGGTCGCATGCTGCAGGATAGAGTTGAGGACAATCGCATTGAAGACAGAGTCTCAATTAAGGAGATCTTCGAAATGCTCCTTCCAGCAGGCACCGACTGCCTCGGTGTCCTTGATGAGTACCTCTTCGTTCTTGGCCAGCAGTGGGGTAAGGGCCTTAGGTGCTTGGGCCGTAGGTGGTCTTGACTGTGTTGAACAATCCTTGCATGTTGTGGTTGTTGGCTAACTGCTGGATCTCCTGCGCTTTCTCCACCCACCATCTGTTCTTTAGGTCGCAGGTTTTCTGTTGGACCTTGGCCTTCAGCCGTCTGTAAAGCTGTGCTCGTGCTCCCGAGTTGGGTTGCTGCTTTAAGTTCAGAAATGCCCCGCATGTTATGTATGTTAACTGACCTGCCACCGGAGGGCACGCCTGTCGGAATCTTAATGGTCACTGGCAGACACGTGCAAGCCGTGTATATAATGTTGGCAGCCAAGTTGATTCCTCACTTTGAGAATAAATAAACTGGAGTAAGGTCATGCCTGAACTAGCTCATTGTACTTAGCCTCGTGGAGTTATTCGATACTTAACAACTGGCGACGAGTTAAAAATACGAACTTTCACGCAACCATGTCTGTTGGAATTTTGGAGAGATTCATGGAAGGGGAAGACTGGGAGGATTTCACTGATCACCTCGACCAGTAGCCAACGGATTGGAAGCAACCGATAACACAATTAAGCGCAGGGCGGTTCTCCTCACTCTTTGTGGGTCAAAGATTTATGGCCTTATCAAGAATCTACTCTCACCGACTCGACCAATGGATAAGACTTATGATGAATTGTGTACGCTGGTTCGGAACCACTTTAAACCGAAGGAAAGCATCATTATGGCGAGGTATCGTTTCTCTATGCACAATCGCTTCGAGGGCCAGGACGTGGCAGAATTTGTCGCCAACCTGAGACGTCTCGCTGGGCCGTGCAACTTCGGAGCTACGTTGGAGGAAATGCTGCGGGACTTTTTCGTGCTTGGCATTGGCCACAAGGTCATCCTTCGAAAGCTGCTGGCTGTTGAATCTCTAGACCTGAGCAGGGTCATCACGATCGCTCAGGCACACATGTCCACTGACGAAAACTCGAAACAGATGTCTTCCCAGCATCGAAACTCACCGGCAAGTACTGTGCATAAAATAATATCATCGGCAGGCAGAGCTGCACATGACAGGGCCTACTCGTCCACATCCGTACAACCTGTAACTGCTCAAAGTCCGCCATCGGGGATGAATCAAATCTCGCCTTGTTGGCATTGCGGGGACTATTATTGGGCCCATCAATGCCGATTCAAGCAATACGTGTGCAAAGGTTGTGCAACAATGGGGCACCTTCAGCAAATGTGTCCACAACTGAGCAAGCGTGCTGCAACACACCACATGGCTGAGGATGATCGATCCAGTGTAGATCAAGTGGCACAGGCAACTCAACCTGAAGTACAGGATGAAGAAGTGTATGGGGTACATTCTTTTGCCAAAAGTCCTCCGATAATGCTGGAAGTTAAATTAAATGTGGTTCCAGTATCCATGGAATTGGACACGGGTGTGAGTCAGTCAATAATGAGCAAGAGAGCTTTCAGAAAGCTGTGAGACACTAAGGCAAATAGAACCAAATTGAGCCCAATCAATGCGAAGCTGCGTACCTACACCAAAGAGCTCATACTAGTCATTGGCAGCGTGGCAGTAAAGGTATCGTACGATGGAGAAGTGCATGATTTATCATTGTGGATCATTCCAGGCAATGGCCCAACGCTGTTCGGCAGGAATTGGCTTGAGAAAATTAAATGGAACTGGAATGGTATTAAAGCCTTATCATCAGTGGATGACGCTTTGTGTGCTCAAGTGCTGAGCAAGTTTCCTTCATTGTTGAACCAAGCATCGGCAACTTCATGGGTGCAAAGGTGCAGATCCACCGAGGCCCGGATGCAAGACCCATCCATCACAAGGCTCAGGCGGTTCAGTACATGATGAGGGAGAAGGTTGAAATCGAACTGGACAGACTTCAACAGGAAGGAATCATATCACCAGTCGAGTTCAGCGAATGGGCCAGTCCAATTGTCCCGGTGTTGAAAAGTGATGACACAATCAGGATCTGCGGCGACTACAAGGTAACGATCAACCGAGTCTCGATACAGGATCAGTACCCGTTACCAAAGGCTGACGACCTGTTTGCAATGCTAGCGGGGCAGAGAGAGGTCATTCACCAAATTGGACCTGACCTCCGCTTACATGACACAGGAGTTGGCCGAATCGTCGAAAAAACTGAGGACAAAGGACTGTTTGTATATCACAGATGCCCTTTTGGAAGTCGCTTGGTGGCAGTCATATTTTAGAGAAACATGGAGAGTTTTCTGAAGTCTGTCCTGAGAACCATCGTGTTCCAAGATGATATCCTGATCAATGGTCGCGATGCCACCGAACACCTGCACAACCTAGAAGAGGTTCAACGTCGTCTGGACAGAATGGGATTCAGGCTAAAATGCTCCAAGTGCGTTTTCATGGCACCAAAAGTCTAATTCCTGGGGAGAAAGATTGCAGCAGACGGCATCAGGCCTATGGACTCGAAGACAGAGGCCATCAAGAATGCACCCAGACCCCAGAGTGTGATGGAGCTGCGTTCGTTCCTATTTCGAAACTATTTCGGTAACTTTCTACCTAGTTTGAGCACATTGCTAGAGCCCTTGCACATGTTGCTGAGAAAGGGTAATGACTGGGTTTGGGGCAAATCTCAAGACAGAGCCTTTGAGAAGGCCAGGAACCTGCTATGTTCCAATAAGTTACTGGTACACTATGACCCATGTAGGCAGTTAGTGCTGGCCTGCGACAGCTCATCATATGGAGTCGGTTGTGTGCTCCAGCAAGCCAATGTATCAGGCAAACTCCAACCAGTTGCATATACGTCCAGAAATCTGTCTAAGGCTGAAAGAGTCTATAGTATAGTAGAGAAAGAGGCTTTAGCATGCGTATATGGGGTTAGGAAAATACCTTGTTGGGCTTCGGTTTGAGCTTGAAACAGACCGCAAGCCGCTCATTTCATTGTTTTCTGAGAGCAAATGTATAAACACCAATGCCTCGTCCCATATCCAAAGATGGGCACTGACATTATCCGCTTATGATTATGTCATCCGCACTGAAAACTGAAAACTGTGCTGATGCGCTTAGCCGGCTCACATTGCCCACAACCGGGGTGGAAATGCCTCAGCCCGCAGACTTGCTGCTGGTCATGGACACCTTCGAGAGCGAGGGGTAATCACCCGTCACGGCTCGCCAAATTAGGACCTGGACCAGCCAGGATCCTGTACTGTCAAGCATAAAAAGGTGTGTCCTAAATGGAAATTGTTCTCCCATTCCCAGGGAAATGCAGGATGAATAGCCGCCGCAAAGATGAATTGTCCATTCAGTCTGATTGTCTGTTCTGGGGTAATCATGTTGTTATGCCAAAAAAAGGCAGGGAAACTTTTGTGCGAGATTTACACAGTAGCCACTCAGGCATTGTCATGATGAAGGCCATTGCCAGGTCTCACGTTTGGTGGCCTGGCATTGACTCGGACTTGGAGTCATACGTGCATCAGTGCAACACTTGCATGCAACTGAGTAATGCACCTGTGGAGGCTCCACTGAATTTGTGGCCATGGCCATCCAAACCGTGGTCAAGGATCCACATAGACTTTGCCGGCCCCTTTCTCGGCAAAATGTTTTTAGTTGTAGTGGACATTTACTCCAAATGGATTGAATGCGTAATCTTGTAATCCAGCATGTCCACAGCCATTATTGAAAGCCTCCGGGCCATGTTCGCCACTCATAGCCTACCCAACGACCTTGTCAGCGACAACGGACCGTGTTCCTCCAGTTCGGAGTTCCACAGGTTTATGACCCGTAATGGCATCAAGCATGTCAGGTCTGCCCCTTTCAAACCCACGTCTAATGGTCAAGCGGAATGGGCTGTCCAAACCATTAAGCAGAGCCTAAAACGCTTGACTCACAGCTCCCTACAGACCGGCTTGTCCCGCATTCTGCTCAGTTACCGGGCGAGACCCCACTCGCTCACCGGAGTCCCTCCTGCCGAGCTGTTTAATGAAGAGAGGCATCAAAACCAGGCTCTCCCTTGTAGACCCGGATCTCAATGATCACGTCGAAACCAGAAGGCAACGGCAGCAATGGTACCATGATCACACGGCCGTATCACGTGACATTGCTGTTCATGACCCTGTGTTTCTCCTGAATTATGGTCATGGTCCAAAGTGGGTTGCTGGCACTGTTTTGGCCAAGGAAGGGAACAGGGTGTTTGTAGTCAAACTGTTAAATGGCCAAACGTGCAAGAGGCATATCGACCAAACCAAACTGCGATTCACAGACAACCCAGAACAAATTGCAGATGACATCATCATCAACCAACCAACACACATCCAACCGTCAGTTGACTCTTGTGTCATTCACGAAGACGAACCTACCATCCCTGACAGTCCTGTCAGACTGACTGTTCCGCAATGCAGCAATGGTCCTACTAACTCACCGAAGCTTGGGTTCGAACTGAGGCGATCAACCAGGGAACGGAAGGCCCCGGACCGTCTCAACTTGTAAATACAACCTGTACCAAGGACTTTGGGGGGAATGATGTTATGTATGTTAACTGGGTTTTACCTGTCACCGGGGGGCTCGACTGTCAGAGTCCTAATGGTCACTGCTAGACACGTGCAAGCTGTGCATATAATGTTGGCAGCCATGTTGAATCCTCACTTTGAGAATAAATAAACTGGAGTAAGGTCATGCCTGAACTAGCTCGTGGAGTTATTCAATACTTAACACTGCGCTTGTGGCTAATTAGCTCAAGGATCTCCTGGTTGTGCTCGTCGAACCAAACTTGGTGTTTCCTGGTCAAGTGACCGACGTCTCTTCATAGGTGCTGGTTATGGAGGCCTTGAGGGCAAACCAGGCACTGTGGGCACTCTGCGTCTTGGGGACACTGGGAGTGGTCAGGTTGGCAGTGAGGCGCTGGCTGTATAGGGCTTTCTTATCAGGGTTTTTGAGTGTCAAAGCGTTGATTTTCCTGCAGCATTGTTTCTGTTGCCGTCGCTGATTTGGGGCTACATTGATATTAATGACAGAGTGGATTAGGCAGTGGTCCGTCCAGTAGTCATCGGCTCCTGTCATGGCGTGGGAGATGCGCAGTCCCTGGCTCGGACAATGACCTCGTCGAGCAGATGCCAGTGCTTGGAGCGAGGGTGTTGCCATGATGCCTTGTACTTGTCCCTCTGATGGAACAAGGTGTTGGTGATGACAAGGTCATGTTCTAGGCATTTTGTCAGGAGCAGGGTACCGCTGGAGTTGGTTTTCCCTACCCCCTCTCTGCCAATCACGCCTCCCCAGAGGGCTGTGTCCTTACCGACCCTGGCGTTGAAGTCACCAAGGAGGAGCAGCTTGTCGTCCGCAGGATCAAGGGACAGGGATTGTTCGAGGCTGGAGTAGAATACCTCTTTGGTCCCATTTGTTGCGTTGAGTGTTGGGACGTACGCGCTGATGACCGTAGTGCACTGGTTCCGGGCTAGGGTGAGCCGGAGAGTGATGTGACCTTTGCTAATCCCGCAGGGAGAGTCTCTGAGGCGGTCGACCAGCTCGTTTTTGATGGTGAAGCCAACTCCATGGAGGCTTACCTTTCCAGAAGAAGGTGCAACCTCTACCTTGTTCTTTGAGCTGGGCTTTCCCTGCCCGCCGGGTCTCACTTAGGACGGCGATGTCAACGTCAAAGCTTCTGAGTTCTCGCGGAATAATGGCGGTGCGACGTTCCAGTCTGTCGCTGTTAGGGTTGTCCATGACGGTCCTGACGTTCCCGGTCCTGAACTTCGTATTGAAGGGTGGAAGATGTCTGTGCGTGAGTTCTTTTAACGTGGGGTGGCCGTTGCACACCGGCAACCACACGGGCTTAGCTGGTCTTGGTCCTGTGGCAAGGGGGTTCAAGACGACTGGAGACTCAGCTCTGCAGTATGGACCTATGGTGGGATGTGAACCATAAGCTCAGCACTGGACAGCACCTTTAGGAGAGATGGTGGAAAATCCGAGGTGTGGAGAGTGAGAGTCAGATACCTGAGGCAGTGTTTCAGTCTCCCAGGCACCAGGTCCTGGTTGAAGACAGACACTGGAACCCTGCTCACACTTTTCTACACACATGGAGTCTAACTCCAGTTTGGGGTTGAATCTGATGGAAGAACATCGGGACTTAAGAAATAGGAGCAGGAGTAGGCCCTATGGCCCCTCGAGCCTGCTCCACCATTCAATAAGATCATGGCTGATCATCGATGTCAACTCCACTTTCCTGCCCGATCTCCATATCCCTTGATCCCCCTAGAGTCCAAAAATCCATCTATCTCAGCCTTTAATGTACAGAGACTCAGCATCCACAGCCCTCTGGGGCAGAGAATTCCAAAGATTCACAACCCACTGAGTGAAGAAATTCCTCCTTATCTCTGTCTTAAATGGCCGATGCCGTATTCTGAAACTATGCCCCTTGGTTCTAGACACTCCAGCCAGGGAGGAAACATCCTCTCAGCATCTACCCTATCAATCCCCCTCAGTATCTTATATGTTTCAATGAGATCACCTCTCATTCTTCTAAACTCCAGAGAGTATAGGCCCATTCTACACAATCTTTCATCGTAAGGATGGAGAGTGTTCAGGGAGTCCATTTAATCGCAAGAACTGTTTTGAGTTACCCAGAGTTGACTGTTCACGGTGCAGCATAGATTGCTCTGCTGGATTCAGAGTTGCAGTTGGATCCTTGTGGTATGAACAGGGATCAGCCTGGCCAGTGTTGGGTGCAGTGCATACGTTTCCTTCAGGAATGGGCACAAACGACCCCTTTGTGCACGCCTGTGTCCATGTTCTGCTGTACGTTTCTCTGCCATCATGACCGGTGTTGCCTAATTGGGCTGCAATGTGGGGCCAGAGCCACAATGACAAATGGTCAGGAGACCTCTCCAGTATTGGGTGCTGCACAGTGATGACGCCCCCAAGGCACGGTGCGGAGGATGTGTCTTTGGAGGTTCACATGCCAGTGGGATCAGGATCAATGATTTGGGGCGAGAAATTCAGTAAAACCCAAGCGGTATAATTAGAAACGTTGGAGAATTAGCCCTAGGTGCTAATTAAAACATAAGAAAAAGGAGCAGGAATAGGCCATTTGGCCCCTCGAGCCTGCTCCGCCATTCAATAAGATCATGGCTGATTTGATCTTGGCCTCAACTCCACTTTCCTGCCCACTCTCTATAACTCTTGACTCCCTTATCGTTCAAAAATCTGTCCATCTCCACCTTAAATATATTCAAGACCCAGCCTCCACAGCTCTCTGGGACAGAGAATTCCAAAGATTCACGACCCTCTGAGAGAAGAAATTCCTCCTCATTTCCATTTTAAATGGGCACCCCTTATTCTGAAACATCCTCTCTCCATCTAGCCTGTCAAGCCCCCTCAGAATCTTATACATTTCAATAAGATCACTTCTCATTCTGCTAAACGCCAATGAGTATAGGCCCAACCTGCTCAACCTGTCTTCATACGACTACCCCTTCAGACTGGATGAAAAATTTGTGCTCAGTGCTCAAAGAAATGATTGGAGTCCTAACTCAAGCCTTTAAACCCAAGTTCATTGATGTTGCACTCAAAGGATGGACCAATATCAGGTGCCCTCGGGCAGTGTGTCTCGGGCAGTGTGTCTCATCGCAAGTCATGATTGCCACAGGCTTTTTCCAGTTCTTAAAGGGGAGGCTCATTGATGGTGCAGCACCTCATTCTCAGCATTGCTGGCTGTGCAACTGCCTCAGCAAGCAGCAGCAGGACAAGGAGAAGCAGCCGGAGGACTGAAGCAACTGTGCTCATGGCAGATCCATGCCCCAGGGAGAGAGCCTGCAGATTCTGCGATCTCGCATTGGAGGCATTGGGGTTTGCTGTGGTGAGTCTTCTGCGGCATGTGGAGGAAGAAAGTGCATCATGTCTCGGGCAGCGTGTCTCGGGCAGCGTGTATCGGGCAGTGTGTCTTGGGCAGTGTGCCTCGGGCAGCATGTCTCGGGCAGTGTGTCTCGGGCCCTCGGGCAGTGTGTCTCGGGCAGTGTGTCTCGCAATGTGTCTCGGGCAGTGTGTCTCGGGCAGTGTGTCTCGCAATGTGTCTCGGGGCCTCGGGCAGTGTGTCTCGGGCCCTCGGGCAGTATGTCTCGGGCAGTGTGTCTCGGGCCCTCAGGCAGTGTGTCTCGGGCAGTGTATCTCAGGCTCTCGGGCAGTGTCTCGGGCAGTGTGTCTCGGGCAGTGTGTCTCGGGCCCTCAGGCAGTGTGTCTCGGGCAGTGTGTCTCGGGCCCTCGGGCAGTGTGTCTCGGGCAGGTGTCTCTGGCCCTCGGGCAGTGTGTCTCGGGCAGTGTGTCTCGGGCTCTCGGGCAGTGTGTCTCGGGCAGTGTGTCTTGGTCCCTCGGGCAGTGTGTCTCGGGCAGTGTGTCTCGGGCCCTCGGGCAGTGTGTCTCGGGCAGTGTGTCTCGGGCAGCGTGTCTCGGGCCCTTGGGCAGTGTGTCTCGAGCAGTGTGTCTCGGGCCCTCGGGCAGTGTGTCTCGGGCAGTGTGTCTCGGGCCCTCGGGCAGTGTGTCTCGGGTCCTAGGGCAGTGTGTCTCGGGCCCTCGGGCAGTGTGTCTCGGACAGTGTGTCTCTCGGGCAGTGTGTCTCAGACCCTCAGGTAGTGTGTCTCGGGCAGTGTGTCTCGCGCAGTGTGTCTCGGGCAGTGTGTCATGGGCCCTCGGGCAGTGTGTCTCGGGCAGCGTGTCTCGGGCCCTCGGGCAGTGTGCCTCGGGCAGTGTGTCTCGGGCCCTCGGGCAGCGTGTCTTGGGCAGTGTGTCTCAGACCCTCGGGCAGTGTGTCTCGGGCAATGTGTCTCGGGCCCTCGGGCAGTGTGTCTCGGGCCCTCGGGCAGTGTGTCTCGGGCAGTGTGTCTCAGGCCCTCGGGCAGTGTGCCTCGGGCAGCATGTCTCGGGCAGCGTGTCTCGGGCAGTGTGTCTCGGGCCCTCGGGCAGCGTGTCTCGGGCCCTCGGGCAGCGTGTCTCGGGCAGCGTGTCTCGGGCAGTGTGTCTCAGACCCTCGGGCAGTGTGTCTCGGGCAATGTGTCTCGGGCAGTGTGTCTCGGGCCCTCGGGCAGCGTGTCTCGGGCCCTCGGGCAGCGTGTCTCGGGCAGCGTGTCTCGGTCAGTGTGTCTCAGACCCTTGGGCAGTGTGTCTCGTGCAGTGTGTCTCGGGCAGTGTGTCTCGGGCAATGTGTCTCGGGCAGTGTGTCTCGGGCCCTCGGGCAGTATGTCTCGGGCCCTTGGGCAGTGTGTCTCGGGCAGCGTGTCTCGGGCCCTCGGGCAGTGTGCCTCGGGCAGTGTGCCTCGGGCAGTGTGCCTCAGACCCTCGGGCAGTGTGTCTCAGACCCTCGGGCAGTGTGTCTCAGGTCCTCGGGCAGTGTGTCTCGGGCCCTCGGGCAGTGTGTCTCAGGCAATGTGTCTCAGGTCCTCGGGCAGTGTGTCTCGGGAAATGTGTCTCGGGCAGTGTGTCTTGGGCCCTCGGGCAGTGTGTCTCGGGCCCTCGGGCAGTGTGTCTCGGGCAATGTGTCTCAGGTCCTCGGGCAGTGTGTCTCGGGCCTTCGGGCAGTGTGTCTCGGGCAATGTGTCTCAGACCCTCGGGCAGCGTGTCTCAGACCCTCGGGCAGAGTGTCCCGGGCAGTGTGTCTCGGGCAGTGTGTCTCGGGCAGCGTGTCTCGGGCCCTCGGGCAGTGTGTCTCGGGCCCTCGGGCAGCGTATCTCGGGCAGCGTGTCTCGGGCCCTCGGGCAGCGTGTATCGGGCAGCGTGTCTCGGGCAGTGTGTCTCAGATCCTCGGGCAGTGTGTCTCGGGCAATGTGTCTCGGGCAGTGTGTCTCGGGCAATGTGTCTCGGGCAGTGTGTCTCGGGCCCTCGGGCAGCATGTCTCAGACCCTCGGGCAGTGTGTCTCAGGCAATGTGTCTCGGGCAGTGTGTCTCGGGCCCTCGGGTAATGTGTCTCGGGCAGCGTGTCTCGGGCCCTCGGGCAGCGTGTCTCGGGCAGTGTGTCTCAGATCCTCGGGCAGTGTGTCTCGGGCAATGTGTCTCGGGCAGTGTGTCTCGGGCAATGTGTCTCGGGCAGTGTGTCTCGGGCCCTCGGGCAGTGTGCCTCGGGCCCTCGGGCAGTGTGTCTCGGGCCCTTGGGCAGTGTGTCTCGGGCAGTGTGTCTCGGGCCCTCGGGTAATGTGTCTCGGGCAGTGTGTCTCGGGCCCTCGGGCAGTGTGACTCGGGCAGTGTGTCTCGGGTCCTCGGGCAGTGTGTCTCGAGCAGTGTGTCTCGGGCCCTCGGGCAGTGTGTCTCGGGCAGTGTGTCTCAGGCCCTCGGGCAGCGTGTCTCAGACCCTCGGGCAGTGTGTCACGGATCCTCGGGCAGCGTGTCTCAGACCCTCGAGCAGTGTGTCTCGGGCCCTCGGGCAGTGTGTCTCGGGCAGTGTGTCTCAGACCCTCGGGCAGCGTGTCTCAGACCCTCGGGCAGTGTGTCTCGGGCAGTGTGTCTCGAGCAGTGCGTCTCGGGCAGCGTGTCTCGGGCAGCGTGTCTCAGGCCCTCGGGCAGTGTGTCTCGGGCCCTCGGGCAGCGTGTCTCGGGCAGCGTGTCTCGGGCCCTCGGACAGCGTGTCTCGGGCAGCGTGTCTCGGGCAGCGTGTCTCGGGCAGTGTGTCTCAGAACCTTGGGCAGTGTGTCTCGGGCAATGTGTCTCGGGCAGTGTGTCTCGGGTCCTCGGGCAGCGTGTCTCGGGCCCTCGGGCAGCGTGTCTCGGGCAGCGTGTCTCAGGCAGTGTGTCTCAGATCCTCGGGCAGTGTGTCTCGGGCAATGTGTCTCGGGCAATGTGTCTCGGGCAATGTGTCTCGGGCAGTGTGTCTCGGGCCCTCGGGCAGTGTGCCTCGGGCCCTCGGGCAGTGTGTCTCGGGCCCTTGGGCAGTGTGTCTCGGGCCCTCGGGTAGTGTGTCTCGGGCAGTATGTCTCGGGCCCTCGGGCAGTGTGACTCGGGCAGTGTGTCTCGGGTCCTCGGGCAGTGTGTCTCGAGCAGTGTGTCTCGGGCCCTCGGGCAGTGTGCCTCGGGCAGCATGTCTCGGGCAGCGTGTCTCGGGCAGTGTGTCTCGGGCCCTCGGGCAGCGTGTCTCGGGCCCTCGGGCAGCGTGTCTCGGGCAGCGTGTCTTGGGCAGTGTGTCTCAGACCCTCGGGCAGCATGTCTCGGGCAGTGTGTCTCAGGTCCTCGGGCAGTGTGTCTCGGGCCCTCGGGCAGTGTGTCTCGGGCAATGTGTCTCAGGTCTTCGGGCAGTGTGTCTCGGGCCCTCGGGCAGTGTGTCTCGGGCAATGTGTCTCGGGCAGTGTGTCTCGGGCAGTGTGTCTCAGACCCTCGGGCAGCGTGTCTCGGGCCCTCGGGCAGTGTATATCAGACCCTCGGGCAGTGTGTCTCGGGCAGTGTGTCTCGGGCAGCGTGTCTCGGGCCCTCGGGCAGTGTGTCTCGGGCCCTCAGGCAGCGTGTCTCAGGCAGCGTGTCTTGGGCCCTCGGGCAGCGTGTCTCGGCCCTTCGGGCAGCGTGTCTCGGACATCGTGTCTCGGGCAGTGTGTCTCAGACCCTCGGGCAGTGTGTCTCGGGCAATGTGTCTCGGGCAGTGTGTCTCGGGCAGCGTGTCTCGGGCCCTCGGGCAGTGTGCCTCGGGCAGTGTGTCTCAGACCCTCGGGCAGCATGTCTCGGGCAGTGTGTCTTAGACCCTCGGGCAGCATGTCTCGGGCAGTGTGTCTCAGGTCCTCGGGCAGTGTGTCTCGGGCCCTCGGGCAGTGTGTCTCGGGCAATGTGTCTCAGGTCCTCGGGCAGTGTGTCTCGGGCCCTGGAGCAGCGTGTCTCGGGCAGTGTGTCTCGGGCCCTCGGGCAGCGTGTCTCGGGCCCTCGGGCAGCGTCTCTCGGGCAGCGTGTCTCGGGCAGTGTGTCTCAGATCCTCGGGCAGTGTGTCTCGGGCAATGTCTCGGGCAGTGTGTCTCGGGCAATGTGTCTCGGGCAGTGTGTCTCGGGCCCTCGGGCAGCATGTCTCAGACCCTCGGGCAGTGTGTCTCAGGCAATGTGTCTCGGGCAGTGTGTCTCGGGCCCTCGGGCAGCGTGTCTCGGGCAGCGTGTCTCGGGCCCTCGGGCAGCGTGTCTCGGGCAGTGTGTCTCGGGCAGTGTGTCTCAGATCCTCGGGCAGTGTGTCTCGGGCAATGTGTCTCGGGCAGTGTGTCTCGGGCAATGTGTCTCGGGCAGTGTGTCTCGGGCCCTCGGGCAGTGTGCCTCGGGCCCTCGGGCAGTGTGTCTCGGGCCCTTGGGCAGTGTGTCTCGGGCAGTGTGTCTCGGGCCCTCGGGTAGTGTGTCTCGGGCAGTGTGTCTCGGGCCCTCGGGCAGTGTGACTCGGGCAGTGTGTCTCGGGTCCTCGGGCAGTGTGTCTCGAGCAGTGTGTCTCGGGCCCTCGGGCAGTGTGTCTCGGGCAGTGTGTCTCAGACCCTCGGGCAGCGTGTCTCAGACCCTCGGGCACTGTGTCACGGATCCTCGGGCAGCGTGTCTCAGACCCTCGAGCAGTGTGTCTCGGGCCCTCGGGCAGTGTGTCTCGGGCAGTGTGTCTCAGACCCTCGGGCAGCGTGTCTCAGACCCTCGGGCAGTGTGTCTCGGGCAGTGTGTCTCGAGCAGTGCGTCTCGGGCAGCGTGTCTCGGGCAGCGTGTCTCAGGCCCTCGGGCAGTGTGTCTCGGGCCCTCGGGCAGCGTGTCTCGGGCAGCGTGTCTCGGGCCCTCGGGCAGCGTGTCTCGGGCCCTCGGACAGCGTGTCTCGGGCAGCGTGTCTCGGGCAGCGTGTCTCGGGCAGTGTGTCTCAGAACCTTGGGCAGTGTGTCTCTGGCAATGTGTCTCGGGCAGTGTGTCTCGGGTCCTCGGGCAGCGTGTCTCGGGCCCTCGGGCAGCGTGTCTCGGGCAGCGTGTCTCAGGCAGTGTGTCTCAGATCCTCGGGCAGTGTGTCTCGGGCAATGTGTCTCGGGCAATGTGTCTCGGGCAATGTGTCTCGGGCAGTGTGTCTCGGGCCCTCGGGCAGTGTGCCTCGGGCCCTCGGGCAGTGTGTCTCGGGCCCTTGGGCAGTGTGTCTCGGGCCCTCGGGTAGTGTGTCTCGGGCAGTATGTCTCGGGCCCTCGGGCAGTGTGACTCGGGCAGTGTGTCTCGGGTCCTCGGGCAGTGTGTCTCGAGCAGTGTGTCTCGGGCCCTCGGGCAGTGTGCCTCGGGCAGCATGTCTCGGGCAGCGTGTCTCGGGCAGTGTGTCTCGGGCCCTCGGGCAGCGTGTCTCGGGCCCTCGGGCAGCGTGTCTCGGGCAGCGTGTCTTGGGCAGTGTGTCTCAGACCCTCGGGCAGCATGTCTCGGGCAGTGTGTCTCAGGTCCTCGGGCAGTGTGTCTCGGGCCCTCGGGCAGTGTGTCTCGGGCAATGTGTCTCAGGTCTTCGGGCAGTGTGTCTCGGGCCCTCGGGCAGTGTGTCTCGGGCAATGTGTCTCGGGCAGTGTGTCTCGGGCAGTGTGTCTCAGACCCTCGGGCAGCGTGTCTCGGGCCCTCGGGCAGCGTATATCAGACCCTCGGGCAGTGTGTCTCGGGCAGTGTGTCTCGGGCAGCGTGTCTCGGGCCCTCGGGCAGTGTGTCTCGGGCCCTCAGGCAGCGTGTCTCAGGCAGCGTGTCTTGGGCCCTCGGGCAGCGTGTCTCGGCCCTTCGGGCAGCGTGTCTCGGACATCGTGTCTCGGGCAGTGTGTCTCAGACCCTCGGGCAGTGTGTCTCGGGCAATGTGTCTCGGGCAGTGTGTCTCGGGCAGCGTGTCTCGGGCCCTCGGGCAGTGTGCCTCGGGCAGTGTGTCTCAGACCCTCGGGCAGCATGTCTCGGGCAGTGTGTCTCAGACCCTCGGGCAGCATGTCTCGGGCAGTGTGTCTCAGGTCCTCGGGCAGTGTGTCTCGGGCCCTCGGGCAGTGTGTCTCGGGCAATGTGTCTCAGGTCCTCGGGCAGTGTGTCTCGGGCCCTGGAGCAGCGTGTCTCGGGCAGTGTGTCTCGGGCCCTCGGGCAGCGTGTCTCGGGCCCTCGGGCAGCGTGTCTCGGGCAGCGTGTCTCGGGCAGTGTGTCTCAGACCCTCGGGCAGTGTGTCTCGGGCAATGTGTCTCGGGCAGTGTGTCTCGGGCCTTCGGGCAGCGTGTCTCGGGCAGCGTGTCTCGGGCCCTCGGGCAGCGTGTCTCGGGCAGCGTGTCTTGGGCAGTGTGTCTCAGACCCTCGGGCAGTGTATCTCGGGCATTGTGTCTCGGGCAATGTGTCTCGGGCAGTGTGTCTCGGGCCCTCGGGCAGTGTGCCTCGGGCACTCGGGCAGTGTGTCTCGGGCCCTTGGGTAGTGTGTCTCGGGCAGTGTGTCTCGGGCCCTCGGGCAGTGTGTCTCGGGCAGTGTGTCTCGGGCCCTCGGGCAGTGTGTCTCGGGCAGTGTGTCTTGGGCAGTGTGTCTCGGGCAGTGTGTCTCGGGCCCTCGGGCAGTGTATCTCGGGCAGCGTGTCTCGGGCCCTCGGGCAGTGTGTCTCGGGCCCTGGAGCAGCGTGTCTCGGGCAGTGTGTCTCGGGCCCTCGGGCAGCGTGTCTCGGGCCCTCGGGCAGCGTGTCTCGGGCAGCGTGTCTCGGGCAGTGTGTCTCAGACCCTCGGGCAGTGTGTCTCGGGCAATGTGTCTCGGGCAGTGTGTCTCGGGCCTTCGGGCAGCGTGTCTCGGGCCTTCGGGCAGCGTGTCTCGGGCAGCGTGTCTCGGGCCCTCGGGCAGCGTGTCTCGGGCAGCGTGTCTTGGGCAGTGTGTCTCAGACCCTCGGGCAGTGTATCTCGGGCATTGTGTCTCGGGCAATGTGTCTCGGGCAGTGTGTCTCGGGCCCTCGGGCAGTGTGCCTCGGGCCCTCGGGCAGTGTGTCTCGGGCCCTTGGGCAGTGTGTCTCGGGCAGTGTGTCTCGGGCCCTCGGGCAGTGTGTCTCGGTCCCTCGGGCAGTGTGTCTCGGGCCCTCGGGCAGTGTGTCTCGGGCAGCGTGTCTCGGGCCCTCGGGCAGTGTGTCTCGGGCCCTCAGGCAGTGTGTCTCGGGCAGGGTGTCTCGGGCCCTCGGGCAGTGTGTCTCGGGCAGTGTGCCTCGGGCAGTGTTTCTCAGACCCTCGGGCAGTGTGTCTCGGGCCCTCGGGCAATGTGCCTCGGGCCCTCGGGCAGTGTGTCTCGGGCCCTTGGGCAGTGTGTCTCGGGCAGTGTGTCTCGAGCCCTCGGGCAGTGTGTCTCGGTCCCTCGGGCAGTGTGTCTCGGGCCCTCGGGCAGTGTGCCTCGGGCAGCGTGTCTCGGGCCCTCGGGCAGTGTGTCTCGGGCCCTCGGGCAGTGTGTCTCGGTCCCTCGGGCAGTGTTTCTCAGACCCTCGGGCAGTGTGTCTCGGGCCCTCGGGCAATGTGCCTCGGGCCCTCGGGCAGTGTGTCTCGGGCCCTTGGGCAGTGTGTCTCGGGCAGTGTGTCTCGGGCCCTCGGGCAGTGTGTCTCGGGCCCTCGGGCATTGTGTCTCGGGCAATGTGTCTCGGGCAGTGTGTCTCGGGCCCTCGGGCAGTGTGCCTCGGGCCCTCGGGCAGTGTGTCTCGGGCCCTGGGGCAGTGTGTCTCGGGCAGTGTGTCTCGGGCCCTCGGGCAGTGTGTCTCGGTCCCTCGGGCAGTGTGTCTCGGGCCCTCGGGCAGTGTGTCTCGGGCAGCGTGTCTCGGGCCCTCGGGCAGTGTGTCTCGGGCCCTCAGGCAGTGTGTCTCGGGCAGGGTGTCTCGGGCCCTCGGGCAGTGTGTCTCGGGCAGTGTGCCTCGGGCAGTGTTTCTCAGACCCTCGGGCAGTGTGTCTCGGGCCCTCGGGCAATGTGTCTCGGGCAGTGTGTCTCGGGCAATGTGTCTCAGGTCCTCGGGCAGTGTGTCTCGGGCCCTGGAGCAGCGTGTCTCGGGCAGTGTGTCTCGGGCCCTCGGGCAGCGTGTCTCGGGCCCTCGGGCAGCGTGTCTCGGGCAGCGTGTCTCGGGCAGTGTGTCTCAGACCCTCGGGCAGTGTGTCTCGGGCAATGTGTCTCGGGCAGTGTGTCTCGGGCCTTCGGGCAGCGTGTCTCGGGCAGCGTGTCTCGGGCCCTCGGGCAGCGTGTCTCGGGCAGCGTGTCTTGGGCAGTGTGTCTCAGACCCTCGGGCTGTGTATCTCGGGCATTGTGTCTCGGGCAATGTGTCTCGGGCAGTGTGTCTCGGGCCCTCGGGCAGTGTGCCTCGGGCACTCGGGCAGTGTGTCTCGGGCCCTTGGGTAGTGTGTCTCGGGCAGTGTGTCTCGGGCCCTCGGGCAGTGTGTCTCGGGCAGTGTGTCTCGGGCCCTCGGGCAGTGTGTCTCGGGCAGTGTGTCTCGGGCAGTGTGTCTCGGGCAGTGTGTCTCGGGCCCTCGGGCAGTGTATCTCGGGCAGCGTGTCTCGGGCCCTCGGGCAGTGTGTCTCGGGCCCTGGAGCAGCGTGTCTCGGGCAGTGTGTCTCGGGCCCTCGGGCAGCGTGTCTCGGGCCCTCGGGCAGCGTGTCTCGGGCAGCGTGTCTCGGGCAGTGTGTCTCAGACCCTCGGGCAGTGTGTCTCGGGCAATGTGTCTCGGGCAGTGTATCTCGGGCCTTCGGGCAGCGTGTCTCGGGCCTTCGGGCAGCGTGTCTCGGGCAGCGTGTCTCGGGCCCTCGGGCAGCGTGTCTCGGGCAGCGTGTCTTGGGCAGTGTGTCTCAGACCCTCGGGCAGTGTATCTCGGGCATTGTGTCTCGGGCAGTGTGTCTCGGGCCCTCGGGCAGTGTGCCTCGGGCCCTCGGGCAGTGTGTCTCGGGCCCTTGGGCAGTGTGTCTCGGGCAGTGTGTCTCGGGCCCTCGGGCAGTGTGTCTCGGTCCCTCGGGCAGTGTGTCTCGGGCCCTCGGGCAGTGTGTCTCGGGCAGCGTGTCTCGGGCCCTCGGGCAGTGTGTCTCGGGCCCTCAGGCAGTGTGTCTCGGGCAGGGTGTCTCGGGCCCTCGGGCAGTGTGTCTCGGGCAGTGTGCCTCGGGCAGTGTTTCTCAGACCCTCGGGCAGTGTGTCTCGGGCCCTCGGGCAATGTGCCTCGGGCCCTCGGGCAGTGTGTCTCGGGCCCTTGGGCAGTGTGTCTCGGGCAGTGTGTCTCGGGCCCTCGGGCAGTGTGTCTCGGTCCCTCAGGCAGTGTGTCTCGGGCCCTCGGGCAGTGTGCCTCGGGCAGCGTGTCTCGGGCCCTCGGGCAGTGTGTCTCGGGTCCTCGGGCAGTGTGTCTCGGTCCCTCGGGCAGTGTTTCTCAGACCCTCGGGCAGTGTGTCTCGGGCCCTCGGGCAATGTGCCTCGGGCCCTCGGGCAGTGTGTCTCGGGCCCTTGGGCAGTGTGTCTCGGGCAGTGTGTCTCGGGCCCTCGGGCAGTGTGTCTCGGTCCCTCGGGCAGTGTGTCTCGGGCCCTCGGGCATTGTGTCTCGGGCAATGTGTCTCGGGCAGTGTGTCTCGGGCCCTCGGGCAGTGTGCCTCGGGCCCTCGGGCAGTGTGTCTCGGGCCCTTGGGCAGTGTGTCTCGGGCAGTGTGTCTCGGGCCCTCGGGCAGTGTGTCTCGGTCCCTCGGGCAGTGTGTCTCGGGCCCTCGGGCAGTGTGTCTCGGGCAGCGTGTCTCGGGCCCTCGGGCAGTGTGTCTCGGGCCCTCAGGCAGTGTGTCTCGGGCAGGGTGTCTCGGGCCCTCGGGCAGTGTGTCTCGGGCAGTGTGCCTCGGGCAGTGTTTCTCAGACCCTCGGGCAGTGTGTCTCGGGCCCTCGGGCAATGTGTCTCGGGCAGTGTGTCTCGGGCAGTGTGTTTCGGGCAGCGTGTCTCGGGCCCTCGGGCAGTGTGTCTCGGGCAGCGTGTCTCGGGCCCTCGGGCAGTGTGTCTCGGGCAGTGTGTCTCGGTCCCTTGAGCAGTGTGTCTCGGGCCCTCGGGCAGTGTGTCTCGGGCAGCGTGTCTCGGGCCCTCGGGCAGTGTGTCTCGGGCCCTCGGGCAGTGTATCTCGGGCAGCGTGTCTCATGCCCTCGGGCAGTGTGTCTCGAGCAATGTGTCTCAGGCAGTGTGTCTCGGACAGTGTGTCTCAGACCCTCTTGCAGCGTGTCTCGGGCCCTCGGGCAGTGTGTCTCATTCCCTCGGGCAGCGTATCTCGGGCCCTCGGGCAGTGTGTCTCGGGCCCTCGGGCAGCGTGTCACGGGCCCTCGGGCAGCGTGTCTCGGGCAGCGTGTCTTGGGCAGTGTGTCTCAGACCCTCGGGCAGCATGTCTCGGGCAGTGTGTCTCAGGTCCTCGGGCAGTGTGTCTCGGGCCCTCGGGCAGTGTGTCTCGGGCAATGTGTCTCAGGTCTTCGGGCAGTGTGTCTCGGGCCCTCGGGCAGTGTGTCTCGGGCAATGTGTCTCGGGCAGTGTGTCTCGGGCAGTGTGTCTCAGACCCTCGGGCAGCGTGTCTCGGGCCCTCGGGCAGTGTGTCTCAGACCCTCGGGCAGCGTGTCTCAGACCCTCGGGCAGTGTGTCTCGGGCAGTGTGTCTCGGGCAGTGTGTCTCGGGCAGCGTGTCTCGGGCCCTCGGGCAGTGTGTCTCGGGCCCTCGGGCAGCGTGTCTCGGGCAGCGTGTCTTGGGCCCTCGGGCAGCGTGTCTCGGCCCCTCGGGCAGCGTGTCTCGGGCAGCGTGTCTCGGGCAGTGTGTCTCAGACCCTCGGGCAGTGTGTCTCGGGCAGTGTGTCTCAGACCCTCGGGCAGCGTGTCTCGGGCAGCGTGTCTCGGGCAGTGTGTCTCAGACCCTCGGGCAGTGTGTCTCGGGCAGTGTGTCTCGGGCCCTCGGGCAGTGTGACTCGGGCAGTGTGTCTCAGGTCCTCGGGCAGTGTGTCTCGAGCAGTGTGTCTCGGGCCCTCGGGCAGTGTGTCTCAGGCAGTGTGTCTCGGGCAGTGTGTCTCAGACCCTCGGGCAGTGTGTCTCGGGCAATGTGTCTCGGGCAGTGTGTCTCGGGCCTTCGGGCAGCGTGTCTCGGCCAGCGTGTCTCGGGCCCTCGGGCAGCGTGTCTCGGGCAGCGTGTCTTGGGCAGTGTGTCTCAGACCCTCGGGCAGTGTGTCTCGGGCAATGTGTCTCGGGCAGTGTGTCTCGGGCAATGTGTCTCGGGCAGTGTGTCTCGGGCCCTCGGGCAGTGTGCCTCGGGCCCTCGGGCAGTGTGTCTCGGGCCCTTGGGCAGTGTGTCTCGGGCAGTGTGTCTCGGGCCCTCGGGCAGTGTGTCTCGGGCAGTGTGTCTCGGGCCCTCGGGCAGTGTGTCTCGAGCAGTGTGTCTCGGGCAGTGTGTCTCGGGCAGTGTGTCTCGGGCAGTGTGTCTCGGGCCCTCGGGCAGTGTGTCTCGGGCAGCGTGGCTCGGGCCCTCGGGCAGTGTGTCTCGGGCAGTGTGTCTCAGGCCCTCGGGCAGTGTGTCTCGGGCCCTCGGGCAGTGTGTCTCGGGCAGCGTGTCTCGGGCCCTCGGGCAGTGTGTCTCGGGCAGTGTGCCTTGGGCAGTGTGTCTCAGACCCTCGGGCAGTGTGTCTCGGGCAGTGTGTCTCAGTCCCTCGGGCAGTGTGTCTCGGGCCCTCGGGCAGTGTGTCTCGGGCAGCGTGTCTCTGGCCCTCGGGCAGTGTGTCTCGGGCCCTCGGGCAGTGTGTCTCGGGCAGCGTGTCTCGGGCCCTCGGGCAGTGTGTCTCGGGCAGTGTGCCTCGGGCAGTGTGTCTCAGACCCTCGGGCAGCGTGTCTCGGGCAGTGTGTCTCAGACCCTCGGGCAGTGTGTCTCAGGTTCTCGGGCAGTGTGTCTCAGGTCCTCGGGCAGTGTGTCTCGGGCCCTCGGGCAGTGTGTCTCGGGCCCTCGGGCAGTGTGTCTCGGGCAATGTGTCTCGGGCAGTGTGTCTCGGGCAGTGTGTCTCAGACCCTCGGGCAGCGTGTCTCGGGCAGTATGTCTCAGACCCTCGGGCAGTGTGTCTCAGGTTCTCGGGCAGTGTGTCTCAGGTCCTCGGGCAGTGTGTCTCGGGCCCTCGGGCAGTGTGTCTCGTGCAATGTGTCTCGGGCAGTGTGTCTCAGACCCTCGGGCAGCGTGTCTCGGGCCCTCGGGCAGCGTGTCTCGGGCCCTCGGGCAGCGTGTCTCGGGCCCTCGGGCAGTGTGTCTTGGGCAGTGTGTCTCGGGCAGTGTGTCTCGGGCAGCTTGTCTCGGGCCCTCGGGCAGTGTGTCTCGGGCAGTGTGTCTCGGGCAGCGTGTCTCGGGCAGTGTGTCTCAGGTCCTCGGGCAGTGTGTCTCGGGCCCTCTGGCAGTGTGTCTCGGGCAATGTGTCTCGGGCAGTGTGTCTCGGGCAGTGTGTCTCAGTCCCTCGGGCAGCGTGTCTCGGGCCCTCGGGCAGCCTGTCTCGGGCAGTGTGTCCCGGGCCCTCGGGCAGTGTGTCTCGGGCAGCGTGGCTCGGGCCCTCGGGCAGCCTGTCTCGGGCAGTGTGTCCCGGGCCCTCGGGCAGTGTGTCTCGGGCAGCGTGGCTCGGGCCCTCGGGCAGTGTGTCTCGGGCAGTGTGTCTCGGGCAGCGTGTCTCGGGCACTCGGGCAGTGTGTCTCGGGCAGCGTGGCTCGGGCCCTCGGGCAGTGTGTCTCGAGCAGTGTGTCTCGGTCCCTCGGGCAGTGTGTCTCGGGCAGTGTGTCTCAGACCCTCGGGCAGCGTGTCTCGGGCAGTATGTCTCAGACCCTCGGGCAGTGTGTCTCAGGTTCTCGGGCAGTGTGTCTCAGGTCCTCGGGCAGTGTGTCTCGGGCCCTCGGGCAGTGTGTCTCGGGCCCTCAGGCAGTGTGTCTCGTGCAATGTGTCTCGGGCAGTGTGTCTCAGACCCTCGGGCAGCGTGTCTCGGGCCCTCGGGCAGCGTGTCTCGGGCCCTCGGGCAGCGTGTCTCGGGCAGTGTGTCTCGGGCAGTGTGTCTCGGGCAGCTTGTCTCGGGCCCTCGGGCAGTGTGTCTCGGGCAGTGTGTCTCGGGCAGCGTGTCTCGGGCAGTGTGTCTCAGGTCCTCGGGCAGTGTGTCTCGGGCCCTCTGGCAGTGTGTCTCGGGCAATGTGTCTCGGGCAGAGTGTCTCGGGCAGTGTGTCTCAGACCCTCGGGCAGCGTGTCTCGGGCCCTCGGGCAGTGTGTCTCGGGCAGCGTGTCTCGGGCAGAGTGTCTCGGGCAGTGTATCTCTCGGACAGCGTGTCTCGGGCAGTGTGTCTCGCGTCCTCGGGCAGTGTGTCTCGGGCAGTGTGTCTCGGGCTCTCGGGCAGCCTGTCTCGGGCAGTGTGTCCCGGGCCCTCGGGCAGTGTGTCTCGGGCAGCGTGGCTCGGGCCCTCGGGCAGTGTGTCTCGGGCAGTGTGTCTCGGGCAGCGTGTCTCGGGCCCTCGGGCAGCGTGTCTCGGGCCCTCGGACAGCGTGTCTCGGGCAGCGTGTCTCGGGCAGTGTGTCTCAGAACCTTGGGCAGTGTGTCTCGGGCAATGTGTCTCGGGCAGTGTGTCTCGGGTCCTCGGGCAGCGTGTCTCGGGCCCTCGGGCAGCGTGTCTCGGGCAGCGTGTCTCAGGCAGTGTGTCTCAGATCCTCGGGCAGTGTGTCTCGGGCAATGTGTCTCGGGCAATGTGTCTCGGGCAATGTGTCTCGGGCAGTGTGTCTCGGGCCCTCGGGCAGTGTGCCTCGGGCCCTCGGGCAGTGTGTCTCGGGCCCTTGGGCAGTGTGTCTCGGGCCCTCGGGTAGTGTGTCTCGGGCAGTATGTCTCGGGCCCTCGGGCAGTGTGACTCGGGCAGTGTGTCTCGGGTCCTCGGGCAGTGTGTCTCGAGCAGTGTGTCTCGGGCCCTCGGGCAGTGTGCCTCGGGCAGCATGTCTCGGGCAGCGTGTCTCGGGCAGTGTGTCTCGGGCCCTCGGGCAGCGTGTCTCGGGCCCTCGGGCAGCGTGTCTCGGGCAGCGTGTCTTGGGCAGTGTGTCTCAGACCCTCGGGCAGCATGTCTCGGGCAGTGTGTCTCAGGTCCTCGGGCAGTGTGTCTCGGGCCCTCGGGCAGTGTGTCTCGGGCAATGTGTCTCAGGTCTTCGGGCAGTGTGTCTCGGGCCCTCGGGCAGTGTGTCTCGGGCAATGTGTCTCGGGCAGTGTGTCTCGGGCAGTGTGTCTCAGACCCTCGGGCAGCGTGTCTCGGGCCCTCGGGCAGCGTATATCAGACCCTCGGGCAGTGTGTCTCGGGCAGTGTGTCTCGGGCAGCGTGTCTCGGGCCCTCGGGCAGTGTGTCTCGGGCCCTCAGGCAGCGTGTCTCAGGCAGCGTGTCTTGGGCCCTCGGGCAGCGTGTCTCGGCCCTTCGGGCAGCGTGTCTCGGACATCGTGTCTCGGGCAGTGTGTCTCAGACCCTCGGGCAGTGTGTCTCGGGCAATGTGTCTCGGGCAGTGTGTCTCGGGCAGCGTGTCTCGGGCCCTCGGGCAGTGTGCCTCGGGCAGTGTGTCTCAGACCCTCGGGCAGCATGTCTCGGGCAGTGTGTCTCAGACCCTCGGGCAGCATGTCTCGGGCAGTGTGTCTCAGGTCCTCGGGCAGTGTGTCTCGGGCCCTCGGGCAGTGTGTCTCGGGCAATGTGTCTCAGGTCCTCGGGCAGTGTGTCTCGGGCCCTGGAGCAGCGTGTCTCGGGCAGTGTGTCTCGGGCCCTCGGGCAGCGTGTCTCGGGCCCTCGGGCAGCGTCTCTCGGGCAGCGTGTCTCGGGCAGTGTGTCTCAGATCCTCGGGCAGTGTGTCTCGGGCAATGTGTCTCGGGCAGTGTGTCTCGGGCCCTCGGGCAGCATGTCTCAGACCCTCGGGCAGTGTGTCTCAGGCAATGTGTCTCGGGCAGTGTGTCTCGGGCCCTCGGGCAGCGTGTCTCGGGCAGCGTGTCTCGGGCCCTCGGGCAGCGTGTCTCGGGCAGTGTGTCTCGGGCAGTGTGTCTCAGATCCTCGGGCAGTGTGTCTCGGGCAATGTGTCTCGGGCAGTGTGTCTCGGGCAATGTGTCTCGGGCAGTGTGTCTCGGGCCCTCGGGCAGTGTGCCTCGGGCCCTCGGGCAGTGTGTCTCGGGCCCTTGGGCAGTGTGTCTCGGGCAGTGTGTCTCGGGCCCTCGGGTAGTGTGTCTCGGGCAGTGTGTCTCGGGCCCTCGGGCAGTGTGACTCGGGCAGTGTGTCTCGGGTCCTCGGGCAGTGTGTCTCGAGCAGTGTGTCTCGGGCCCTCGGGCAGTGTGTCTCGGGCAATGTGTCTCGGGCAGTGTGTCTCGGGCAGTGTGTCTCAGACCCTCGGGCAGCGTGTCTCGGGCAGTATGTCTCAGACCCTCGGGCAGTGTGTCTCAGGTTCTCGGGCAGTGTGTCTCAGGTCCTCGGGCAGTGTGTCTCGGGCCCTCGGGCAGTGTGTCTCGTGCAATGTGTCTCGGGCAGTGTGT